>NC_053154.1:12376898-12684398 GCF_016835505.1 Polypterus senegalus | reverse complement strand
TACAGGAACCTAATCAAGGACTTTGTTAAATGGTGCGACTCAAACCACCTACACCTGAACACCAGCAAAACCAAGGAGTTGGTGGTGGATTTTAGGAGGCCCAGGCCCCTCATGGACCCCATGATCATCAGAGGTGACTGTGCAGAGGGTGCAGACCTATAAATATCTGGGAGTGCAGCTGGATGACAAACTGGACTGGACTGCCAATACTGATGCTCTGTGCAAGAGAGGACAGAGCTGACTATACTTCCTTAGAAGGTTGGCGTCCTTCAACATCTGCAATAAGATGCTGCAGATGTTCTATCAAACGGTTGTGGCGAGTGCCCTCTACTACACGGTGGTGTGCTGGGGAGGCAGCATAAACAAGAAGGACGTCTCACGCCTGGACAAACTGGTGAGGAAGGCAGGCTCACCTGTTATTTTAGGGCTCTAGTGATGGAGAAGCTGCAGGGCTGTCTTAATGTATTGTCACAATGGGCATTGGCCCAGGGTCCCAGGAGCACAGGGCCCCATGATGTTTCTGATGCCTATGGATATTTCTGTTTCGCTATCAAAACAGGTGACCCCAGCTCATAACTGATGCTGAAATCAAACAAATCACCAGGACCAGATAATATTTCCCCTCGAGTTCTTAAGGAAGCCAGCGAGTGCAGATATAAACCGTTGATACATATTTTTAGGAAGGCACTGCACACTGAGGAGATGCTAATGGACTGGAAAATGGCAACTATCATCCCATTATATAAAAAGGGTGACAGGGGAGATCCAAGCAACTATAGGCCAGTAAGCTTAATATGCATCACAGGAAAATTAATGAAAGGAATTATTAAGGATAAGATTGAGCAACACGTGGCAAGGACAGGAGTTATTCTGAACAGTCAGTGTGGGGTCAGAAGAGGGAGGCCATGTTTTACTAACATGCTGGAATTCTGTGACAAAGAAACAAAAGGATATGACAAGAGTGGAGCAGATGATATTATTTATGTGGACTTTCATGAAGCATTTGATAAGGTGCCACATGAGAGGGTGGGCATTAAACTAATGAGGTTCAGGGAGTGGTGTGTAGATGGGTGCAGAATTGGCTCAGACATAGGAAGCAGAGGGCGATGCTGTGAGGAACCTCATCTGAATTGGCTCATGTTAAGAGTGGTGACCATCAGGGGTCAGTGCTGGAGCTACAACTATTTTTAATAAATATAAATAGGAATATAAGTAACAAGCTGGTTAAGTTTGCAGATGATACCAAGATAGGTGGATTAGCAGGTAATTTGGAATCCATTATATCATCACAGAAGGACTTGGATAGCAAACAGATTTGGGCAGATTTGTATCAGATGAAATTTAATGTCAGTAAATGTAAAGAATTACAAATAGGAAGTAAAAATGTTAGGTTTGAAAACACAATGGGTGGTTGGAAAATCGAGAGTCCAGCTTATGAGACGGATTTAGGAGTCATAGTGGACAGTCAACTGCCAGACAGTGTTCAGAAGCCATTAAGAAGGCTAACAGAATGTCAGGTTATATAGCGCCTTGATGTGTGGAGTACAAGTCACAGGAGGTTCTCCTCAAGCTTTATAACACACTGGTGAGGCCTCATCTGGAGTACTGGGTGCAGTTTGGGTCCCCAGGCTACAAAAAGGACATAACAGCACTAGAAAAAGTCCAGAGAAGAGCGACTAGGCTGATTCAGGGCTACAGTGGATGAGTTATGAGGAAACATTAAAAGAGCTGAGGCTTTACAGTTTAAAAAGAGAAGATGAAGAGGAGACCTGACTGAAGTGTTTAACATTATGAAAGGAATTAGTCCGGTGGATCGAGACGGTGACTTTAAAATGAGTTCATCAAGAACACGGGGACACAGTTGGAAACTTGTGAAGGGTAAATTTTGCACAAACATTAGGAAGTTTTATTTTTCACAAAGAACGATAGACACTTGGAATAAGTGACCAAGTAGTGTGGTAGAAAGTAAGATGTCAGGGACTTGAACATCTTGTTGGGCTTAAAGGGGCTGCTTTTAACTGGTTCAGGTCTTATTTAACTGGTAGACACTTTTTACTTAAGTTTAAATTCCTCTTTTTTGTCTACTGCTCTTCTTAAATGTGGTGTTCCTCAGGGATCCATTTTGGGTCCTATCTTATTCTCTATATACCTTCACCCTATTGGAGCTATTTTTAGGAAATTTAACATTTCTTTTCACTGCTATGCTGATGATACTCAGGTTTATATTCCTGTCTGCAACTCTGCAATAAATCAACTGCACAACTGTCTTTCTGAACTAAGATCCTGGAAGGCTAACAATTTTCTTGATCTGAATCAAAATAAAACAGAGGTGCTTATAGTGGGTCCATCAGCTAAACCCAAATTGGTCTTGGACTTCTCGGCTCTTTCTCTGTTTTTTCCAAACCTCAAGTCCACAATCTTGGTGTTATCTTTGACAGTAACCTCTCTTTTGAGAAACAAGTAAATTCTGTAGGCAAGAGTTGCTTTTTCCAACTGTGTCTATTAGGTAAGATCCAGTGCAGGATTTACGTATAAACTACACAAGCTATAGTTTAGGGCCCCCAAAACAAATTGTCTGAGTGAGCAATTGTCATATATACTTATAAAGGGCCCCATGTCTCAAATAGCTTAGGGCCTTATCAAGTCTAAATTCGGCACTGGTAAGATCAAGCCTTTTTTATCTTCTAAAGATCTTGAGAAAGCTACTCATGCTTTTATTTTTTCTCACCTCGATTACTGCAACTCGCTGTATTCTGGGATTAGCAAATCTCTGTTACGCAGGTTACAGTTGGTCCAAAATGCTGCCGCTCGCTTTCTGGTTGGGGCAAGAAATTCTGACTCTGTTTCTCCTACATTATGTTAGCTTCTTTACACTGACTGCCTGTCCGTTTTTGGATTGATTTTAAAATCTTGTTGCTAGTTTTTAAATCTTTACATGGGCTCGCTCCTGTCTATTTATCCGAATTGTGTGCTTTACACCAGCCATCTAGAGTGCTTAGATCTTCTGGTCAGTTGTCTCTTGTTGTCCCTCGTACCGAGTGTAAGACTAAGGGGGACAGACAGGGCTTGTGCTGCTGCTGCTGCTCGCCTGTGGAACTCTTCACCTCGTCACATAAAGAAGTTGTCGACAATTCAGAACGAGATTAAAGACTCATTTCTATTCACTTGCATTCCATGACCTTCAGTAATACTGATGGTTTCCTGATTGTGATTATGTAATATTACTTCTGTTTATTATTTATTTTATTTATGTTCTTATATTTTATTTCTATTTATGTTATTTGTTTGTTTTCTTTTATTCTATTATCGTAAAGCACTTTGGCCACAGCATTCCTATGTTGTTTTAAAAGTGCCATATAAATAAATTGACATTGACTTCCAAAACTCGACTTGATATTTTTTTTGGAAGAAATAAGTGAATAGGACTGGCGAGCTTTGTTGGTCTGATTAGTCTGTTCTCATGTAGAGTGTTTAAATGTTCTGTTAAGACGACCCCGGGAGAAGACAGTGGTGGGTTAAAATCACACCAGCATTCAGTGTCTGCTTAATAATTCTTTCCATTTATATAGTGCCTTTTCTTGTAACTCAAAGTGCTTTACACTGTGAGTGGGGAACCATGTCAACCACCAATATTGTGTAGCACACACCTGGACATCAATCTTTTGCAACGAGTGCAGAATGCAGCTGCTAGAATCCTAACTAGGAAAAGAAAATCTAAGCACATCTCTCCAGTCTTGACGTCACTACACTGGTTACCTATGTCTTTCAGAATTGACTTTAAAATTCTGCTTATGGTTTATAAAGCCTTAAATAATCTCGCTACATCTTATATATCTGAATGTCTGACACCTTATATTCCAAACCGTAACCTTAGATCTTCAAATGAGTGTCTCCTTAGAATTCCAAAAGCTAAACTTAAAAGAAGTGGTGAGGCGGGCATTCCTTCTGCTGCTATGCACCTAAAATCTGGAATAGCCTGCCAATAGGAATTCACCAGGCTGATACAGTAGAGGAGTTTAAAACACTGCTGAAAACACATGACTTTAACATGGCCGTCTCCTAACTTCACTTTAATTTAATCCTGATACTCTGTATGTTCAATTCATCATAATAACTATTCATGGTGGCTCTAAAATCCATACTGACCCCTACTCTCTCTTCTGTCTCTTTTTCCGGCCTGTGCCACCACCACCTACTTAAAGCATCATGATGCTCCAACATTGATGGACTAAAAGCCAGAAGTCTACGTGACCATCATCATTGAGTCCTTCAATGAAAACCCTAAATCCAAAGAGGACTGTTTCATTTATGTTAGGTGGAATACCGAACGGGGACTGGGTGGTCTCGTGGTCTGGAACCCCTGCAGATTTTTTTTCTCCAGCCGTCTGGAGTTTTTTTTTGTTTGTTTTTTCTGTCCTCCCTGGTCATCGGACCTTACTCTTATTCTATGTTAATTAATGTTGACTTATTTTATTTTCTTACTGTGTCTTTTATTTTTCTATTCTTCATTTTGTAAAGCACTTTGAGCTACTGTTTGTATGAAATTGTGCTAAATAAATATATGTTGTTGTTGTTGCTCATAACACATTAGCTACTAGGTGGTGAAGGGGTAGGAGACACTGCCAATCAGAGACAGGGGGTGATCAGAGGGTCACTATGACTAGGCCGTGAGTGGCAATTTACGTAGGATATCCTGACACACCTTACTCTTTACAAAGGAAGCCCAGAGATCTTCAATGGCCACTGAGATTCAGGACCTCGCTTTTACATCTCATCCAAAGGACGGCACCTATTTTACAGCACAGTGTCCTTGTCACTTCACTGGGGCATTGGGATCCCCATTCAGACCACAGGGTAAGCGCCCACTGCTGGCTTCACCAACACCACTTCCAGCAGCAACCCACACCGACAGAAGCCAAGTTGAGGTTTGCACCAAGTCCTTTGAAAGTATGACATCCTAAGACTCTGTGCCAATGTGATGCTCAGTAGATCCACCAAAGACTCCATCAAATTCCACAATGTGCGCTGACCTTCAGTTCTTACCAGTGAATACTGAAAAAAATGAGAGTTTGATGTACTGTAATAAGCCAGACTTAGTCATGCCTTTGCATTTTTCTCCTGAATGAACGATCATTTTCAATGCAGAGATGACTGAACTTGAATTCTAGCAAGGATGCCAGGCTTCTTTTTTTTCTTTTATTTTATTGTATGCTTGCTATTCGTGCACCTTTAGTACTCCAAAACAATTAATTATTCAGAAAATCATACCAATCAGCCAATCAAAAAATTACACAAAACATTCTGGCAGGACTTGCCTTTGTATAAAAATGGCGTAAAAAGAAAGTTCTATTAATTATGCCCCTTGCTTTTATCTATTATTGAAGAAAGAAATCTTTCCAGTGCAGCTATATCAGCAGAGGTGATGGGCTAAATTGCAGCTTCATCTCTTCTTTGGCTGCTCTATATCAGCAGGTATTTTTATTAAAAGCACGGAACATTTATATTTAACAATTTGCTGGGTATTACTTTATATTAAAAATGTTTAAGGTTGGAATCCTGACCTGTGTCTAAGGTTACAGACAGTTTTTCAAGTAATTATAATTTCTTCGTGACTCAGACCACAAACTCGTGTACACCAGCAGACATGATGTCAAGAGAACATTAGAAATATTTTAATGAAAACAAGTTATTCAACCCAATGGTGTTCATCAAGTCGAGGTTGGAAGGTCCATGCCATCCTACATTCTGCTACATTACTCATTCCACGTGTCTGTGGTTCTCTGTGTGAAGAAAAACTTCCTAATGTTAGTGTATAATTTACCCTTAACAGGTTTGCAACTGCATCTCCGTGTTCCTGTTGACCTCATTTTAAAGTCACGACCTGGCTCTACTGGACTAATTACTTTTATAATTTTAAACTCTTCAATCCTGTCATCTTTTATTCTCTGTCTGTTTAAATTGAAACAGTTCAACCCCTTTAATCTTCCCTCATAACACATACCCCTCAGGCCTGGAATCAGCTTGTTTGCTCTTCTCATGTGCTGCTATGTCGTTTTTGAAAAACGGAGACCCAAACTGCACACACAGTACTCTAGATGAGGCCTCGAAAAGCCTTGTAAAGGTTGAGCAGAACCTCCTGTGACTTGTACTCCACACATCAAGGCGCTATATAACCTGACATTCTTTTAGCCTTCTTAATGGTTTCTGAACACTGTCTGGCAGTTGATGGTGTTGAGTCCACTATGACTTCTAAATCATTCTCATAAGGAGCACTTTCTATTTTCATTGTGTACCTTACATTTTCACTTCCTACATGTAATAATTTACATTTAGACCTGCAATTAGCCTAGTGCTCTTATCTAGACTTTCTGTTGTATGAGGCGAAAATTACTCACAGTACTCCAGATGAGGCCTCACCAGTGTGTTATAAAGCTTGAGCAGAACCTCCTGTGACTTCATACATCAAGGCGCTAAATAATCTGACATTCTGTTAGATAGATAGATAGATAGATAGATAGATAGATAGATAGATAGATAGATAGATAGATAGATAGATAGATAGATAGATAGATAGATAGATACTTTATTAATCCCAAGGGGAAATTCACATAATCCAGCAGCAGTATACTGATACAAAAAACAATATTAAATTAAAGAGTAATAAAAATGCATGTAAAAGCAGACAATAACTTTGAGTAATGTTAGCATTTACTCCCCCGGGTGGAACTGAAGAGTCGCATAGTGTGGGGTCTCCTCAGTCTGTCACTGAAGCTGCTCCTCTGTCTGGAGATGATCCTGTTCAGTGGATGCAGTGGATTCTCCATGATTGACAGGAGTCTGCTCAGCGCCCGTCGCTCTACCACAGATGTCAAACTGTCCAACTTTACTCCTACAATAGAGCCTGCTTTCCTCACCAGTTTGTCCAGGAGTGAGGCGTCCTTCTTCTTTATGCTGCCTCCCCAGCACACCACCGCATAGAAGAGGGTGCTCGCCACAACCGCCTGATAGAACATCAGCAGCATCTTATTGCAGATGTTGAAGGACACCAACCTTCTCAGAAAGTATAGTCAGCTCTGACCTTTCTTACACAGAGCATCAGTATTGGCAGTCCAGTCCAATTTGTCATCCAGCTGCACTCCCAGATATTTATAGGTCTGCACCCTCTGCACAGTCACCTCTGATGATCACAGGGTCCATGAGGGGCCTGGGCCTCCTAAAATCCACCACCAGCTCCTTGGTTTTGCTGGTGTTCAGGTGTAAGTGGTTTGAGTCGCACCATTTAACAAAGTCTTTGATTAGTTCCTGTACTCCTCCTCCTGCCCACTCCTGATGCAGCCCACAATAGCAGTGTCATCAGCGAACCTTTGCACGTAGCAGGACTCCGAGTTGTATTGGAAGTCTGATGTATATTGGCTGAACAGGACCGAGAAAGTACAGTCCCCTGCGGTGCTCCTGTGCTGCTGACCACAATGTCAGACCTGCAGTTCCCAAGACGCACATACTGAGGTCTGTCTGTAAGATAGTCCACAATCCATGCCACCAGGTGTGAGTCTACTCCCATCTCAGTCAGCTTGTCTCTAAGGAGCAGAGGTTGGATGGTGTTGAAGGCCTAGAGAAGTCCAAAACATAATTCTTACAGCACCACTGCCTCTGTCCAGGTGGGAGAGGGATCGTGTAGCATATAGATGATGGCATCCTCCGCTCCCACCTTCTCCTGGTATGCAACTGCAGAGGGTCGAGGGCATGGTGACCTGTGGCCTCAGGTGGTGAAGCAGCAGCCCTCCATGGTCTTCATCAGATGTGACGTCAGAGCAACAGGCCGGAAGTCATTCAGCTCACTAGGACGTGATACCTTTGGGACTGGGGTGATACAAGATGTTTTCCAAAGCCTTGGGACTCTCCCGTGTTCCAGGCTCAGGTTGAAGATGTGCTGTAGAGGACTCCCCAGCTCCAATGCACAGGCCTTCAGCAGTCGTGGCGATACACCATCTGGACCCGCTGCTTTGCTGGCATGAAGTCTCCTCAGCTCTCTGCTCACCTGCGCTGCTGTAATTGTGGGTGGGGATGTCTCACCTATGCTGGTATCAGCAGAAGGATGGTTGGAGGATGCAGTACTCCGAGTTGAGAGTGGGTTACTGTGATCAAACCTATTAAAGAAGTTGTTCATTTGGTTTGCTCTCTCCACTCTCTCTCGATGGTGGCACCCCGCTTCGAGCTGCAGCCAGTGATAATCTTCATCCCATCCCACACTTCCTTCATGCTGTTGTTCTGCAACTTCTGCTCCAGCTTTCTCCTGTACTGCTCTTTCGCCCTGAGCTGGACTCGAGTTCCTTCTGCACGCTTGAGCTCATGCTGATCACCACCTTTAAAAGCCCTTTTCTTCTGGTTCAAAAGGCCCTTGATGTCACTTGTAATCCATGGCTTGTTGTTAGCATAGCAGCGTACTGTTCTTACTGGAACTACAATGTCCATACAGAAGTTGATGTAATCAGTTGTGCATTCAACAGCCTCTTCAATGTTCTCACTATGTGACCCTGCAGGATATCCCAGTCCGTAGTTCCAGTCTCTCAGAGCCTGCTCTGCCTCAGGGGACCACTTCCTGAATGAGCGTGTGGTTGTAGGTAGCGCCCTCACTCTTGGTTTGTATTGAGGCTGAAGCAGAACCAGGTTATGATCTGCTTTCCCAAGTGCAGGCAGCATGGTGGCGCTGTATGCGTCTTTAACGTTTGCATATAGTAGGTCGATAGTCCTGTTTCTCTGGGTGTTACAATCCACATACTGGGAGAAGGCAGGTAATGTTTTGTCCAGTGTCACATGGTTAAAGTCTCCAGCGATTAGCACAAGTGCCTCAGGGTGCTGCGTTTGTAACTTAGCAACTGCGGAATGGATGATGTCACTCGCTATCTCCATGTTCGCTTGAGGGGGGATGTAAACAATAACAGCAATCACGTGTCCAAACTCTCTGGGCAAGTAATAGGGATGCAGACTTACGGCCAACAGTTCGATGTCCCTGCAGCAAGTGGAGATTTTAACGTTTACATGTCCTGAGTTGCACCACTTTGTATTGACATAGAGAGCGAGTCCTCCTCCTTTCTTCTTTCCACAGGTACTTGCGTCTCTGTCCGCTCTAACTGTGCTAAACCCGGGTAGCTCCACGTTAGCATCTGGGATGGTAATCGTTAGCCACGTTTCACTAAAACACAGGAAGCTGCATTCTCTGTAGGTTCTGACATTTTTCACCAGCACAGCCAGTTCGTCAATCTTATTTGGTAGTGAGTTCACATTTCCCAGGATCACAGAAGGCACCGACGGTTTATAACGCCATTTTCTCTCAAGTTGCTTGGCTTTTATTTTATCTTTTATCTTTGCGCCGGCTCGGCTCCCCCGATATCATCTTCTTACCTCGTCAGGTAAATAGGGAACCACACCGGCGTGGGCATTTTTTCCCAGTGCTTTAACACTAGAATTACCAGAGCCTACGAAAAAACTCGTAATTCCGTCCCACCTTAAACCACAGCATAGAGAGAAGTGTGTACATTGCTTCTTACAGGAAAAGGCGATGGAAAACGTGCACTTGAATAAAAGTGCACTTTTGTTATACTTTTACACTAATATATGTTCCTGTGTTTGAACGACACGGGCAGATGGGGAGTGTCTGATGATTGCATATAGCGCCGAAGTTACTGGTCTTTATCATTCTGTCCTCTGCATGTCCTGGAGTACAAAAGAAACAGCATACAGCAACATGCGTAGACTGGCAGGACCACTCAATAAAACTGAATAAAAAGAAAAGCAAGTGACGGTGAGATACGAAGAAGGCAGCTTCGCCAGCGTTTGTGTGTCAGAACCCGGGGATGGGGTTTGGGGGTTGGCGTTAGTATGCATCGTGGTACACTGCAGAGCTATAGCGCGTCTTTAGTGAAAACAGCCGTGTCAGATGGGATTGTATGGATTGATTCTGAACGCGACTGAGAGAATGAAAAGTGAATTAAAAAAAGCTAACCTTTACAAGGATCATAAATTGCACCGGCTGTTACATACTGAAATCAAATGTATGCTTTTATTCTAAAACAGTAAGACTAAGAGCAGTTTACTTCTCAAAATGGAGGGGCACAGGATTGAACTCGTGACCTCTTGATTCCCAAGCGGGGGCTGAGTTTATTGAACCACAGAGGAAGATATAATAAAGTGCTGTCAATGTCGCATGTTAAGGCGGCTTTTTATTTCTGCAGTTATATTTTTGAACAAAAGCGCAATTGTGTTATTCTTGTGAAAATGTTTCTTTGCTATTTGGACTTCAGGCTTCATACATTATATAGTTTATGCCTACATTTTGTCATCTACTACTAGAATATAAAAAAACGTTTCTGTTTTAACAATGTGTTGACACAGATTACTGTACTAAACGGAACAGACATGAAATGCGTGTGTTCCAAATAACGATTTATTATTTCCACTCTAAAACTTCACTTCACTCCCAGATACTCAATCAAGGCATGAGCTGAGAGAAGTTCGTGCACGTTCTAAATTGGTGGGGAGGATGGAATAGCCGGCTGCTCCTAGCTTCTCTTTATCAGCACATTTAGAAGACAAAGGACGCTGGCGGAGAGGTGTGAAGGGATTTAAGAAGCAGTTTAAGGTGGGACGGAATTACGAGTTTTTTCGTAGGCTCTGGTAATTCTAGTGTTAAGTTGACTATTTGAATAGGCGAGTCTTGGCATGTAAAAATCCATGTCAAGCAGTAAAAATAGTAAAAAGTGTCCAGGGAGCGATTCCACATAAAAGAAAGTAGTAGAAGTGATCAGTGAAATAGAGAAAAATAGAAAAAAAAGGTAAAAAGATAAAGTCATATACGGAGCTGCTGAAATGGCTGCCACTCGCTGAGGTGCTGAAAATGCAAAAAAAAAAAACCCTTCTTAATGGCTTCTGAACACTGTCTGGAAGTCGATATCTTAGAGTCCATATGACTCTATGATTGATTTATGACTCCTAAATCCTTCTCACGAGGTGTACTCTCGACTTTCAAACCTCCCATTGTGTATTCAGACCTCACATTTTTACTTCCTATGTCTGATTCTTTACATTTACTGATATTTACTGACATTAAATTTCATCTGGCACAAATCTGCCCAAGCCTGTATACTGTCCAAGTCCCTTTGTAATGAATCAATGGTTCGAGACGATCTGCCGAATCAAGAGGGGAAGGCACTTTACATATCTTGCAGTTGACATCACTGTTTATGTAAATTAGACACACTGTATTTTGACAATTGGAATAACTCAATCAATCAATCAACATTTATTTATATAGCACATATTCATACAAAAAAATGTAGCTCAAAGTGCTTTACAAAATGAATAGAAAAATAGAAGAAACAATAAAAAATAAACATTAGTCAACATTAATTAACATAGAATAAGTGAGGTCTGATGGCCGGGTTGGACAGAAAAAACAAAAAAAAAAAACTCCAGACGGCTGGAGAAAAAAAATAAAATCTGTAGGGGTTCCAGACCAAGAGACCACCCAGTCCCCTCTGGGCAATCTACCTAACGTAAATCAAACAGTCCTCTTTGTATTTAGGGTTCTCATGGAAGGACTTGATGCTGACAGTCACGTAGACTTCTGGCTTTCAGTCCATCAATGTTGGTGCATCATGATGCTTTGAGTAGGTGGTGGTGGCGCAGGCCGCCACCACAAAGAAACCGGAAAAAGAAACAGAAGAGAGAGTAGGGGTCATTATGGATTTTAGAGCCACTGTGAATAGTTATTATGAAGAATTGAACATACAGAGTATCAGGATTAAGTTAAAGTGAAGTTATAAAAAGGCCATGTTATAGTAATGTGTTTTCAGCAGTGTTTTAAACTGCTCTACTGTATCAGCCTGGTGAATTCCTATTGGCAGGCTATTCCAGATTTTGGGTGCATAACAGCTGAAGGCCGCCCGCCTCACCACTTCTTTTAAGTTTAGCTTTTGGAATTCTAAGGAGACACTCATTTGAAGATCTGAGGTTACGATTTGGAATATAACGTGTCAGGCATTCTGATATATAAGATGGAGCGAGATTATTTAAGGCTTTATAAACCATAAGCAGAATTTTAAAGTCAATCCTGAATGACACAGGCAACCAGTGTAGTGACATCAAAACTGGAGAAATGTGTTCGGATTTTCTTTTCCCAGTTAGGATTCTAGCAGCTGCATTCTGCACTTGTTGCAAATGATTTATGTCTTTTTTTTGTAGTCCTGAGAGGAGTGCGTTACAGTAATCTAGTCTACTGAAAACAAAAGCGTGAATTAATTTCTCGGCATCTTTCAATGATATAAGAGGTCTAACTTTTGCTATGTTTCTTAATTGAAAAAATGCTGTCCTAGTGGTCTGATGAATATGCGATTTAAAATTCAGGTTACAGTCAACGGTTACCCCTAAGTTTTTTACTTCCATCTTAACTTTTAATCCTAGTGCATCAAGTTTATTTCTGATAACCTCATTGAATCCATTATTGCCAATTACTAAGATTTCAGTTTTCTCTTTATTTAGTTTGAGAAAATTACTATTCATCCATTCAGAAATACCAGTCAGACATTGTGTTAGTGAATCGAGAGAGTCGGGGTCATCAGGTGCTATTGATAAGTACAGCTGTGTGTCATCTGCATAGCTGTGGTAGCTCACGTTGTGCCCTGAGATAATCTGATGTAACGGAAGCATGTAGATTGAGAAGAGCAGCGGACCCAGGATAGAGCCTTGTGGAACACCATATCGGATATCATGTGTCTTCGAGTTGTATTTACCACAACTAACAAAGAATTTTCTACCTGCCAGGTAGGATTCAAACCAATTTAAGACACTGCCAAGTACTGAGGAGCAGCACGGTGGCGCAGTGGGTAGCGCTGCTGCCTTGCAGTTAGGAGACCTTGGTTTTCTTCCTGGGACCTCCCTGCATGGAGTTTGCATGTTCTCCCCGTGTCTGCGTGCGTTTTCTCCCACAGTCCAAAGACATGCAGGTTAGGTGCATTGGCGATCCTAAATTGTCCCTAGTGTGTGTGCTGGGTGTGTGTGCGCCCTGAGGTGGGCTGGCGTCCTGCCTGGGGTTTGTTTCCTGCCTTGCGTCCTGTGCTGGCTGGGATTGGCTCCAGCAGACCCCCGTGACCCTGTAGTTAGGATATAGCGGGATGGATGGAGGGCTTACTGAGATATGTAAGGAAAGCCTGGACATTTGTCCACTAACCTTTATAGGTACACTGTAAAAAATGTAAATGTAAATTTAAGGGTAAAAATACTTTAAATGGTGAAAGTAAAATACCTTTTTTGTAAAAAAGGAAAGTTACGTTATGTTCTATTGAAAATTATCTGTATATTGTAAACAATACATTTAATTGTTTTTTACAGCCAACTTCAGTAAAATCAAAATATGCTACATACATTACAGTTCCAATGAAGAAAACACTGTTTGTTTTACAATGCAGAACTGTTGAATAGTGATGGTAAGCAACTGTAAAATGTAAAACGGTAAAGTATTGTTTCAGTAACATCGATGTTACAATATTTGCATAAGGACACGCCCCCTTTTACCATATTGTTCCCTTTGAATCGAAGGGGAAAAAAACTTAAACAAAGTTAGCAGCCTTATTTTTCCCAGTGTACTGAAGGTTTTTTTGAGGTTATGGAAGCTGATTTATGGTGGGTTGCATTCGATAAGCTGGCACACCTCTAGGGCAACAAACACCAAAAAAACAGACTTCTCCACCAGACAATGTGCTGTAACTTTCATTAAGCATCGAATTCTTTACAATGCAAATAATTAAATGATTCCTGTGTGCTATTGGGCACGGAGTGGAGGAAAGCGAAACTATCAAAAATCACTAACAACAGACCAATTGCTTTTAATACGCCCAAACATTACAAGACAGTAATAACTTTTTTAAGGAAATGCAGATGGGAGGAAGGAGAGGCAACAATATGGGGAAGGGAAAGAGACCTAAGGAAATATGCAATACAATACAATACAGTTTATTTTTGTATAGCCCAAAATCACACAGGAAGTGCCGCAATGGCCTTTATTAGGCCCTGCCTCTTGACAGCCCCCCAGCCTTGACTCTCTAAGAAGACAAAGAAAAACCCTTGTAGGGAAAAAAATGGAAGAAACAGTAGAAAGGCAGTTCAAATAGAGACCCCTTTCCAGGTAGGTTGGGCGTGCAGTGGGTGTCAAAAAGAAGGGGGTCAATACAATACAATACACAGAACAGAACAAATTCTTAATACAGCATAATAATAAAAATTTTAGAAGCATGGGGCAGAATTTAACAGTAGTTGATATCACATAATAAGATTTGGATATTTTTAAAGTCCTGGAGACCTCATCCATCAAGCTGCCGCCCCATTTGGCCAATCCACGGCTCAAACGTTGCTTGGCCAGCCAATCCGATGAATGGACCCCTTATTCCCATGATTCCTGTGATCCTCCATCAGATTGACTTTACCTTAGGCAGGCAAACAACTTGGCAGGTGGGCCGTGGCACCAATTGCCACATTTGAGTACCGAGAACAGAAACAGAATAGGTGAGGGTTAGTATTCAATTATAACAATCATGTTACTTATGTTTTAGTGCTAATGACTAACAACAGAGATGCAGTCTGTACAGTTAATCAGCAGCTCTAGTCAGGGTGTGCTAAACTGAAGTCGTGAGTCTTCAGCCGAGATTTAAAGGCTGGGACCGAAGGGGCATCTCTTATAGGAGCAGGAAGACCATTCCACAGTTTAGGGGCCCTGTAACTAAAAGCTCGACCTCCCACTGTTATTTTATTAATACTTGGAACCATAAGCAGACCGGCATCTTGAGATCTTAATGTGCGCTCTGGTTTGTAAGTCATGATAAGTTCAGACAAGTAAGCCAGACCTCGGCCATTTAATGCTTTATATTTTAAAAGGAGGATTTTGAAATCTGCCCTAAACTTAACCGGGAGCCAGTGTAAGGATTTAAGAACTGGAGTTATGTGTTCATATTTTCTTGTTCTTGTAATAATTCTTGCAGCTGCATTTTGGATTAACTGGAGGCTGTATAAAGAACAGTTTGAACAGCCAGTGAACACCGCATTGCAGTAGTCAATCCTACTAGAGATAAATGTATGAATTAATTTCTCACAATCCTGTTTATTTAGAAAGCGCCTTCATTTCCTAACATTTTTAAGATGGAAGAAACATGTTTTGGACAACTTTGTAATATGTGCTTTAAATGACATGCTAGAATCAAAGATAACTCCTAGATTGCGGGCTGATTCAGTAAAATTAATCAGGATTCCAACTGAGTTAAATGACGACAAAATATTGCTGTGATCAGCGTCATTCCCTCCAACAATTAACATCTCTGTTTTATCTGTATTTAAAGACAAGTAGTTCTCGTTCATCCACTCCTTTAATTCACTAATACAACTAATTAAAGAAAACATTGGAGAAACTTCATTTGATTTAAATGAAAAGTATAACTGGTTGTCATCTGCATACGAGTGAAAATTAACATTATGTTTCCTAATGAAAGATCCCAGTGGAAGCATGTAAAGTGAAAACAGTAAAGGTCCCAGTATTGAGCCCTGCGGGACACCATATTGAACTTCTGTGTATAATGATGGAGTCCTGTCAGCACATTTCTGTACATACTGGAATAGATTTGATAAATAAGAACTATATATAAATATATAAGAAAAGAAGGTATAAAATACAACCTATGACAGAAGAACAAGCTAAAAAAGTATGGCAACAGAACACAGATAAGGAGCGGATCAGGCCCGCCGCCAGAAATATTTGGGCCCCAGACAACTGGGTATGTGTGGGCCCCTCTGCCTTCCCCCGGGTCCCAACATGCCAAAACCTTCAAATACGTATACAAATAAAATCAAGCGTGAAGGGGCCCCCTTCCGTTAGGGCCCCGGACCAGAGTCCTGTTTGTCCCCCCCTGCCGGCGGGCCTGAGCGGATAAACAGACAAAAGGACCAGGGCTGGCTAACAGTACATTAAGTGCTACCAACAAATGCACAAAATGTACAAAAGGCGAGCAGCAAAAACTCCGAAATGTCCGAGAGAGGACTGTACAGAGATAGAAACATCAGCTCATGTCTTCTGGCATTGCAAAAATGCACAAGAGATTTGGAATGGTGTATTAGAGAAATGGGAATAGTCCTTAGGGAAAGAAGAAGTCACAAAGGAGGGAGAACTGAATGGATCAGTGGAGAAGGAGATAAATGGAAAAATGTCAAAAAGTCAATGGAAAGTAATTAATATAGTAAAAGAGAATATGTGGTGGGGAAGAAACGAATCGGTAATGCAGAGAAACCTTGGACTGAGAGTAACTTGGTCTGCGAGTGTTTTGCAAGACGAGCTAAAATTTGTAATAAATTTTAACTTAATAAACGAGCGAGGTCTTGCAATACAAGTAGTACGTATACACTTTGTCTGCCGAGCGTCACGTGGGGATTGTGGGTAATCGTCTCCCATGCTCGTTCTCAGTCAGTGTGCCTCACTCATATAGTCAACATCCATATGAGCGTATACTGTTTACTATAGCATGGTGACCACGTTGTGTGTATTGTAACGTGCGAGTCGCTGTCATGCAACCCAAAACACGAGGCTGAGTCTCAATACTTTAGCAAAACCAGCTTTATTCAGCGTGAAACAGGAGCAGCACGGTTATTTATTGTAGCGGGATCTACCGCTCTCCTATACACAGACATAGCAATCAAGCAGGGTTGTGGTCAGGTTAGTCGCTAAGTAGCACTGTGCTCTTGCATTTATAATGTTCCTTGTATCACCCATTGACGGCAGGTGCTTATAGAATAACCGCATCCTTTTCTGATTCACTTTTATGGCGAACTGCTACAGCGATGGGAGCTTACGGTTGTTTCGGGACGCTCTTCTGCATGTTGTCCCATTGGGGATCCCAAAAGAGTTTAAAAACCTTACAGCGCGTAAACCATTTTTTAAAATTTTGTGTCCACGTTTAGTGACATTTCAGGCAAAAGCAGTTGTCATTGGAGAGGTTTCCTTGTTGAAGTCGCAAAAAAAGAAAAAGATTCCAGTGGACCAACAGATAGCAGGGATTCCATTAGTTAGAGTGAAAGCCATCCTACACAATGACCCACCTCCTTGTCCTCCTCTCCTCTCTCTCGTCTCCCTCACACCAGCCACGATTCTTTTCTAAGGCAAAGTGCAGGTTCATTTGTTTTACGCATTTTTGTTTTATATTTTGTATTAATCATTTTTATGTAAATATTTGTGGGTTGGGTGGCATGATGGCGCAGTTTCATTTTCCAACATTGATGGACTGAAAGCCAGAAGTCTACGTGACCATCATCATCAAGTCCTTCCATGAGAACCCTAAATACAAAGAGGACTGTTTGATTTATGTTAGTTTGAATGCCCAGAGGGGACTGGGTGGTCTCTTGGTCTGGAATCCCTACAGATTTTTTTTTTTTGTCTGGAGTTTTTTTTTTTTTCTGTCCACCCTGGCCATCGGACCTTACTTATTCTATGTTAATTAATGTTGACTTATGTTTATTTTCTATTCTTCATTTTGTAAAGCACTTTGAGCTACATTTTTTTTGTATGAAAGTGTGCTATATAAATAAATGTTGTTGTTGTTGTTGCTGTCTCGCAGTTATGAGACCTGGATTTGCTTCCTGGGTCCTCCCTGCATAGAGTTTGCATGTTCTCCCCGTGTCTGCGTGGGTTTCCTCCCACAATCCAAAGACATGCAGGTTAGGTGTGTTGGCGATCTTAAATTGTCCCTAGTGTGTGCTTGGTGTGTGTGTGTGTGTGTGTCCTGCGGTTGGCTGGTGCCCTGCTCGGGGTTTGTTTCCTGCCTTGCGCCCTGTGTTAGCTGGGATTGGCTCTGGCAGACCCCTGTGACCCTGTAGTTAGGATTTAGCGGGTTGGATAATGAATGGATGGATGGATATTTGTGAGTTATGATATGAATTATCTGAGTTTCCGTTATTTCTTATGGGGAAATTCACTTTGATATACAAGTGCTTTGGATTACAAGCACGTTTCCAGAATGAATTATACTCTCAAACCGAGGTTCCACTATACATGATAAGAATGTATCAATTCATAGACTAATGTAGAAATACAATATTGAAAGAGGTAGAGGAGGCATTGAAAATCAAAGAAGAGCAATTGAAAAAAGAACAAGGGTTGAAAAAAAAGGCAAAGACCTTTAAGATTATTTTTTGAGAAGAGAAAAAAAAAAAGTGTGTAACGTGTGGTGAAATGGTGATGGGTTACAGTGAATTAGCAAAGTGGACAGACTCTGTGTGTGTGCTCAAAGCTAAAACACTGAAAAGAAAAATGAAATGTAAGTGAAAGTGGACAAGCAAAATAGTACGGAAGCCAAGAGACGACGTGCAGTATCGTTATTTTTTTTAAATTGTTTCCTCGAGACAGAGGACTAATTTTATCGAGCTCTCCAGTAAACAAAGTTCGTTTTCTCGAGATAACGGAAAAGTTGTATCGAGATCTAAATAAAAATAAGTATCTTGTTTTCTGAAAATTTTTAAATAATTGTATCTAACGTTTAACACCAGAGAATTACCAGAGCCTATGAAAAATCTCGTAGATCCATCCCACCTTCAAATGCTTCACACCACTCCATCAGCGTCTTTTGTCTTTTAAATGTGTTTATAAGCAGCAAGCAGCCTACTATCAAACCCCCCACCGGCGCACAGTTTTCTCAGCTCAAGTCTGTTTACCTGCGTGTCAGTTGCTTACAGTATCGTTGTACAGAGTGAGAAGTCAAGCAAAATGACACCTGTTATAAATACTACAGTATATCGTTATTTAGGACACTTGCATCTCATGTGTGTTCCGTGTCTACAACGATCTATGTAAACACATCGTTAAAAAAGAAATGTTTTTCATGTTTTAGTCATAATTGACAAAATGTAGACATGAAGTTTATAATGCGTGAAGCCTGAAGTCCAAATATCAAAGAAACAGTTTCACAAAAAGTACAAATATAATAGAACAAGTGCACTTTTATTTAAAAATATAACTACAGAAAAACAACCCGCATTAGAGTGCAATACTGACACACATTTTCTAAGGGTGCTGTGGTGGCACAATGGTATCAGGGCTTGACTAGTAACCTGAACTTTACGGGTTCAATTCCTGATGAGGCCATCTTGAAAAGTGAGCTGCACGTTTTCTTACTATTTTAAAATAAAAACATACATTTGATTCCAGTCTGTAACAGCCGGTGTAATTTATGATACTTGTAAAGGTTAGCTTTTTTTTCTCTCAGCCGCGTTAAGGATCCCAACTCAAACCCCCTACAGCCCAAACACCCCCTTTTTAAAACTGCTGTTTTCTCGGACGCGCTATAACAGAGGCAAACTCAAACCATGATGACTGTTCTACATCGGATCAAGAAAACACTTTTGCCATCGCTGTACTTTGTATATGTACATGGGAAGCTCTGCACTCGTGACTTTATTCTGTAGGAAGTAAGTAAATAAATAATATCTATATAGTAATAACAGTAATTGTATTATTATATAGCAGCTTCCTTGTCTGCCTATCATATAGTGCGTTTCCTTCCTATCTATCTATATATCTATCCCCTTAGCTGTTTTTTTATATATCTATTATACAGTGCCCTATGGGGTGCCAAACAGGCAATTACAATGATTTTCGGTATATATAAAGTCATTCCTGAATACTGTATATAAAGTAATTCCTGAATATATAAAGTCGGCGTCAGAATATATAAAGTCATTACTGAATATATAAAGTCAGCGTTGGAATATATAAAATCATTCCCAAATATATGAAATTTCCGTGCTTGTCATTTCACTCGTAGAGTAGAGTCTCACTTATCCGACATAAACGGGCCGGCAGAATGTTGGATAAGCAAAAATGTTGGATAATGGGAGGTGTTAAGAAAAAGTCTATTAAATGTCAAACTATGTTATAATTTTACACATTACGAACCTTATTTGATCTTTGGCCTTCAAGCTTCAGATATTTTATAGTTTATGCCTACATTTTGTAATATTTATTACTAAAATATGAAAAAGTTTCTGTTTTAACAATGTGTTTACACAGATTACTGTAGAAACGGAACACACATGAAATGTGTGTATTCCAAATAATGACCTATTATTTCCACTCTAAAACTCCACTTCACTCCCAGATAATCAATCAAGGCATGAGCTGGGAGAAGTTCGTGCACGTTCTAAGTCGGTGGGGAGATGGAATAGCCGGCTGCTTGCAGATTGTCTTTATCAGCACATTTAGATGACAAAAGACGCTGGCGGAGAGGTGAGAACAGTTTTAAGATGCGATTTAAGGTGGGACGGATCTACGAGTTTTTTCGTAGGCTCTGGTAATTCTAGTGTTAAAAAGTAAGTTAATTGTTGCTTTCAGTAATTGGTATGGCCCCCTTGCGCAGCAATCACTTCAACTGAACATTTTCGGTAACTGAAGATCAGCCTGCATTGGATTTTGTTGTTCTTCCTTCCTTTCAGAACTCAGAGATGTTGGGGGACTTCCTTGCACAAAGTGCTTTTCAAATGAACCACCGAGAACCGTGGGAAACCCTCACTTTTCTAAGGCTGAGGGCAGTCCCTGGCAGCGATGGACAGGGTAGGGATAGGGAACCACCCACAAGACACAAGTCACATAACACAGGCAGAGAAAACAAAGCAGATAATTAACAAAATAACATTCATGTAAATAAAACATAAGATTAGTGGAAGAATCCTGGCTGAGCCATAATAGCTTTCTATAATATTTGTATAGGATTACTTCACTCCCTCACTTCCCACACCACTGCTATCCTTGTTCATAGCCTTGGATTATTGCAATTCCCTTTTCTTTGGTCTTTTTAGCAAATCGCTTCAATTGGTCCAGAATTCAGCTGCCCGCATCATTACTAGAACCCCCCTCTATTCACCATATCACTCCTGTCTTGGAGCAGCTTCACTAGCTTCCAGTTATTGAAGTCCATATTGACTTCAAAATGCTCCTGTTAACATTTAAGGCTATCCACAATCTTGCCCCTCCATATTTGTCTGACCCCCTCTATATTGGCATTCCCTCCCGTGCTCTTAGGTCCTCTTCTTCCATCTACCTGACTGTCCCCTTCGTCCGTCTCATCACCATAGGGAGCACAGAATTCACTTGCTCTGTTCCCGAGCTCTGGAACTCATTACCATCCAAGCTTAGAAATATTGATTCATTCTCAATTTTCAAATCTAAACTTAAAACTCATTTGTTTATGACTGCTTTTTCTCTTTGATTACAATTGCTCTGTTTGATTTTAATTTTTGTATTTTTAGTTTTGTTTATAATGTGTGTTTTATCTATTGTTCGGTGTCCTTCAGTGTTTAGAAAGTTACCTACGAATAAATAAAATGTATTATTATTATTGTCCAAAGACATGCAGGTTAGGTGAATTGGCGATCCTAAATTGTCCCTAGTGTGTGCTTGGTGTGTGTGTGTGTGCACTGCGGTGGGCTGGTACCCTGCCCAGGGTTTAGTTTCTTACCTTGCACCCTGTGTTGGCTGGGATTGGCTCCAGCAGACCCCCGTGACCCTGTAGTTAGGATATAGCAGGTTGGATAATGGATGGATGGATGGATATTAATATTATTATTATTACTAGGGCTCTGGCACCTTTGGTGCCCAACCCCCCGGTTGTGGCCAGTCTGCCGCTCGCATTGTGAAGAGGGGCGCTGAACGCACCCCAAGGAGACGCGGTCGCTCCTCTGAAACCCCCTCTTAGACGGTGATACAATGGGAAACAAATACGTTTTTTTTTTTTTACCTCCTCTTTGCTTTACCTGGCTTGCTGCTGCTGCTGCCGTGCCACATGATCTGCATCTTGCACGGGGCTTTGAACATTTAAAAGCCTGTACAGCAGCTGTCCTATTCTTTGTCTTTTATTTCCGGCCCTGGGCATTGTTAAATCTCTTGCCAGTCTTGGTTAAGTCTCGCTTCGCTGGACGTGAGTTCTTCATATTTTTTAATTTATAATTTAAAAAATCTGAAAATGTAACAACATCACACTAAATTTCCATAAATTCAGAAAAAAATGATACCAAACATATACAGTGGGATGCAAAAGTTTGGGCAACCTTGTTAATAGTCATTATTTTCCTGTATAAATCGTTGGTCGTTACGATAAAAAATGTCAATTAAATATATCATATAGGAGACACACACAGTGATATTTGAAAAGTGAAATGAAGTTTATTGGATTTACAGAAAGTGTGCAATAATTGTTCCATGCGTATGGGCGCTCGTTCTCATCCCTACCACCTTCGCCATCACTTCCCCTACCTCTTCATATCTCAAATCATTCTTGAGGCAAATTGAAGACTTTAGTGCCAGCTTAAGTGAAAAATTAAGGAAAACGTACTAAGTAATTGAAAACACAAAACTGACTTATCGTATATACTCACGTATAAGTTGTGTCTTGAAACCTGAAAAATCGATCATAAAATCAGACCCGACTTATACGCCCATTCAAAAATTCGACACTTCAATCTCGCACCAGTTTCTCAGGCGCATCGAATTTTGTTACAGCAGTGCAGTTACCAATTTCTTTCACCACTTCAATGGCTTTTATTTTAAAGCCAGCTTCATATTTTCTTCTAAACGAACGCTCCATCGTACAATATAATACAATACAATTTATTTTTGTATAGGCCAAAATCATACAAGAAGTTTCTAAATGGGCTTTAACAGGTCCTGCCTCTTGACTCTCTAAGAAGACAAGGAGAAACTCCCCCAAAAAAACCCAGTAGGGAAAAAATGGAAGAAACCTCGGGAAAGACAGTTCAAAGAGAGACCCTTTCACGGTAGGTTGGGCGTGCAGTGGGTGTCAAAAAGAAGGGGGGTAAATACAATACAATACACAGAACAGAACAAATCCTTAATACAGCATAAAAATAAAAATATTACAAATACGGAGCAGAATGTAACAGTGGATGACATCACATAATATGATTTGGACTTCGTAGATAAGGGATGCTCTTACGATAAAGGTGTATGAGGGTGGGAGATACAAAAAAACACAAAACACTGCAAACGTCGCTTTGGAAAAATTTGGGTATTACCGTGTGGTCACGTAGGCACAATACATAGAAAAAAAAAGCAGTGCGCTCCATGGTTACTCTCTCAGGTTGGCATTAGCATATCATAATCTCTTGGACCAACAGTGTGAGTTTTCTGCATTCGACTTATATGGCCGACATTATAAAATACCAGAAAATATACGATAAAACCAAGTCCTGACTTATCCGCGGAAGAACTTATCCGCGAGTATATACGGTAATCACTTTGAACGCAAAAAGATGCCAACAAAAGAAGAGTAGAAGCGGGCCGCTAGGGTGAAGAAGAGAGGAGCTGCTCAGGAAGCAGCAAGTGCGTCAACCTCTGTGCAAACGAATGCTAAATGTACAGAGAAAGAGGATGAAAACTATGAAGAGTGCACTCAGCATTTACGACAGGCTGACGCAGAGCGAACGAGAATTGCTCGAGCAACTGAGAAAGAACAGCAGACCATACAATGGGCCGACACAGAGCGAAAGAGAATTGCAAGAGCAAATGAGACCGAGGAAGAGGTTAATCGACGTCGACAATCAGTGGTCAAACGTGACAGAATTGAAAAGGCAAATGAGACCGAACAAAACGCCATTCGGCCGAGAACAAAGAGACACTGAGCACGTGAGAATAGCTAGAACGAACAAGAGCAATGACCAGAGAGTATATCGTTAAAGACAAAATGCGGCAAGTAGGTGCATTCACTGCACGTTATCGTAGACAGTGCGCCGTTACTGGTACAATCATATTTTAGGTCCTATTTTAGGTCATCTTGGTATCTTTGGAGACATGAGATATTTTTCTAGCTATTTATGATATACAACCCCAATTCAATAAAGGATTGAAAATACTGATAATAACAAGAAGGGAATGACTTGTTGCTGTGCAATTTTGAATCCATTACAACACATTTGATGTTTTACCTTGTGAATTAAATTTTTTTTTAAAGAAACACTCAAGTCAAATCTGATGGCTGCGACAGGCTCCAAAAAAGTTGGGGCAGTCGAGTGTCTCCCACTGTGTCACATCACTTTTAGTAACATTTGTAGCTGCGTTTACCCAAAATGACCAAAGTCCAGCAGCTCCAGCTTGTAAATGGGATTCAGCAAATGCCTAACGTGTCGAAATGATTCCACCGACAAAATATCTTTATAAGTTTTAATTAAAATTCAAAGTAAAACATTTTTCACAAAAAAAAAATAAAATAGCAAAAATTACAAAAGATCATGTTTGAGGAAAGTTATGTTCATAGTTTATAAATCTATCCATCCCATTATATCCTAAGTACAGGGTCACCGAGGTCTGCTGGAGCCAATCCCAGCCAGCACAGGGCGCAAGGCAGGAAACAAACCCAAGGCAAGGTGCCAGCCCACCGCAGGGCACACCCACCCACACACCAAGCACACACTAGGGACAATTTAGAAAAGCCAATCCACCTAACCTGCATGTCCTTGGACTGTGTGAGGAAACCCTCGCAGACACGAGGAGAACATGCAAACTCCACGCAGGGAGGACCCGGGAAGCGAACCCTGGTCTCCTAATTGTGAGTCAGCAGTGCTACCCACTGTGCCACCATGCCACCCTTTATAAATCTGTTTCATTTCTAATCATTACAAAATCACTTCTAAACGTCTCTGAACCATTTAAGAACCGTCAGAAAACTGTATGCCTATCCCATTCCTATGCCGAAAATGGGTCATTTAAGTCCCTGAGCACTGGGACCTGTTCTAAACAATAACTAACTCAATTATAACACTTTACCTTATGTGGACACTAGGGGTCGCTATTGCCCTTTAACCCCAACAGACAAATGCACAGGACACAGGGTAAAAGCAATGAGAAGTATTTTAATTCTAATTCATTTTAATAATTGTGCCTTCAAGCACCCCATCCATAATAAAAAGGCAATTCAATGAACACAGTTATTAAAAATAATCACAGTTCTCTCCTCCACACCTCCCAACAAGCTCTGTCCTACACCTCCCGACTCCGGCTCACTTGCTGGGTTCTCAGCAGTCCTTTATATAGTCCTTGAGAACTGGAGAACTTGCATTTTCTTCAGCCTGGAAGTACTTTGGGTCCTCTGTCCCTGTGACTTTGGAGTACTTCCAGGCTATGCAGACAGTAAAATCTCCCAGGTCTCCCTGCAGTGTCTCGTCGCGGCACCCACAGTACCTAGCAGGGCTGTGAAGCCACACTACAGATCCCTATCTATCTATCTATCTATCTATCTATCTATCTATCTATCTATCTATCTATCTATCTATCTATCTATCTATCTATCTATCTATCTATTATATAGTTCATTTCATATCTATCTATCTATCTATCTATCTATCTATCTATCTATCTATCTATCTATCTATCTATCTATCTCAGGATTCAAACACTTAGATTCAGCTGACAGTTACAAATTGTCTTCATAAATGTTCAAAATGTAGCGATCTTCTTTAACTAGATATTCAATATTAAGATTCTACATCCAATTTTTGCTCAGTCAGGAATTTCATAAGCAATGTGGGAGTCAGAATTCAGCTCTACCTGTATGATGTCACGCGTACACGTACTCTCCAAGACTCAACGAGACTCCCCGAGACCGGAGATTTCACAATATTTCACAGCAGACTGTCACTTTCTTCTTTCCTGAAGAAGGGTCCTGAGTTGCCTCGAAAGCTTGTATATTGTAATCTTTTTAGTTAGCCAATAAAAGGGGTCATCCTGCCTGACTTCTCACTATTTTAATAATGGCTAACATGGTACAACTTTTGGTCTTACCAGAAAGAGACAGCCTGTTGCAGGGTTCATGAGACTCAGTGAAAGTACACTTAAGTATTTTTTACTTTGCATTTTTATCTTCAGTGGCTGTGTTTGGTCAAAAAAAGTTAATTAACTCTTTCAAGGCTGATGTTGACTTTCATCGAAATTCAGGGGTAGTGGATGGTTATCGGCTGTAAACTGCGAACAAAAGTCACCCTTACGTTTTAGATCAACTCTTTTTTCTTGAAGGAAAGTTGCATAGCTTTGTTGATTTGACCTCGATTCCCTGCGCCATGAGTAGTGAAGAGCAAACAGCCTCTAAAATAACATCGACATCTGGCAAGACTAAAGCAAATGTGCAAAGCAAAAGTCTCCATGGACGTTTTACGTATTATCCCTGAATCGGACTGACTTTGATGCAAGTGATCTGGAGATGGATATCGAAAACGAAAGTGAGGTACCAGCATCGTTCCCTAGCTGATTGTGGTGCTGAACACGTTCGTGTAGCTGATATGTCTACAGCAGTGTTTGCCTAGGAGGACCACCAGTTATGATGACAAGAGGTACAAACCATATTGCGTCACACCGCAACTGCTGTGTGAAGACAGAGAGGTAGCCAGCCCACCGTGCATTCCTGCTGGCCATCAAGCTGCCCCTGTGTAGCCACAGCTGCCAGAGTTGCCAAACAGGCCCCAACAGCTGCCATAGCACATGTCAACAGATGTTTTATGTGCATTGTGCAGTGCATTGTGTGCTTTTCAGAAAACTGCATTTTTTGGAAAAAATATTCAGCCCTCAAAGAGTTAAAGTGAAATATACATTTTGTTAAAAGGAAATTCGTTAAACACAATGTTGTATGAAGAACAATTTTCAGAAAATATTCTGAATATTATTACTTCAGTATTCACTATAACAGGACTTGACCGCCATATAATTAGTAGAAGTTTAGTGTCCTTATACATACATTGTCACACATATGCGCATGTGAGGCAACTAAAGGTACAATTCCATCTCTGACCAGGGGGTGGCGAGGTGCACTGATCTTTCTCTTAATCTTCAAACCATTCATGGGAAACTGCACAGGGTTCCTGCGCCCGTGACGACATCACTTCTGGCAGCCGTGATGACATCACTTCCGTTTCTGGCTGCCATGACGACGTCATTTCCGGCACAGATGATGTCACTTTTGGTCCCGGTGGTTGTGTCGACATCACTTCCGGCTCTGGGTGTCATGATGACATCACTTCCAGCACAGATGGCCTCACTTCCAGTTTCAGCGCCTGTAATGATGTCACTTCCTGGTTTGGTGCCTGCGTTCACGTCACACGTCTTTGCCTGAAGTCATCAGTTTTGTTTTGGACTTTGAACCAGACACAACTCTACAACATCCAATCCTTTGTGGAGCAAGGGCATAATATACAGGTGGCTGCCCCAAACATTCTTATGACAATGTACTATCATAATGTAAGTGTCTGAATGAAATTCTGGGATAAGGTCAGACGGCCTAAAGAGCAAAGAAAAACAATGACTTAATGAATAAATAAATAGAAACCTCCAGCTAATCTGGAGGAAAAAAAATAAATAAAATAGGGCAGAGTTCAAGGCCACTAGACCACCCTTACACCATTGGGCATTCTACCTAACGTAAATGTCCTTAAGTCATTCCTGATTGTTTCCAGGAAAACCCAGCAAACCTTCTGGCAATGCCACGTATTGATGTGCCTGCCATCCTGGAAAAGTTGGACTATCTGTGCCAGGTATGGCCTCATGCTACCAGTAGTGACACTGACTGTAGCCAAATGCCAAATGAGTTACAAAACAGATGAGGAGGGAAAAATGTCAGTGGCCTCCCTCCAGCTGTTAAACCCTTCACTTCTGTTTTGGGGGTCGTCTCATTGTTGCCCCTCTAGTGCGCCAAAGCAGCTGAAACTGATGAGCAAGCCCCTCTGCTACTTAACTGACCAGATTAATAGGCCAGAAGTTTCATTGACTTGATGCTATACTCTCATTAAAAAGTGGTCCTTTATTTTTTTTTTTTTGTACAGTTTTGTACAGTTATTGTAAAGTCTATACATTTATATTTTAACACACAGTAGCATGGCAGTGAAACAATTTGACCCATGCAAGCGCTTTTATTATCTTGCATTCTAATGCGACAACCATAATATGCAGATTTAAGCAAGTCTATCTGATGCAACACCTGAAAAGAACATTTAAATAATGCACTTCATAATCACACTTAAAGCTGACTTATGAACTGGAACAACTACATAAACTGTATGACTGCAGCATAAAAATTAACGACTGCACGACTTTCTTGTATTTTTATGAACCACTTGTGGTGTCAATGGCAGATTTGTCATTATTTACAAAACTGTCAGACTTAATTATTAATTGTTATGTACTATTAATTTTACTATGTAGACTGTTATTTATTTTTAATTATTATATGTAATGCGCCAGAATGTTTTTAAAGAGTTACAAAATGATACATGACATTAATTACCCAGTGGTGTGATAGAAAATAGAACTGCCAGGATCTGCTCTGGCTTCATTCCCAGGTCTGCTAATTCCTCCTGGCCACTCCTATCTGTGGCTGGGGCTCCACCCCTTTCTTCCATTTTTAATAAATTTGTAATAATGAGCGATGCTGTGCATCCTCTCTTTGACACACACTAATACTGAAAACTTTCAGCCAATTAATTATTCAGCAGAAGAGTGTCAAGAAACTCTATGGGGGCTCATTTATGCCAACAGCAATACATCTTTTCATGGAAACAGGGGCGTCAGCAAGTCCTAAACCCCAACAGAAACACGCAAGCACAGTCCCGGGTTCAAATAAAGGTTGGTTTATTAACCAGACTCCTCGAACAAATGACAAAAGCACAGGTTTCTCTCTCCACAATTCCTTTCACCACTGCACTGCCGTCTTCCAGTTGAGTGTTGCCCTTCTTCCCCACAACTCCAACTTGCCTGGCTAAGGGAGTGCGACCCCTTAAATTAATGACCCGGGAATACTTACAGTGCCAGGGCTACTGCCTGATGGAAGTACTTCTGGGTCAAACAGAAGTCCATTGCAGGAGACAGCTTGTCTCCCTGCATCGCCCTCTTGTGGCACCAGGTGATATCTTCTCTTTTTAGAGGGCTGACCACTGCTCCCTTCCTTCCAGGTCTGATGCCTTTTTCCTCCCCAGCCGGGATGCCCATCTGTCAGTTAGGTGCCCCCATCCAGGTAAGGAACCATCACCTCTTCTGGCCGGGATGCCCGTCCTGCCCATGTGGCATCTACAACCTGTATAGTGCAGCACTGGGACTGAGATTGTTTCTTTCATTATAAAATTTTCTTCTTTTTTAGTCATTCTGGTGTGGACTCAGAACATAGTGTGTGCTCTAAATGTGTAATATAGACCTTAGGTCAACTGGTGCAATTTGTACATTTAACCAGTGCAATTTGTATATATGACAAGTGTAATTTGTATATGCGGTATTTGTAATGTACTTTTATTACTATTCCTTTTCTTGTTTTTGAACTATCATGCCTTACACTGAGTCGACAGCACCTTCAATTTTGTTGTTCTGTTGTAAAAGTGACAATGACAATAAAGATTTATTTATCTTTTTATCATATATATATATAGTGAATAAGGCGCTCTATAAAGCGCCCGTCCCGGCACAGATTCACACTGAGGCATGTGTAAATTGAATAGAAATCTTTTTATTTTTCTCTTCACCCGTGGGCGCACGTCTTCCCCGTGTCCCACAGGCCCAACACAGTCCCAAACACTTAAACAGTTCAAACACTCTTCCCATGTGGGGCACGTCTTCCCCGTGAACCCCACAGGTATAACACAGTCCCAAAGCACCTTACTTTACACACAGCAATCCTTCCGCTGGCACCACCACTCCTCCTCCTCTCAGGTAACCTCGTCCTCTTCCTCCCGATTCTGGCCCAGAGTGGTGGTTTCTGGCTCTTTTGTGGCCCTCCCGGGAGTGCTCCTGTTGCTTGTTCACCTGTTCTAAATTGCACTCTCGTGTGGGCCTGATGATTAAACCAGCTGGGCTTAATTATCTCTGTCTCGTTCCCTGGCGGCCATCCTGGGTCCCCACAGAGTTGGGGAGAACTCCATTTCCCATGAAACCCTGCGGGAAACTGAGGCATCATCAACCAGGGAGGCTGCCACCAAGCATCCCGGGGGAGGTACTGAAAAGCCCATGGCTGCTCCCCCGGACCATATACAGCAGGGTCGTCCCGACCAGGCATGGGACCTGGCTGTCCATTACACCATATATATATATATATATATATATTTATATATATATATATATATATATATATATATATATATATATTTATTTATTTATGCATTTATTTATTTAAAGAGATGGGGATAAATACAGTTCTATCTACAGTTGTGCTTGAAAGTTTGTGAACCCTTTAGAATTTTCTATATTTCTGCATAAATATGACCTAAAACATCATCAGATTTTCACTCAAGTCCTAAAAGTAGATACAGAGAAACCAGTTAAGCAAATGAGACAAAAATATTATACTTGGTCATTTATTTATTGAGGAAAATGATCGAATATTACATACAGTATTTGTGAGTGGCAAAAGTATGTGAACCTCTAGGATGATCCGTTAGTTTAAAGGTGAAATTCGACTCCGGTGTTTTCTATTAATGGGATGCCAATCAGGTGTGAGTGGGCACTCTGTGTTATTTAAAGAACAGGATCTATCAAAGTCCGCTCCTCACAACACATGTTTGTGAAGTTTATCATGGCACGAACAAAGATTTCTGAGGACCTCACAAAAAGAGTTGTTGATGCTCATCAGGCTGGAAAAGGTTAAAAAACATCTCTAAAGAGTTTGGACTCCACCAATCCACAGTCAGACAGATTGTGTACAAATGGAGGAAATTCAAGACCATTGTTACCCTCCCCAGGAGTGGTCGACCAACAAAGATCACTCCAAGAGCAAGGTGTGTAATAGTCAGCGAGGTCACAAAGGACCCCAAGGTAACTTCTAAGCAACTGAAGGCCTCTCTCACATTGGCTAATGTTCATGTTCATAAGTCCACCATCAGGAGAACACTGAACAACAATGGTGTGCATGGGAGGGTTGCAAGGAGAAAGCCACCGCTCTACAAAAATACATTGCTGCTCGTCTGCAGTTTTCTAAAGATCACGTGGACAAACCAGAAGGCTATTGGAAGAATGTTTTGTGGACAGATGAGACCAAAATAGAACTTTTTGGTTTAAATGAAAAGCGTTATGTTTGGAGAAAGGAAAACACTGCATTCCAGCAGAAGAACCTTATCCCATCTGTGAAACATGCTGGTGGTAGTATCATGGTTTGGGACTGTTTTGTTGCATCTGGGCCAGGACGGCTTGCCTTCATTGATGGAACAATGAATTCTCAATTATATCAGAGAATCTATCTATCTATCTATCTATCTATCTATCTATCTATCTATCTATCTATCTATCTATCTATCTATCTATCTATCTATCTATCTATCTATCTATCTATCCATCCATTATCTAACCCACTGAATCCGAATAGGGTCACGGGGGTCTGCTGGAGCCAATCCCAGCCAACACAGGGCACAAGGCAGGAACCAATCCCGGGCAGGGTGCCAACCCACCGCAGGACACACACAAACACACCCACACACCAAGCACACACTAGGGCCAATTTAGAATCGCCAATCCACCTAACCTGCATGTCTTTGGATTGTGGGAGGAAACCGGAGCGCCCGGAGGAAACCCACGCAGACACGGGGAGAACATGCAAACTCCACGCAGAGAGGACCCGGGAAGCGAACCCAGGTCTCCTTACTGCGAGGCAGCAGCGCTACCACTGCGCCACCGTGCCGCCCTCTATCTATCTATCTATCTATCTATAAATATAAATAAATAAATATATATGTATATAAAGTATAGTGGCCACCAGGGGTTGCTCCAGCTCCCCAACACCTGACATGGATATAAAATGGATAGAAAACCACAAAGAGTTTTATTGTGTGAAACTCTTCTCTGTAAGCATTTCCCATGCCACATACAGTTTAGCACAAGCAGCAAACAGCAATGCCTTTTCTCTGTCTTCTCTCTCTATGTGTCTCTCTGTCTTCTTCTCCTCCATTCCTCTCCACTGGTTTTGTCTCCTTCCTCCTGATTCTGGCTCCTCGAGTTGTGGCAGGCAATTCCTTTTAACTAAAAACCCAGCAGTAATTCCAGTAGTATCCATATCTATCTATCTATCTATCTATCTATCTATCTATCTATCTATCTATCTATCTATCTATCTATCTATCTATCTATCTATCTATCTAACTATTTATCATATAGTGCCTTTCACTTCTATCTATCTATCTGTCTATCTATCTATCTATCTATCTATCTATCTATCTATCTATCTATCTATCTATCTAAAATAAGCCGTCTTACCTTACTTAGGTGAGTCAGAGTTGGGAGGAAGAGGATGACACTCACTGTGTAGGTGGAAGGAGACAGAAAGGCATTTGAGTTTTTGGATTATACTGTTTATTAAATTCCCCTAGAAGCCTGTCAAGGTATTCTTAATAAATAAAATAACTAAGTTTCAACTTAGAACTGTGACTGTGGTGGTTGTATCTGATAATCTCAGTGGCGCCCCCAAGAGTCCACAAATATTACATAATACATAGCATGTAGTTGAAGTGCCCAGCAGCACATTGTGTTGCAGCAATCGGCACAGCATATGGCAACAATGACGTATCCAACATTCCAGGGAAAAGAAAATGCTGCTTTCTAAGTCCTAACAGTGGGAAGAAGCAGAGCACTTCAAATTTTTTGTTTTCTCGACGACTAGCTTTCATGAGAATACGTTCATTTCTGTCTGTGCAAATTGTCCCCGTTTTTTTATGTCAATGTCATTAGGTCACTTTGACCACATACCGTACCTCTTGGCTTCACTGTTTTTATTTTGTAAGAATCCGTACGTTTCAGCCTTTCCAAATTGGGGAGTCCAGTGTTCAAACCTGAAGTGTGGCCTCCTAAAGCTGGCGAATATGCTGAAATTCTGAATAGGGTATGAATTGTCTCGTCTGAGTAAAAGGACTTGATCTCCGGTGGCTGACAGGCAGCTTTTCCAGCAATCCTGGGGGGTCTCTTGTCAGCCAAGAAAGATCTGTCAAGCTAATATAATCCAATAAAACACCATTCTGGCTTGTTAGTAAAGCAGACTTATTTTTTTCATTTAATGAAGTACCTGATCTAAGCTGAGACAGAAAGCAGATTTGAATCCTGGTCGTCTGGAAAAGGGTTTATCTTGACTACTTATGTACTGTTGCCTCATTCTGTGCAGTTTTTGTAAAAAGTAATATTAGTCAATCGCTGGTGCATTAGAGTTAGTCAAATTAGTGCATTAACAGATCGCTGAAATATCTCTGAACTGCTTTAATGGTACGCGTTATCCCAAAGTGCTTCATGGCACAAATTCCTTCACGAATTAAATGAAGTGAATAAGCAGGTTATTAACTGATTCAATGACTAACTGAGAGCTAAAACTCTCTTTACATTATAAAGCCACCGTTATACTGTGTGCTTAATAACACAAACTCTATAATGACTCTATTAGTATACAGTGGCAAGAACAGGGACTGTAAATGAACACTTTAGGGGATTTTTTTTTTTAAATGAATATATGCTTGAACTAAAATCAAATCAGATATATTTATAACACACATTTTAAACAGCTGCAGAACAAAGTAAAACAAAAATAAAACTGTCACATAAAAAACAAAGAATAAAATAATGACAAAGACAATACAATTGGGTCTCCAAATCCCAAAAGCTTAAAAGAACATAATGAGTTGTAGGCCAAACCAACACAAACACATCACTCCGCGTCTAAAAAAGCCTGAGAAAAAAATGAGGATCAGCAGGTCTTACTAATCACAAATGTGGACGCTACCTGGAAACCTGCCTTATTATCACTGGCTTTGTGTTTTGTGATCTAATCCAATCAGTTAAGACTTTTAGGTTAGGTCATGCATCTTATTGTGTATTGTGTTACTGAAGAGTGCTGTGGCGGCGCAGTAGTTAGTGCAGCAGCCTCCCAGTCACATGACATGGTTGATGTCCGTGTGAACGGGTGTTTCTTGGGGCATTTGTTTTTCTACCACATTTGTAAAGACGTACAGTGCATTCAAACAGTCTTCAAACCCCTTCAGTTTCTTCACATTTTTACCGTGTTGTAGATTTGATTTTCATTGGATACACTTGACATTTTTTCCTCATAAATCTACACTCAGTGACCCATAATGACAAAGTGAAAACACGTTTTCAAAAAACCAGGAGTGGTCTCCCTTGGACTTTCTTATATACTCAGCTATGGGGATGGATATTTGAGGAGTAAACTGCAAGACAATGATTATATTTTTATATTATGTACATCAGCGTTTCTCAACCTTTACGTATTTGTGACCTGAGTTTTCATAACAGTTTTAATTGCGCCCCTCAATGTTTTTTTGAAAGGAGCCCACTAACCAATTTGTTCTTTTTTTAATTAATGATATATCATAGATGCATATTTTATTATACATACTGTGAGGGATTGCCGGCCGTGTACCCGACCAACAACCTCAAACCGCCAGATGGAGCCATCCTTGCAACATGGAAGGGCCCGAATTCCAGCAGGGCATCATGGAACTTGGAGTTTTTCACCACAGCCTTGCTGGATACCATGGGGGCCACCAGAGGACACTACAGGGAGGCCCAGGGACTTATATTTTCCTTATAGCCCGGAAGTATTTCACAATCGCGGAAACGGAGGAAATGATATACTTCCGGGCTGAAGAAAAAGAGATTACCCGACCCGGAAGTGTTGGATAATCACATGGACTGAGGGCTGAGAAACACTTCCGGGTCGAGGAGTATAAAGGACTGTGGGAGATCCCAGACAGACGTGCTGAGTTGGGAGGGAGGGTGGCTAAGCATCTGGGAGTTTGGAGGATTGTTTATTGTGTATTGGTTATTGGAGAATTGTGGAGAGAAGCGTGCTTTGTGCACATTATTATAATAAATTAGTTATTTGGACTTTTATCTGGTGACTGACGTGTGGTCTGAGGGTACAAGGGAGCAAGAAAGCCCTAATCTGTCACACTACTTAATTTCTATCGACATTTATCTAACTATATTTATTTTTCTAGTATCAGAATGTAGTTTAAGTTAATTTGTTTTGGTTTCAATAGATGTATTTTTCATATTTTCGATTCTTGTTTTCTTTTTTTCATATCTTCGCGCCCCCCTTTTTGTTACTTCGTGCCCCACTGATTGAGAACCACTAATGTACATTAAAGAACCATCAACAACAAATCAAATCAAATTAATAATATATTAAACAATTATTATAAAAGTAAAGTTGAATAAATCGGACTCTGCAGCTTCATGATATAAAACATTTGCCATGGTAATCTTATTTTGGCAAACAATTCAGGCAAACCACCACTTTCAGTAAGCAGAAGTGGGTCAAAAGTTGCAAGAGACTTTAGTAATGTGTGTAATGTAATACGTGTACACAAAAGTTCATTTAAGTAAAGCAAAAACGTTCTCAAATATGTACAGTATGTATTGCCATTTGAACGTCTAACAGAAACTTTCAATTATCTCGAAAACCGATCATTTTTTGAAAAAATGCAAAGGGACGAAAAATGCTTAGAATGTGGCGCTTTACCATAATAGATGTGAAGTTATCAAATTTTTTAAATTTTTGGGGAAATATTTCAGTGTAAACTATCACTTCTAGTTAGCGGAAATTGCTCAAAAGTTGATAGAAATCTACCTAATAATTTGTACCTAATAATTGTGTGCAAAGTTTGGTTAACCTAAGTGAAAGCGTACTCAAGTTACACATACACACACACACACAGACATAATTCCAAAAATTGTATTTTCTGACTGATAGAGGTCTAAAACATCGAGATTCATCAAAATCTCGAAATCAAATTTTTGGACGATTACAATTTTTCCCTACGAGAAAGTAAATTGGACTCAGGGAGGTCTAAAATGTCGAGATTCGTCAAAATATTGAAATCTAATTTTTGGAAGATTACAATGCTTTCCCTATGAGAAAGTAATTTGGACTCAGGGAGGTCTAAAATGTTGAGATTCATCAAAATCTCCAAATGGAATTTTTGGATGATTACAATGCTTTCCCTACGAGAAAGTAAATTCAACTCTGAGAGGTATAAGATGTCAAGAATCATCAAAATGTCAAAATTTAATTTTTGGACAACTACATTGCTTTTCCTATGAGAAAGTAAATCAGAAGGGAGGTCTAAAACATCAAGATTCATCAAAATATTGAAATCTAATTTTTGGAAGATTACGATGCTTTCCCTATGAGAAAGTAAATTGGACTCAGGGAGGTCTAAAATGTTGAGATTCGTCAAAATATTGAAATCTAATTTTTGGAAGATTACAATGCTTTCCCTACGAGAAAGTAAATTGGACTCAGGGAGGTCTAAAATGTTGAGATTCATCAAAATCTCCAATTGGAATTTTTGGACAACTACAATGCTTTCCCTATGAGAAAGTAAATCAGACTAAGGGAGGTCTAAACCATCAAGATTCATTAAAATCTTGAAATCGAATTTTTGGATGATTACAATGCTTTCCCTATACTTCGTATATGAGAAAGTAAAAAGATGCGTTCCCTCCTGCCATTACACTCTGGGGGCTTTTTTCAGCAATCTCTATCTGAGGAGTCAGGGGTACCCCAAAGTAAAGCCTTATTATTCAAAAAATAAAGGCAGGACAGTCAATTTTTCACTTAAACCTCACAGATGAGTGAATCTGTGTGTCAAATGTAAACATTCCTTTACTTAGAAATCACTGCTAAACACAAAACATGCGCTCACAGTAATATTTTCAAATATTTGTTTTCTGATACGTTATATCTCATGTATAAGTAATGTCAGGGCAATTTCTTCACCTCTGAGGTGTTCTGAGACATGTCAGCTATTCTTGTCTAAAATTGAATGTCGATAACACAAAGAAATAAACACAGCATTTGGCACCATGAGCCCCCAATTCCTGTCTAAAACCTCTCCAAATGGGAACTCAGGTTCAAAACTATTTTATTGCACATAAAATAGCGAATCATGTAAAAATACTCTGAACCCCATCTCCTCATACCCTCTTACACCCAAGTACCCCCCCATACACCACCTACTCATTTACATGAAACTATTTACATGTTTGCTTCTGCTTCAACTGGGCATTATTTCTTTATGCGCGCCCCCAGCTGTGTCTCATTCTGTCCATATACAGTCATGGCCAAAAAGTGTTGGTTTTCACAAAGTTTGCTGCTTCCGTGTTTTTAGATCTTTTTGTCAGATGTTTCTATGGTGTACTGAAGTAGAATTACAAGCATTTCAGAAGTTCCAAAGGCTTTTGTTGACAATGGCATGAAGTGTATGCACAGAGTCCATATTTGCAACGTTGGCTCTTCTTTCTTTTTCAAGACCTCTGCAATTCACCCTGGCAGGCTGTCAATCCAATTCTGGGCCCAATCCTGACTGATGGCAGCCCATCCTTGCATAATCAATGCTTGAAGTTTGTCAGAATTGGTGGGTTTTTTGTTTGTCCACCCGCATCTTGAGGATTGACCTCAAGTTCTCAATGGGGAATTTCCTGGACATGGACCACAAATTTCGATGTTTTGTTCCCTCAGCCACTTAGTTCTCACTTTTGCCATATGGCCTTGGATCGCTCTTGGACGGCTGGGAGAAGTTGCTCTCGGAGGCCATAAGGTGAAAGTGAGAATTAAGTGACTCGGAGACCAAAAGTCTGGAGTTTTTTTTTTTGTTTGTTTGTTTTTCTGTCCTCCCTGGCCATCGGACTTTACTTTTATTCTATGTTAATTAGTACTGCCTAATTTTATTTGTGTATTTTGTCTTTTTTCTCCTTTTTCATCTTGTAAAGCACTTTGAGCTACATCATTTGTATGAAAACATGTTATATAAATAAATGCTGTTGTTGTTGTTGCTGACGTAACATTCAGACTGTTCAATCTTAGTTTCGTTAGAGTAGAGGATCTTGGTATTCTGTTTGGGTGCCGTTTAAGGAAAGAAATGAAGCAATTCAGAGGAATGATGAAGAAATACAAAGGAACAAATCTTAAAAAATACAAAAAAAAACAAGTCAATTCAAATTAATTCATAAGAAGTTAATTAGCTGTAAAAAAAAAACAGGTCACTAATTAAGAAAAGGGTTAGAATGAAAACCTGCAGCCACTGTGGTCCTCCAGGACTGGAGTTGGGGACCCCTGATCTAATGTGAACTATTTTTTCAGCATCTTGTTATAAGAGGTCTAACTTTTACTTTAGTCCTGAAGTGAAAAAAAAAATGTAGACCTAGTAATCTAGTTAATGTGTGTTTTAAAGTTTAGGTTAGAGTCAATGAATTATCTAAATTCTAAATTCTCTCTTCTTTTTCTTCTTCTTTCGGCTGCTCCCGTTAGGAGTTGCCACAGCAGATCATCTTGTTCCATATCTTTCTGTCCTCTGCATCTTGTTCTGTCACACCCATCACCTGCATGTCCTCTCTCACCACATCCATAAACCTTCTCCTTGACCTTCCTCTTTTCCTCTTTCCTGGCAGCTCTATCCTTAGCATTCTTCTCCCAATATACCCCTCATCTCTCATCTGCACATGTCCAAACCAACACAATCTCGCCTCTCTGACTTTGTCTCCCAACCGTCCAACTTGAGCTGACCCTCTAATGTCCTCATTTCTAATCCTGTCCATCCTCGTCACACCCAATGGAAATCTAAGCATCTTTAACTCTGCCACCTCCAGTTCTGTCTCCTGCTTTCTGGTCAGTGGCACCGTCTCCAGCCCATATAACATAGCCTGGTCTCACTACCAGCCTGTAGATGTTCCCTTTCACTCTTGCTGATACCCTTTTGTCACAAATCACTCCTGACACTCTTTTCCACCCATTCCACCCTGCCTGCACTCACTTTTTCACGTCTCTTCCACAATCCCCATTACTCTGTACTGTTGATCCCAAGTATTTAGACTCATCCACCTTCATCACCTAACCCAAATCCTAACCACTGACCTGCCTCTCATTCACATACATGTATTCTGTCTTGGTGTTCCTACTGACCTTCATTTCTGTCCACTCTAGAGCATATCTCATCGACCTGCTCCCTACTATCGCTACAGATCACAATGTCATTAGCAAACATCATAGTCCACGGGGACTCCTGTCTAATCTCGTCTGTCAACCTGTCCATCACCATTGCAAATAAGAAAGGGCTCAGAGCCGATCCCTGATGTAATCCCACCTCTGTCGCTCCTACCACAGACCTCACCACAGTCACACTTCCCTCGTACATATCCTGTACAACTCTTACCTACTTCTCTGCCACTCCCGACTTCCTCATACAATATCACAGCTCCTCTCTCCTCACCCTGTCATATGCTTTCTCCAGGTCCTCAAAGATGCAATGCAACTCCTTCTGGCCTTCTATAAACTTCTCCATCAACATCCTCAGAGCAAACATTGCATCTGTGGTTCTCTAAAGTCTAAATTCTTTACTTCCACCTTGACTTTTTAAGCCTAAGGGATCAAGTTCATTTCCAAAATCCTTGCTGTATTTGTCAATCACTAAGATTTCTCTTTTGTTCTTATTTAGTTTGGGTGAATAGAAACGTTCTCAATCAGAAATTCTGCTAAGACACAGGAGCATCAGGGTCATCAGGCGCTAGCGAGATTTAAAGCTGTGTTTCATCTGCATAGCCATGGTAGCTCCCCTTGTGCTTTGATATAATCTGGCCTAATGGAAGTATGGAGAATGAAAAAGGCAGCAGACGCAGAATAGATCCTTGAGGTATGCAGTATAAAATATCACAGATCTCTGAAGTACAATCACCAAAGCTAACGAGTAAGTAAGACCGAAATCAACTTAAGACGCTGCTGGAGAGGCCTACCCATTGACTAAGGTGATTTATGAGATTCCTGTGGTCTATGGTGTCATATGCTGCACTCAAGTCTAAGAGAAGAACATGTTTCATGTTCTGCATTACATTGTTACTGTAGCTAAATTGTCCTTTAAGTTGCCAGCTCCATTGATTTTAAAGTGGAGCAAAGCCTCATCCGGCATCTGCTCATTTTTTGCTTGTTAACATGAGCTCACTGCCATTGTGACTTTGTCAGCTGATAAAATTTGGTTGCGTGTCCCTCAAGATTCAGAAAGAACATTGTGGGTATTAAATGAAGTTGGGAATCTCAATTAGCAGGAACAAAATGGAATGCCATGTTTGTTATAAAGATAATTATGAAATAAATAGTGACATTGAGAAATTTAAATGAATCATTATATGTTGAAAATCTGCAACAATGTATATAAAAACAATCATTGATTGATTAAGATGACAAAACCAGATTAAGAAAAAACTTTCAAACTACATAATACAGTGATACCTTGGAATCTGAACTTAATCCGTTCCAGAATCCCGTTCAAGTTCCAAATCGTTTGAGTTCCAAGACAGTTTTTCCCCTTTAAAGTAATAGAAACTGGATTAGTCCATTCCTGGGTCCCACAAAGTCGAATTTTCAAAATGATTTTAACAGTAAATACACTAGATTTTAAGGTAAATATTAACAAATAATATTTGAATATAAATGTAAATTAATGAAATTAAAAATATAAAAACCTGTATTTACCTTACAAAGGAATGATGATGGCGCATGTGGAAGCTGGAGGAGGAGGAGAAGGAGGTGAGATTATTGCTTGGAAGGCTTTCCTCTTCCTCTTATTTTCCTCACTACACTTTTAAGGACCCATGGCGAATACATTAAGTTGTTATTATATTAAAAAAAATAACACAAAACATCCACAAAAGCATAAAATTAGCAGCAAAAATCACAGAAGATGCTTTAACTACACGTTCCGACAACGAACTGAACGGCAAAGCGTATGGGTGGCCCGAGTGCTGAGGAAACGTACCCACAAACATACACGAACAACATGCTGACCGTTCGGTTTCCGGGGCAAAATTTGCACAAATTTTTCATTTGGATTCTAAGTTGTTCAAGTTCTGGGGCGTTCGGATTTGATAAGTGACGTGTGGAAAAATCCCACTAAGAAATATAAGTATATGGTAAGTTTTAAATAAAACCAGCCAAAGTCAAATTTAAAGTAAAACGCTGATGTAACATTTCACGATAACTAGTAACGTTAGTATTTACTATTTGGTATTATCAGATATTTATTTATCAGAAGATTTATTTATTTTTGTAGTTCAGTTATAATCAAAAATATTGGCTGCATTTTGCATTGAAAAGAGCACTAATTGGACATGTGTCATGCATGTGCGTCTCAGGATCACCTTCTGGACTCATCTGAGCCATGTAACGCCACCCCGTGGCGAGAGGGGACTATGTCGTCTCCTTCTCCCACCACAGTCCAGAGACCCCGCCCACTGAGAGAATATGACTCCTCCACTTCTGGTGTGGATGCATCAGTAGGAGGCAATGACCTGAGTGGCCCAGAGGATGGAGCTCTGTGCATTCAGAGACTCTGCTAAAAAACTCAAGCAGGGCTAGTCATTCTGCTTTGACCTTTAAGTTACTTGGCTGTATCAACATGCACTTGTCTTGTTTATTTAAGTTTGAAAAAGAATTAAATGGGGATGGCTGGGTTGGCACCCCCAACATTTACTTTGTGTGTACTGTTGAATTGTTTTAATAATCACAATGAGAGATTTGCACTGAATAATAAATATTAGAACAGTCTGGATAAGAACGAGCCATTCATCCCAACAAAGCTCGCCAGTCCTATCCACGTAATTCTTCTAAAATAACATCAAGTCGAGTTTTGAAAGTCTGTAAAGTCCTACTGTCTACCACACTACTTGGGTCACTTACTCCAAGTGTCTGTGGTTCTCTGTGTAAAGAAAAACTTCCTAATGTTTGTGTGAAATTTACCCTTAACAAGTTTCCAACTGTGTCCCCATGTTCCTGATGAACGCATTTTAAAGTCACCGTCTCGATCCACTGGACTAATTCCTTCCATAATTTTAAACTCTTCAGTCAGGTCTCCTCTTAATCTCCTTGTGTTTAAACTGTAAAAGCTCAGCTCTTTTAATCTTTCCTAATAACTCATCCCCTGTAGCCCTGGAATTAGCCTAGTCGCTCTTCTCTGGACCTTTTTCTAGTGCTGCTATGTCCTTTTTGTAGCCTGGAGACCAAAACTGCACCCAGGACTCCAGATGAGGCCTCACCAGTGTGTTATAAAGCTTGACCATAACCTCCTGTGACTTGTACTCCACATATCAAGGCGCTATATAACCTAATATCCTATTAGATGTTTGGATCACTTCTGTTCTCTGCCTAGACCCAGACAGTGACCAGTCCACTATGACTCCCAAGTCCTTCTCAATGGAGACCAAAACTGCAGCCAGTACTCCAGATGTGGCCTCACCAGTGTGTTATAAAGCTTGAGCAGAACCTCCTGTGACTTGTACTGCACTCATCAAGGCGCCATATAACCTAATATCCTATTAGATGTTTGGATCACTTCTGTACTCTGACTAGACACAGACAGTGACCAGTCCACTATGACTCCCGGGTCCTTCTCAATGGAGACCAAAACTGCACCCAGTACTCCAGATGAGGCCTCACCAGTTATAAAGCTTGAGCAGAACCTCCTGTGACTTGTAGTCCACACATCATGGCGCTATATAACCTGACATTCTGTTAGCCTTCTTAATGGCTTCTAAACACTGTCTGGCAGTTGATAGTGTCAAGTCCACTACGACTGCTAAATCCTTGAGGTGGATTTTCAATTTTCAGACCTCCCATTGTGTATTCAAACTTAACATTTCTACGTCCTACTTGTAATACTTTACATTCAGCCCTGGAGTCAGCCTAGTTGCTCCTCTCTGGACCTTTTTCTAGTGCTGCTCTGTCCTTTTTGTATCCTGGAGAACCAAACTGCATTCATTACCAGATAAGGCTTCAGATGTGACTGTTTCAGCAGGTCAGTCTTGTATGTTTATTTGTACCTTTTCACAAGAGACCTTTAGGCCAAGGAAATTCACAAAAATATATTGAAAATGAAGAAAATGGTAAGCTAATGACAATAAGGTCTAGACTTTGGATTAAAGGCCCACCCCACCCAGCATACAGTATAGTAACTAACAAGAAAATCTCATTCTCCCTTAGCATTTATATATAAGCCAAACCAACATCCCCAGAAAACCCTTTCACCAGTAACGGTGTCTCCCGTCCCTTCTTCCTCTCATCCTTTTTGTCACCGCTCCATCCAAACAAAGGTCTTTCTGTCCCTTCCTTTTCTTTTTGCATCTTAATGAAAATGAGCAACACTAAAAGGATTATGGATCAAGCATTCCATGAACTTAAAAGGATTCCCTGAAATTGGCTGTAAAAATTAAATATCCAGTAAGTTGTTAACTTTTAGTATTATTTTTATTTTTCGCCTTTTCCTGTTTCTAAGCAACCAGACACAGAAAAATTGTCCTTGATGGCCAAATATATCAAAGTGTCAGTTAGTTCCGTAGTCATGATTGCAAGATCAAAAGTAATAAATTACTTGTGAAGAGGGTGTATCTTCTTGAGGATGTGGAGGTGGATTCCAAAAATGTCTGGTTGCCTGTACTACTTAATGAAATTAAGTGTCAGTGTGAATTTAAGACTTCATCTTTGTTTTATAGCAGAACAAAGTGGAAATCCTTGTCTACCGAAGCCACAGTTCAGAGTTAGGGATAATTTTAGAATTTCCTCTGACAATTCTAATAAAAAAAAATGAAAAGTGAACAAAAAAATTGGGTGGTCATTTAAAAACATATGGGACCATTAAAATGCATTTAATATTAAAGTATTGTCAGAGGCGGCCAGGGGCACTGCCCAGCCGGTATGTCAACTGGATGGAAGGACAGGGGGAGAGAGTGTACTCAGGGCATTATCTCTGCCAGAACGCTAGAGGGCAGTCCCCCCTGGGCTGCTGTGGCACCACGGATTCCCAGTGGATACTGGGAATTGGAGTTCACTGCAGCCCTTTTAGGGTGCCACTGGGGAGCCAGTGGAGGTTGCAGAGCCCTATTATGTCAGGCTTCTGCCTCTCCTGGGAGTACATCCAGAACATGCTAATGGGCCACCTGGTGTGCTCCTGGGAGCCTGCTGCCACTACTCCGAGGGCCAGAGTTGGGTGGGAGAGGGTGATGCTTGCCAGAGGAGGAGTGGAGGAGACAGAGAGAGAGAGAGACAAGAAGAAGGCAAAGAAAGTACTGTGTTGATTTGTACTGTTGTGGAGAATGAAACAGAAGCATTTCCTCACAGAAATAAATGTGTGTTGTTCTTAAAACTTGATGTCTGTCTGTGTCGGGTTTGGGCAATTGGTGCACTCCCTGTAGGTCACAGTATCCATTCATTCATTTTCCACCATTTATCTAAGACCGGGTAGTAGAGTCAACAGTCTTAGCAGTGAGGCCCATACGTCCCTTTCCTCAGCCACACACACTTGCCAACTCATACTGTGGAATCCCAAGGCGTTACATCTTGACTGAAGAAGGGGCCTGAGTTGCCTGGAAAGCCTGCACATTGTAGTGTTCTTAGTTAGCCAATGAAATATGTCATTTTGCTTGACTTCTCATTGCATCCGTAATGGCTAACACAGTATGACACCGTACTACTCCAGGCCATCTGGGAGATATAAACCTCCCAGTGAACTTTGGGTCTTCCCCGGGGTCTCCTCCCAACTGGTTGTGCCCATATAATCTTCACAGGGAGGCATCCATATCAGATGACCAAGCCACCGCAGTTGTCTCCTCTTGATGCAGAGGGTCATCAGCTCTACTCAGAGACTCTCCCGGATGTCCCTATCTCTTAGGAGAGAGCCCAGCCACCCTGCAGAGAAAGCTCATTTCAGCCGTTTGTACCCGCGATCTCATTCTTTTGGTCATTACCGAAGCTCATAACCATAGATGAGGGTAGAGTGACGTAAATTGACCGGTAAATCGTGAGCTTCACCTTCTGACTCAGCTCCTCCTATGGATCAGTATAGTGACTGCATCACTGCACTCGCCACCCCAACCATCTCACCATCCCGTTTCCACTCACTTGTTAACACAACCCTAAGGTTATGTAAAATCCTCCTCATGAGGCAGTAACTCGCCTCCAACTCAGAGAGGACAGTCCACCTTTTTCCTAATGAGGACCATTGTCTCAGATTTGGAGTTGCTAATCCTTATCCTTGCCACTTCACACTCAGTCGCAAGCCATTCCAATTCATGTTAGAAGATCATTTTTTTGTTTTACAGTACATCCAAATCCCTTCTACAGTAATACAATATCAAATCTTTGTGTCACATTCCGCCAATACGAATCTTTTTGTCTCCTTCCTCACCCCCCACGTAGACTCATCCACTCTCCTCATGAATCTGACTCCCTCCATGTTGGGCGGAAGTACTTTAAAGTGGGAACGGTCTGTTCCTGCAGCTCCCCCTTGTGGCACCCATGTACCACAACAGGGCTGGCTGATGGGACTTCAGTTCCCAGCCTGCCATGCTAATATCCATGCAGCAACCTTAGCCCAGGAAAACTGACACCTATTGTATAGGAGGAGCAAATGGTCTGTGTGATTAGTTTCTCCACATTCTTCTTTTAAATTTTCCTTCTGGTGGGATTAGAACCCAGCCCATGTCTGGTGTCCATGACAATATATAGACTGTGATAGATGGCCGGGAACCTTGCCCCACCGGGAGACCTGGAGAAGCAGGGGATGGGGAGAGGGGCAATTCCTGCTCCGGGATTGCATGGGAACCATGGAGCTGGGAAGCTCAATCTTGAGAGGACCCATGGCCCCCGCCAGGGGTCACCTGGATGGTTCAGAAGCCATGGTATGCAGTACTTCCGCCACACCAGGAAATGCTGCAGGAAGTTCAGCAGGGAGCACCTGGAGAATATCTGGGTGCATTATAAAAGGGGCCGTCTCACTCAATTCAGAGAGCCGGAGTCGGGAGGCAGAGGACGGAGCTTGCGACTGGAGGAATGAAGTTGGCAGAAGAAAAGAAGAAGAAGAGAAGTAAAAGGACTGAACTGAGTAATTGTAGGTTGTTTATTGGTAACTTGTAGAATAGAAGGAAGAACCTGTTGATAAGAGGGGGACCTAAATTTCCCAGAATTAGCCAATAGCACAGGAGTAGGGTGTACTTCTTGAACATGCCACTCGGATTCATATGCCTACAGTCTGGTTAATCAGTGGCATCGTGTCTCATTTTCTGATACAATTTCTTGGTTTGTGATGATTTCAGGCCAGTGAATCCAGAGGATCCTTCTCACAAGTGTGTTAATAGATGTCTGGACATTTTTGGTTGTAATTGCAGTGGTCCTCCATGTCTGTGCTGGTAGAGGATGATGTGGCCTATCCGCTTTTTCCTCTACTGGCACTTGTCTCATTCGCTGTCATATTTCTTGGTTACTGAGGATATCGACCCAGAGAATCCAGATGATCCTTCTTAAACAGATGTTAATAGATGTCTGTACCTTTCTGGTTATAATTGCAGTGGTCCTCCATGTCTTGGCTGGTTGGAGGAGGATATGGCCTATGCACCTCTTCCTCTACCGACACTAATCTATTTTGCTGTCACATTTCTGTTGTTGTTGCAGTAGTCGTCCATGTCTCCACTGGGTTGAGGACGATATGGCCTATCTGACTCTTCCTCAACTGTCAATTTCTTTGTTAGTGAGGCTATCAGGCCAGAAGATCCTTCTCACAAGTATATTAATAGATGTCTGGACCTTTTCAGTTGCTGTTACGGTGGTCTTCCATTTCTCAGCTGGGTAGAGGAGGAGTGACTTCACACTTTGAATTGAAGAATCTGATCTTGGTGGTGATGAACAGGTCCCTGAATCCCCACACATTCTTCAATTGGAGGAAAGCTGAAAGAAATGTTTTCCTCCAGCTTTCCTTCCTCCCATTTTTAGGGCGAGGAATTAAACCAAACTACTAAATGAAAATGGACATAGGAGGAACGTGGGCACATGTCCTTAACGTAACAAGTAAAGAATTGGAACTTTGGCTGGAGCCTTGGCGTAATAGTAGTGTTAGTAGGTGTGGACGAAAATAATTTCAGACTGACAGCAGGCGGATGATATTTTCTTTGTTCTCTTTATTTCTCAATCAGAGTCACAGAAAGTAGAGATTCAGAGAGCACAGTCTTATTGCAAAATAGGCTCGTCTGAACCCCGATCAACAGTTAGGAGGAGTTTTTATACCTCTTTATCTCATGATTAGTAAGACAGAAAACATCCTTATCATCAAAATTTGAAAGTTAAGCAATATGTTGTGAAGTATAGCGGCCCGGACACACACAGACGGACACCGTTTTAATCATCACCCACGTTTATTTACACAATGCTATACAAAAGTCAAGTGCACCGCCACCAAACCCCCAGCTCCCCAAAGTCCACAAACACAGTCCTCTTCACACAAATACTCAGGCCTCTCTTCGCCTCCTCTGCCTCGACCTTGTCCTCCTCCTCACCCGACTCCAGCCTTGATTGCAGGGCGGCGGCTCCTTAAGTAGGTGGCTGATTGGTGACCACACCCAGCCACCTGCCACAGTATTCCCCCGCTAGCTGGGACCTCCCGGTACCAGCGGACCATCCTTGAGGGCGAAGACGCCTCGGTGCCAAGCCGACACATTGCAGGGTAGGGCCCGAGCCTGTAAAGAAAACAGAAAAACAAGGGGCGGGGACATTGCCCTCACGTAGCCCCTCGGCTCGTCCTTTCAGCTGGGCCAACGCTCTCCACTCCAATCGGCCCTCTGTTGCTCCCCCGTTCGGCTTCCTCGTGCGGTAAGTCGGCGGTCCCTGCCATGGAACCACCCATGGGCTCAGGCGTTGTGTCCAACTCCCACGCTGCGCGGTTTTCCTCGGCCTCCGCAGAGGACGGCCCTTCACGTGACATGCGCACCCAGCGACACGTCCTCCCATGGCTTCCCCAAGCCGTTTCCTCCGCTTACTTTGGGATGCCGCAGCGGCTTGGATCTGCTCATTGTAAGAGCACAGACCCGGCCCCGCTGGCATCCGGAGCTTTACGGGGTCGGTCTCACCTACCTTCCCCGCTGTACCTCTCCGTCCAGGAGCTCCTGCAGTGTGACGATCCTTTTCCGCCTGCGGCGCTCGACGCCACTGCCATCCCTCCTGAGTCCAGTGTCTCTGCCCGGAGGGCACATCGCTCGGCCGGCGGCGACAGCACAAGGCGCAGTTCGTCTTGCAGCTCCTGCAACATAGCCGCCAAGGAGAGAGAAGCAGCCGGCTGTGGGCTTACCTTGTGCGGGGTTCCACCGACGGACTGCTCTCTATGGGCCTTTCCCTGCGGCCCACTCGGGTTTCCTGGGTGCACGGGACGGACATTCCCTGCTCTCGTCTTCAACCAACCGCTGGCAAGAGAACAGGACACGCTGTCCAATCCCGTGCCTGTATCGAGGAGGGACTTTTGGCTGGCCTTCTCGCTGTCCTCTCTCACTCGAGAGTGTCTTTCCAGGCAGCTCTGTTGTTGCTGCGGCTTCCGCAACCACAGCCTCTCCGTCTCGGCAGCCCCTTTCCTGGGCTCCGCGTCGGCGAGCTGCCCCCCAAAAACAAAGTCCTTCAATGGACCCCCAATGGTCCATACAGCACTTCGTTGCTGCGAGGTTGGGTGCATGCCGCCCCTGCGGCACGTGGGTGGGCTCCCCTGTTGTGCCGGGCCCTTCACAGAAATATTTATCACTGCAGGTCCCCACCTTGACCCAGGTGGAGCATCCTGCCGGCTACGCCACTGTGAAGTATAGCGGCCCGGACACACACAGACAGACACCGTTTTAATCATCACCCACGTTTATTTACACAATGCTATACAAAAGTCAAGTGCACCGCCATCAAACCCCCAGCTCCCCAAAGTCCACAAACACAGTCCTTTTCACACAAATACTCAGGCCTCTCTTCGCCTCCTCTGCCTCGACCTTGTCCTTGTCCTTGTCCTTGTCCTTGTCCTCCTCCTCCTCCTCCTCCTCCTCACCCGACTCCAGCCTTGATTGCAGGGCGGCGGCTCCTTAAGTAGGTGGCTGATTGGTGACCACACCCAGCCACCTGCCACAATGTCTAAACTAAGCAATTTTTTATTTATGTCCCTAGGACTGACCACGGGACAGACACCTTGCATTTGCACTCTGCAGCCTTGTGACCTCTTCACCCTGAGTCATTTACTTTTGAGGAACATAACAGAAAAACAGCTTAGGACATCATTATGTGGTAACATATTTTTGTTAGTTCATAAATCAAGCTTTCCTTACAGGCAGAGTTACAAGCATTACTTATGAAACTTAGTTATCAAACATGCAGGGTACGTGGTGCTGAGGAGAACATTCTTCTTCTACATAGGACATGCCAGTGAGCCTCTGTGCTTCCCATCTAAAAAAAATAATGGATTATGAAATAACGATTAAATGATGGATTGTTTTGTTCAATGAAGTGCCACAGATCAGCTCTATTTAGGTCCCTTTTAATTTGCCATTATAGTGTGTATTTTGCACTGGTGGTCTTTCCCTTAAGGCCAAGGCTATGTGCTCTGCATGTTCGTATCGCTCCAATCTACATATATTGTATCAGCCCCTAAAGTCAATTATTGATTTTAAGGCACCAAGGCAAGGTTCTCCTCTAACTGGCCCTTAGAGAATTAAATGTTAGTCCTGCAAACTTATTTACATTCTGGTGGCAGCTGGAACAGTGACTTTCGACCGCAATCCATCGAGGCACTGAAACAAGACAAAGCGTGCTCTATTTTCAGCATCGATATATTGGGAAAAAACTTCTCCTTTCTCACAGATACTTTACACCAATTATGGTTTATCTGTACTGAATGTTATACTTAGCCTTTGACTTTGAACCAAGTGGGCACAGGGCTGGTGCTCTCATTAGCTGGCCACCAAGCAATTAACACCTGCCTGTCTGGCAGACATTATTTCTGTGTGATACCTTGCTGCTGTGTTTAGGAACATGCTGTTCATCTGAAAGAAATCCCAGGAAATCAATAGTCATAACTGAGGTGGGCTAGGGCGAATGAGGGCACACCACAGGAAGAAAGGAGCAAAAGGGGCACAGTGCTTTTATTAAAACAGTCGACAAAGTAGTGTCCCAAGTGTGGCGCAAAAAAAAAATATACCTTCAATAGAAAGAGTGCCCCGGTGACAAAGTTAAAACCAATAAATACATCCATCTCTCAATAAATAGACAAAACCGAGAGTCAGAATCACGTCCTTCCATTTCATTCTCCCAGTTCTTCTCTCTCAATCTCATGTCTCACCCTTCTCTTTGCATAGGCACCCTCATCAGGGCAGGGATACCAGTGAATGCAGTCCTTAATCGATTCCCTTCTGTGGGTACCCTCTGGGATGCCCGTAGCCCTTTACTCCTCCATCGTGTCACCAACCCTTGATGACCCTTGGAGCACGCCCGCTGTTCCTGCTGTTGTGACCAACAGGAGTGACTCAACCCTGGAGTGCTGTTTCTCTACTCCACCATGGCGCCTCCTTGACATTATACTGGCTCCAACCTCATATTTCTTTTGATGCATTCCTCCTCATCTCACCTACTCAGACCCTTTTATACTCCTTGTGAGCGGAGCGTCGATGAGGGACAGCAGAACCAATCAGACTCCTGCAAATAAATATTTAGCATTGGTCCATTCCCCTATTATATTAAGCTTTCTGGCCACTCACTGCTTCTGCATACATCCACATTCCCGACGTCTGAGCCTCACTATTTTTAAAATGATCCTGCACACGTTCTGATCCATCACAGACCCCAGACAGGCTTCACCACAACTGCACAGTAGCAAATCTAATCCTTTAAATGATGGCTTGGGGACAGTGGCGCACAAAGTCCGTATACCCCTATCTTTAGGAGCATTTACAGGAATAACCATGACAATTTGGTTCCTGTGGACATCAGCCCAAGTCTTCCCGGTATTTCGAGGTGTGTTTCCGATATCCTGTCTGGTGTTGCCACCTGCTGCCGCTCAAGAAATCGCAACAACATGGCGGTCATTCCAAGACGAAGCGATGGGTGACACAAGTGTTTTCACGACCGAGGAGCGTTTGGTGGCCACTGTGTGGGTTCATGAGCGGCCTGTTAATGGGAAATCGATCAAAAATGTCATGGATAACTTTGTTGTGCGTTTTGGGAAGGCATCGCCGACAAAGAGGACGAGAAGAAGGCTTTTGCAACGGGCAGCGTCCGAGATGCGCCGCGAAGTGGAAGACCATCCACAAGGCACGAAACGTGTGCAGATGTGATAGAGTCTGTCCAACGATCCCCAATGAAATCCACTCGTAAACGTGCTGCTGAATTGGGAATAGCGGAATCGACAATGCGAAAACACATCAAACAGGACTTGCAAATGAAATGTCGGCGTCCACTCCACGTTAACGAGTTATCAGATGCCGACTTTGGACAGACGTCAGGAAGTTTGTGATCTGATGCTGCACCAATTTCCAACAAATGCTGAGAAGGAAAAGGTTATGTTCTCTGACGAGTGCGCGATTTATCGTAGCTCCCGCAATCGAAACGTGTTTTCAAAACCCTTCAAACGATAGGGGTATATGGACTTTGTGCGCACCCTGTACTTAAGAGTTAGTCGGACTGATCCAAATTTGGTCCACCATGTTGATGGCTTTGTGGCTTTGGATCTGTGCTGATATGTGTAAAATTCCAGTTCAAATCATGTTACTTCCCAGAAGGGATCCTAATCTGTTGGGCCCTTGAGCAGGGCCTTAAACATGAAAATTGCTCCAGGGGTGCTGTGCAATGGCATCAACATCTGGCAAGAGAGAGATGCGAATGCACAAAACGAAATACTCCGTGGATGACGTTTTGCGTAATATCGCTGAATTGATCTCTTCGAACTCCGATTTTGATCTGGAAGCGATCTGGAAACTGAGATTTGATAATGAAAGTGAGGTACCGGCATCAGCTGATTGGCCCCAAGCTGATCGTGTTCCTGAACACGTTGATGTGGCTGACGTGCCTATGGCAATGTTCACTTGGGAGGACCGGCACTTACATTAACAAGTGGTACAAAGTAGATTGCGTTGCACTGTGAGTGCGACCGCTGCTGTCGTCCCCGCCATGCGAAGACAGCCTGACAGCAGCCACAAGAGGCCGTGAAGAGACAGCCACAGCATGTGACAACGGATGTTTGCTTTTTTTGGAAAAAATATTTAACCCCCAAAGAGTTAAAACCGACCTGTTTGTACCATGGCCTCAGTTCTTTGTTGGACTCTTGTCTGTAAAGACCTTTTTTTCAACAAGCCTTACATTTTTCTGCCACTCTACAATTATACGGGAGGCTGACCCAAACCCTGTAGTGTGTCAAGGCTTGATTATCCCCACTCCCCTTGATGTTCCCTTTCTTCTCTCACAAAGACGACATTCGCTGCATTGTCCACTTGTGTTACAACAGAGGCCCAGCTACTCCTTTAGAGTACTATATGAAAATCCTTCATAGAAATGAATATTCTAACGTGTTAACCCATAAACCGGCAGAACCAGCTATAGTCGGTTCCCAATGCAATTTGCCAGCACGCCGGAGCCAAGTATATTTGGCAATGTACATTCGGTCACGTACATTCATTGAACGCTGCAACTGGCTATAGTTGCATCCCCGTGACATTTGCCAGCAAAATGGAGCTGAGTACATTCGGCGACATACATTCGTTGAGCGCCGCAACTGGCTATAGTCGGTTCCCAGTGCAATTTTACAGCACAGTCCATGCATCATGTCAGATCATGACCACTGGTGCCCCCTAGCGAATCCGTGTCACTGTCCTTGGGACAGAGCCACTGCACTAGACGAGCCAGCAGGAATCAGCGTTGGCATCTGTGTGCCTGCGTGCAGCCAGTTCAAGTGCCATTGGCTCAGTGATTTACTGAATTTCATCAATGGTGTCAGTTGTACCTTCCATCCATCCATTATCCAACCTGCTATATCCTAACTACAGGGTCACGGGGGTCTGCTGGAGCCAATCCCAGCCAACACAGGGCACAAGGCAGGAAACAAGCCTTAGCACCTGGAGGAAACCCACAAAGACATGGAGAGAACATGCAAACTCCACGCAGGGAGGACCCGGGAAGCAAACTCGGGTCTCCTTACTGCGAGACCCACTCTGCCACCGTGCCACCCCAGTTGCACCTTGTACATATCACAAGAGATTGTTGCAGTAGTTTTTTTAAAAAGGTTTTACAGTTCATTGGCTGTGTGTAAAATGATCAGTGTTGCAGTAATTGTGATGCTCTTTGCATGAAAAAAAATGTGTTCCGTTAAAATTTTTTCTTTGTGAATTGTGACGTATCTTTAAAAAGTGCAGCAAAAAAAGTATTTGGTGTCCGGGGGTGCATTAACCCCCAAGTGTGTGGCAGGTTAAGGGTTAAAGGTGACTCTTGCTCTGAAATGCGCCATATGAAGTCAAATTTAACTGATGGCTATTGTTTCTCCATTGACTTTACAGGTAATGGTCATTTCTCCCTCTGTAGCATCTGATGATAGTGATCACTAATTACTTTGTGGAATATGGTGGCAGCGATCACATCTTTCTTCACACTGCCAAATGACAGCGATCTTATCACTCTTTGCTTTAGCAAATGTCAGGGAATTTTTTTTTTTTACATTTTTTTTTACTGTTGCAGTGCTTTCTTTTTTCATGACCCTTTGACATCCACTCTGAAAGCCACAGATCACAGCACTCGGGAGCGATTTCAGGGAGACAAAAAGAAAGAAAGAAAGAAAGAAAGAAAGAAAGAGTTTTTTATTTTTAAATATACCTTTTATTAAACATTCATCAATCAAAACAAAAATCAACAAACCATCAAAAAAAGAACATCATATATAATCTATGAATGAGTATTCTGCTGTAGTTTCATAATAATTAATTCACCAAAAGAAAAAAATAATAATTAATTCACAAAACAAAAACACACTCCTTGTTAACAATTTTACAAATAGATAGATAGATAGATAGATAGATAGATAGATAGATAGATAGTTAGATAGATAGATAGATAGGAAAGGCACTATATAATAGATAGATATGAAAGGCACTATATAATAGATAGATAGATAGATAGATAGATAGATAGATAGATAGATAGATAGATAGATAGATACTTTATTAATCCCAAGGGGAAATTCACATAATCCAGCAGCAGTAAACTGATACAAAAAACAATATTAAATTAAAGAGTAATAAAAATGCATGTAAAAGCAGACAATAACTTTGTATAATGTTAGCATTTACTCCCCCGGGTGGAATTGATGAGTCGCATAGTGTGGGGTCTCCTGCGTCTGTCAGTGGAGCAGGATGGTGACAGCAGTCTGTCCCTGAAGCTGCTCCTCTGTCTGGAGATGATCCTGTTCAGTGGATTCTCCATGATTGACAGGAGTCTGCTCAGCGCCCGTCGCTCTGCCACGGATGTCAAACTGTTCAGCTCTGTGCCTACAATAGAGTCTGCCTTCCTCACCAGTTTGTCCAGGCGTGAGGGGTCCATCTTCTTTATGCTGCCTCCCCTGCACACCACCACGTAGAAGAGGGCGCTCGCCATAACCGTCTGATAGAACATCTGCAGCATCTTATTGCAGATATTGAGGGACGCCAACCTTCTCAGAAATTATAGTCGGCTCTGACCTTTCTTACATAGAGCATCAGTATTGGCAGTTCAGTCCAATTTATCATCCAGCTGCACTCCCAGGTATTTATAGGTCTGTACCCTCTGCACAGTCACCTCTGATGATCACGGGGTCCATGAGGGGCCTGGGCCTCCTAAAATCCACCACCAGCTCCTTGGTCTTCTGGCTGCATTGCAATCGTCACTCATTTTAGATCTAAAATTTAAACAATGACCGTTGTTAATACCCAGCTGTCATTACTCAGTTTGCCAATAGATGTCAGAAGGATGGATGCCAAACTGAATGGTTCTAACTTGTATTAAGTCGAGGTATTGACGCGAACACCATACATACGGATAGTATCAAATTATATATATAAGGATAACCTGATTGTTAAAATAAACACTAAAAACACTGCCAAGTACAGATAAAGGAGGTTGGATCCTAAAACAGTAAAGAAAACAGTGTAAAACAGTCTCTCTTTGTTGGCAAAAAGGACATATCTCTGAGATGTTGGAGTTAATTAAAGACAAAAAAGTAATTAACTGCCACAATCCCGTGAACAATTCTCCATTGCAGATCGCCAGTTCTGTTATTCAATGGTGGATTGTACAGACTGTCCCAAATAGGGCCGACACCATCCACCTCTCCCAGTTTATCCCTCCAGGGAGTATCCGGGTATAAAAGAGAAAGAAAGAAAGAAAGAAAGAAAGAAAGAAAGAAAGAAAGAAAGAAAGAAAGAGTCTGCCTTTTCTGGAGACTTGGAGTTGTGAGTAAAGTGGGTTAAGTTATAGCAAGTATTTCCTGTTTAGATGAAAAATAAAATGCATCCTTATATTATATCTGGTTAATCCAGTCCAGGGCCATGGGGAGAACCGATAAATAAGGATGTAGATGGTGAGTTAAAATTATGTTAGCACTAATGGTATTGCTATGTATATACTGTATATTCTCGCATTTAAGTTCTCCCGTGGATAAGTCGGGGTACTTGATTTTAACATATAATATCTGGTATTCTATAATGTCAGTTGTATAAGTTGAATGTGGAAAATTCACGCTATTGGTCCAAGAGATTATGAAATGCTAACACTCACCAAGTAACCACAAAGCACACAGCCTTTTCTTTCTGTGTATTGTGCCTACATGACCACACGGTAATACCTGAACTATTCTGTTTTTTTCTATCTCACACCTCATACACCTTAATCGTAAGAGCATCCCTTATCTACGATGGAGCGTTTGATCAGAAGAAAATAAGAAGCTGGTTTGAAATTAAACGTCATTGAAGTAGTGAAAGAAATTGTTAACTGCGCTGCTGCAACAAAATTCGATGTGTCTGAGAAACTGGAGATTGGAGGAGGCAAGAAGAACAAAAAAAGTGAAGTGTCGTATTTTGAACGGGCGCATAAGTCAGGGTCTGACTTTATGATCGATTTTTCGGGTTTCAAGGCTCAACTCATACGTGAGTATATACTGTATTTATATACAATTTTTGTGGACAATTTATGTGCCACATATGGTACATGTGTTGAACATGATGGCGAACAGGTTGAGACATTTATACACATATGAAATATGTTTTGCGAATAATTTCCTCCATTAAAATCTATACGAATAAAAGGCAAAGCCCTCACTGACTCACTCATTCACTCATCACTAATTCTCCAACTTCCCGTGTAGGTAGAAGGCTGAAATTTGGCAGGCTCATTCCTTACAGCTTACTTACAAAAGTTAAGCAGGGTTCATTTCGAAATTCTACGCATAACGGTCATAACAGTCGATAACGGTCGGCAACATCCACCATGTTGAACTTTCTTATTTATGGCCCCATCTTCAGGAAATTTGGTAGGTGGCTTCCCTACGCTAACCAAAACCGATGTACGCACTTATTTTGGTGGTATGACGCCACGGTCGGCCGCCATATTGAACTTTCCAACGTCACTAATTCTCCAACTTCCCGTGTAGGTAGAAGGCTGAAATTTGGCAGGCTAATTCCTTACAGCTTACTTACAAAAGTTAAGCAGGTTTCATTTCGATGTTCTACGCGTAACAGTCATAACTTTTTTATTTATGGCGCCATCTTCATGAAATTTGGTAGGCGGCTTCCCTGCGCTAACTGAATCCTACTTACGTACATATATACGTCCTGTAATAGAATAGGGCGCTTCTCGCACCCTTGTACCCTCAGACTATACGTCAGACACCAGGTAAAATCCAATGACGATATTTTTTATAATAATAAAGTGCACAAAGCACGCTCCTCTCCACAATTCTTCAATAACAATAACAACAATAATAACAATCCTCCACTCCCAGACGCTTAGCCACCCTGCCTCCCAACTCAGCTCATCGTCCGGGAGCTCCCACAGTCCTTTTATATTCCCTGACCCGGAGGTGTTCCTGCCCAACAGTCCACAAGTCCTTATTCCTTCCGGGTCAGGGTAAATAGTCCTTTTCTTCAACCCGGGAGCACGTCATTTCTTCCTGTCACGTGACCGTGACGCACTCCCGGGTTATAGGGCACATAAGAGCCTACGAGCCCCCTTACAGCGACGCCTGGTGGCCCCCAAGGTATCCAGCAGGGCTGTGTACAAACACTACATAGTCCATGATGCCCTGCTGGAACTCGGGGCATGATCATGCTGTCGGGAGAGCTCCTCCTGGCGGCCTGGGGTTGAGGGCCGGAATGAAATGCCGGCAATCCACCACAGTCCATAGCCTGCAGCTCGGTCACCGTGTGAGGAGGCGTTGGGTCCCCCATCCTCACGCCTCCCACGTTGTTGGCTGCCTGCCTATATAAGGCCATCTGTCGCTCCGGTCTCTACATTCCCTTCTTTGCTTCGCCACAGGATTCACGTCTCCCTGCTGATAACTACAGCCTTTTTATTTAATCCACGGCTTCTCCGCTGTTTTATTGTTCGTTTGTTATGATTATAGTTATTGTGTAGGTATTTTAGACTTACTTTACATTGTTCAGGTACCCATTTCCTTTATCATTCCAACTGTACCCCCATTAACATGTCTATCGAGGTGATCACCATTGATCAAAGAACTGTCACTTACCGAGTGGTTTCTATGCCTGGAGATGGCGCCTGACTTTTCCATTCTCTGTGTTACATATTGCACGGCCATCTCAGGCTCACTCTTGATATCCGGAGGAACATTGTGTCTTATGTATTGAATGACTGAGACAGGTTCAAGGTGTGGACTGATGACGGTACAGGAGATAATTAGACTACACAGGAGCACTAGAAGAGTGAAATGCTTAAGCCCTTCACCTATGGTTCTGCATGTGAGTTGATGGCTGCCGCTGAATTGTTCGGTTTTCGCTTTCAAGTGTACCGAAATGGCCAAATATTTTACACCTTTGGACAACCGCCAATGCCTCTTAAACATCTTAGATTGACAGGTGACGATTTGAGTAGTGGACACTTTGATGTTTATGAATGTTTAAACTCTCAAAAGCTGGATGTGAAGTTATCGATGAAACCGGTTGTATACTTACAACGCTTGACAGTTGCTGAATGTCTCTTCAACACAAGTCCTACAAATACTGTCGTAATTGAAACAAACCATGAAACTCAAACCGATTTTGACAGCAGCAATCCAAGCTATGAGATTTGAGACAAGATTACTGTTCACATGGCCAACTGAACGTTGCATGCTCAAGAGTCAGCTCAGCGCACAGCTTGGTCATATTACAACCGGAGGGCCGAACTCAAAATGTGGTATACAAAAAAGAGATCCTTCACAAATAATTATTGGTATATTTTCCCTCAGTTTAAAAAGGTTTAATTTTCTTCTTAATAAAAATTTTAAGGCAGTACTTCGCCGCTGCAAAGCGCGGGTATTTTGCTAGTGTTAATATAATTTTGACTCACCCTGTATTACGTATAGGAAGTAAAAGTGCTAAGTTTGGGAGGTTTGAAAATCAAGAAGGGTTTAGGCCAGGTTTATACTTCACGCGACGCATGCTCCAGCGGACGCTCCTGCTATGCAAGCGTTTTACTGTTTATACTTGTGCGCGTACTTTACGTAAATCTGGAGGAATCCACCAGGTGGCAGTGCGAGATATCATCACAGTGAGAACAGGTTCGGCTTCACTGTGTTGTGAATTGCCTGGAACATCCATTAAATTCCGATGACACCTTACCACAATATCTCTGAAAAGGATGTTTTATGATTAAATCCATCAATCCAGGGATGTTTCCATTCCTGCAAGCATTGGGCACGAGGCTGAAACAATCCCTGGATGGGCATCAGCTCATCGCAAGGTGAATACAAGCACACACATGCACTGGCGTCATTTTGGTGTCACCAAATCTGCATATCTTTGAAAGGAAACCGGAGCACAGTGTGTAGGAAAACATGTAAACTCCAGGCAGGGAATACCAGCGACGTGACTCCTGGCGAGACAGCAGTGCTACCGTTCCGCCACCGTGTCACCCCCATGTGTGTAATTTTTAACAGTATTGATATCAAGTATAAATCTAAGGATTCTAAATGTTCAGAGAGTTGGAATATCATAAATGTATGTAAATGTGTTCTGTGTGGTGATCTATTGCTGTTTGCCGCTGCTGTCAGGTCAGGAGGAAGTCCTAGAAAGAAAAAAGATGGCACAAAATATGGTATGTGAGACTTTTAAAATGTGTTGTGTCATTACGATTGGGTATATGCAACGCTTGAATATAGAAGCACCACGAATGCATCTGTATGTTGGCATTTCGCTTCACCACATTGAACCATTCATCAAACATTGTAGCGCGCACATCGATCCCGTAGGATCCGCAAAGCGGCCTTCTGTCACATGTAGATTGTAAACAGAGACTCTGACATCACATTTCTACTTTTAGCACACTGCGCCCCACAACTTTTTACTGGTACCGCAACTCGCGCACGTGTCACATTCATTTCTGAGGACCTGCTCAGAGGACGTGTCAAATGAATGCTGGGAATGTGTAGCAGCCATGATTCTGAGCCTGAAGTATAAACAAGCCCTTAGAAGGCATAGTGGACTCGACGCTATCAACTGCCAGGCAGTGTTCAGAAGCCAATAAGGAGGCTAACAGAATGTCAGGTTATATAGCACCTTGATGTGTGGAGGGTATCCTCAAGCTTTACATTACTACTATAGGACAAAGGATTTCCTTTACCCTTACCTATAGGATAGCATGGCTTTAATCATGTGATAATTGTGCACTACTGAAATGTGCAATTAGTTAGAAGGTACTCTTGAAATTTTACTTTTTAGTATTGTGGAAGATCAGCCTCGACACAGACAGACGCACAGACTCACAAGTCCCAAAAACACTTCTTCACGGTACATACAGTGCACAAACCCACAATGCTCAGTCCTTTCCCTATTCTTTCCTTTCTTCTGCCACCTCCACTCCTCTCCCACAATCTCTGTCCTCCACCTCTCGACTCCGGCTCCCTAAACGGACTGAGGCAGCCCCTTGTGCTCCAGGTACTCCCTGAGGCTCTTCTTGCAGCACTTCCTGGTGTGTCGGAAGTGCTGCATGGGCACCCGGAAGCACTTCTGTTGTGTCCGGGTTCTCTTTCGGCAGTAGTTCCTGGTGTGGCGGAGGTGCTGCAGTCCAAGGCTCCAGGATTGTCCAAGCGCACCCAACAGGATTGAGCTTTAAGACCCATGCCCTGCCTCTCGTGTCCCGGTGGGGGCAAGGTCCCTGGTTGTCTGTCACAGTCTATACACAGTCATCCCTCGTTTTTCTTATTCATTGAGTCAGAATGTGAAAAACAGCACATTAACAGAGTAGTGGCGTGAAGTGTGACCTCACTTCAAAGAAGGCACTGGAGTCTCAGAGTAGGCAGGCAGAAGCAGTAGTTTATTACAAAAAGTACAGAATTGTCTCAGTTCAGTTCTGAACATTCCTTATATAAATGCAAAGAATTATTATTATTATAGCATAACCATCATTAGCTTAAGACACCAGTATTTTCCATAACATCCATGCATAGCTGCCTTTCTGCTACTATTATTTCTAAATTAGGGCATAGCTGTCACCTGACCCCAAGGAGAGACCATCATCTTATCACTCTTTACATTCCTCAACCTCAAGCTGGACAAATATTGGTGGTTCATCTACATAATTAAAAGAAATTAAAAATCCTGGCCTGTATTAATTAACCTTTTCAGCTCATTACCCCTCCCTCTCTCTCTCACACCATCATGATGAAGGAGCATCTCTCACACCATTTCCATGAAAAGGACAAGACAATGGAGAGCTCAACTCGGCAGCCATATTGAGACAGGCATGCTGCCTGTTTTGAAGAAAGCTATCCAAAAATATTGCCTTAACTAGAGAAATTTTAAGTAACGAACAAGACAGTGTGACGCATTTATAAGGTTGTACGGTTGCCAATATTCACTTGTACTTTGCTTATTGTTATTATTAATGAATATTATCGATAATGCATTATTTAAAGTGTAACTTAACTCCTGCTTGTCTTTTACTACACCTAATTGCCTGAGGTTATAAATGTAGAAGGGAAGGTGGGGAGAAGTTATAAAGTGCAATAACTTATAAACAGTAGTAAGTCTGTGAGATGTGAGGCATTCTGACAAAGGCTACTCAATATAGAATACAAAAAGGTAAAAGTCGAGTGATAGAGAACTCTACCAAGACAAAACACTCTCCGACCTCTGACATGTTTATACCCCCAACTGCACTCTTAGGTCTTCCACATCTGGCCTCCTCATCACCCCCTGCCCCACACGCCTGCTCACCATTTGTTCCAGTCGCACTGCTTTGTGTCTCTGAAACGCTCTACCACCAAGCATTCAGGGCACAGATTCCCTGCCCATCTTCAAATTCGATCTTAAGACTTATATATTGTCGGAGATGGTCGGGGTGGCGACCCGGCCAGGACGCCTAGTAAGACCGGAGGAGGGCTTACGCCTTCCCCAGACTATGTGGGGGCGACCGCCCTGGTTCCTTTGGGGGCCATGGGTACAGAGCTTAGAAGCTCAACCCTGGTCACCGCCAGGGTGTGTCCCTGTGCCTTTGGAGCCCTGGACCTAAGCATTTCCGCCACACCTGGAAGTACCGAGTGTCAACTGGATGATAACACACATACAAGACCGTGAGATCACCCCCCCCACAAAATCCAGAAGGGGGTGGGTGAAGGTTGATTTCACCCGACAGTATTTTAGTCGACCAATGAGAAACATGTGTACCAAGTTTCATGTAAATCGCTCCAGCCGTTCTGAAGTGATTCTGGGACATACATACACACACACATACATTTACTTTTATATATACATAGACTAGCAAAATACCCGCGCTTCGCAGTGGAGAAGAACTGTGTTAAAGAATTTATGAAAAAGAAAAAGAAACATTTTTAAAATAACGTAACATTTGCTTTCTATTCGTTTGCATAAGCACATTCCTTCACCAGCAATTATTTAATGTTAGCTCAGACCCGGCACTTAAAAGTTTCTGTCACACTTTTGCTGAGTTTGTGCCAAACACTATTCTATCCCTGACCAACTCATTTTCGTTTGCATAAGCACAGTCCTTCACCAGCAATTTTAAAAACGCCAGTGGCAGCGTGTCTATAAACTTAATTCAAACTTATGGTTTACACCGTGATCTGTTTCCGCAGTAGCTGCACTTATGAATATGCTTGTATGCGTCACTCGCTTCATATTCTTTTGCTGCCTTCTCAATTGTGTAATGCGTTTTTTGTTCAGCGCTCTTTGGAGCTCTTCCTTGTTCTCTACGTACTGCGTTCACAGTCAGTTCACGTGAGCCACTCTCTTGTGTGATCTTGCGATGTCCACGGCTTCATTTAATGTTAGATAACAACCGGCACTTAAAAGTTTCTCTCACACTTTCGCTGAGTTTGTGCCAAACACCACCCTGACCATCTCATCTTCGTTTGCATAAGCACAGTCCTTCACCTGCGAATATTTACCTTATATGGGCAGGCACCCAATTACGCGGGAGGCGTGATGATGTGGGACGCAACTCCGCCTCACACGGCGACCGAGCTGCAGGCTACAGCCGGTATATATGGTTGAAAGTAGGATTCAGTTATGACTGTTACGCGTTGAATTTTTAAATGAAACCTGCCTAACTTTTGTAAGTAAGCTGTTAGGAATGAGCCTGCCAAATTTCAGCCTTCTACCTACACGGGAAGTTGGAGAATTAGTGATGAGTCAGTGAGTGAGTCAGTCAGTGAGTGATGGCTTTGCCTTTTATTATTATTATTATTATTATTATTATTATTATTATTTTCCTTTGTGATTATTGCTGTTTGTTGTTTATTGTTTCTTTAAGTTAAATTGTTTCTTACTTGTTTCTTATTTTGTTATTCTGTCAAAATTTAATTATTAATCAGTCAGTCAGTCATTGACCAACCCACTATACCCTAACACAGGGTCACGGGGGTCTGCTGGAGCCTATCCCAGCCAGCACAGGGTACAAGACAAGAAACAAACCCCGGGCAGGCCGCCAGCCCATCACAGTTAATTATTATTATTATTATTATTATTATTATATTATTTTGTTAGTGTGCCTTTTCTGTTAATTTTGTTACTAGTAACTAAATGAACTTTTAAGTAAATAAAGTAATACTTCTGAGTTGTTGTGAGGGTCCTTCCTGTTAGGGCAGTGTAGTGTTGTTGTTAAGGTACAAACCCTCAGGTTGGGGGTTCAAATGTCCCTAATGACAACACTTTGTGACCATAAGCATGTCACTTGACCTGCCGGTGCTCCAATTCGAAAACCTAAAGAAATGGAACCATTTGTATCACGAACGAGCCGTTCACCGTGGCTTCACCTGCGTAGTAGTGAAACAGGATAGTGCGGAGAGCCCTGCCTGGCTCACGACTCCTGATGTCACGCTTCCCCCTCCCCTCAGCCCGCTGTGTGTCTCTCGGATTCGCGCAAAAAAAAATTGGTACCACAAGCAAACTATGATATTTAGTGCAATGAGAGAAGTCGCAAAATCATCCAGAATGTTCAAGAATTATAGAAAAAAACCTGATCTAAATCCGTTAAGTAGTTCTCTTGTGAAAAAAGTGGACAGACAGACATTGAATTATATATATAGAGTGAGAGAGATGTTGTACATTGCCTTGGATAAAAGATGTTTGCCAAATAAGTCAATGTAATGTGAAATGGATTTTTAATGACACATGGTAGTCCAAAATGAAAGCGCCCTCCAGCAGGCACCTATGCACACTGCAGCTTGGGCACTGTCAGACTGGCAGACCCCCACTTTATCCAGAATCTTATACAAACTAATTTAAAAATCATGCAGGCTGACCCAGCTGTGCAGCACATCCTGGAGGCAATGTTAACATGGTGGGTTGCTAATATCGCAAAGCTACTTGAACACATTACTCCCTGGTAGCAGGCACCCGATAATTTGCATATTAAGTGACACAAGAAAGCAACAGCATAGAAGAAGTTTAATAAAAATAAAAGAGAAGTGGCTACACAACAAGCTGTGGGACTCTCACAACGTTACAGTGGAGGGCTTCGGTGGAAGGACATGCAGTAGTAATCAGTTGGAGGGTTAAGATTAGGGTAGGGGATATGGCCAGAAATGGCATGCACTGGCACAAATCTTATTAAAGCAACACACACCCTCTACTTTCAAGTTATTAAAACCACTATTCAATCCCAGTAAAATGTCCTAAAATATTACTGAAAATAAATAATTTTGATGTCCCTATAAAATTAAATTTATTTAGCAATTAAAATTATGACTCTTATGACACTTAGTTTCATTGTAAAACATTATTTTACATCTCAGTGTCATAGGCAGTTGTATATAAATACTTTACACTCTAAAATCTATGAAAATAAATTCTCTAAGATGTCCCTTGTTCAGAGAATCAAATTCACTTATAAATAATTCTAAAAATACTATTCTTAAAAGATCTGTTTATAAAATAAGTTGAAAAGTATTCAGATCTATAAAAACCTTTCCACAAATTAATTAAAAGCTATTTCACCCTCCTACAACGAGACATAAAGTGTCAAAACATCTATTTTATTATATTCCATGTAAGGCGCTAAAAAAATGAGGGTTATTTAGGGTTCTGAAATTAATTTTAAAACCCTAACATGAAATTAACATCAGGGTTATTTAAGATCAGGGCTAGGGTTGGTCATTTTTAAGTTTAGGATTACAGGTAGAGGTAAGTATAAATGAATTACAGTGGTACCTCAGTATACGTCCTTAATCCGTTCCAGGTCCTTGGACTTATACCAAACAGGACGTATACCAATTTTTCCCATAAGAAATAATGCGAAAATGATTAATCCATTCCCATGAAAAAAAATCCTATTGTTATTGCCATATTATACATTGATGGGGGTGTATAAAATAATTTAAACACTGCTTAATACTACAATACATAAATACAAAAGCAATTAGATGAAATGAATGAAAATTTAACCTCACCTTACTTTTTAATAATGTCTTTTTTTTTCACTATTGTAGATACCGTCGTTCTCGGCAAACGGTATGCAACAGCCATGTCCTGGATACGCATGCCACCTTCATACTTTTCAACAATCAATTAAAATTTACGTGAAAAAACACAAAATCACGTTGTGACGATACGGGTTTGCTGTATGCTCTCATCTGCTGTCCGGGAGCCCTTGAACCCTACATCATCGGTAATGTGCCTCACTGCTAAGCTCATCGGTAACAACAAAGCAAGGGGATGGTGAAAAAGTGCAAAGTGCTTTTATTAAAACAATTAACAAAACAAGGTGTTCAAAGTGCAGTCTCCAAAGTTACAGTAAATAATCCATAAAATCAGAAGTGAACCATGGAGGTTAAAAACAATAGAAAAAAGTCTTCTTAAAAACAACAAGGTTAAAATACAGCAGGAAGCATTCTTTAAAAAAAAACAAAAAAAAAACAAGAAGAAGCCCGGTGCCTTTTTACCTGGCGGCCCCCCTGCTTCCCAACAGGGGAGTCGCCCTACTTGCAGCTGACCTTCACTCTGTCTACTTCAGCTACTTCATGCGCGCTTTCTCTCTCTCTCTCTCTCGCAACCTCCCATTCGTTCTTTCTTTTTCCTCCCCTTCTAGCCGACTCACGCTTCTATTTATCAAGATAAGCAGCCCCAGGAACAATCACGAATGCGGATGGTCTCTCACCTGTGCACTTAGATGAGAAACGCCCACATCGCGAATCGCCCTGAGAACCGCTTCAGCCACAAAAGCACCCCGCCCCCTCACCAAGCCGCGAACGCGGTGATTATTTATTTTAAAACCGGCCTTTGACAGGAGCTGTCACACGTGAAAATTCACAGAGATTTGTAGCGCGGGTTGTTCACTGAATGCTACTGATGTTTATGGGTAGTCGTGGCTTTGTCTCGAGAGAGGTAAACAAGGGTAGCATGCGAGTCGTATTCCAAACAAAGGTCATCCATCCATCTATCCATTTTCTAACCCGCTGAATCCGAATACAGGGTCACGGGGGGTCTGCTGGAGCCAATCCCAGCCAATACAGGGCGCAAGGCCGGAACCAATCCTGGGCAGGGTGCCAACCCACCACAGGACACACACAAACACATCAGGGCCAATTTAGAATCGCCAATCCACCTAACCTGCATGTCTTTGGATTGTGGGAGGAAACCGGAGCACCCGGAGGAAACCCACGCAGACACGGGGAGAACATGCGAACTCCATGCAGGGAGGACCCGGGAAGCGAACCCGGGTCTCCTAACTGCGAGGCAGCAGCGCTGCCCACTGTGCCACCGTGCCGCCCAACAAAGGTCATATACCAAGCAAAATTTTTCGCATCCAAACAGGATGTATACCAAGTTGGACTTATTCCAAAGCAGATGTATACCGAGGTACCACTGTATTATCAAAACACTAATTAACATCAGGTCATCCCATCAAACTCTTAAATTCAGGGACCTTATTTTATGGGCCTTAAGATTAGAACAAGGGTAGGGGCAGTCTGTATAAAAAGCTTATAGTCCAGCCCTATGTTTAGTTACTGCTGGCTCCAGGTTCAGATTTTAACCTCAGGGCCCTATTCACAATTTTAACATCAGGGCTGGTATAACAGCCTTCAACATTAGGGAAGGGACAAGGGAAAGGCCATAATCAACATCTTAAAGGTAGTAATTTTGGGTTTGACCCCGATTATCCAATTCCTATTATTTTAGTGTTTCAGATTTGCCTGCAACAGCCATGAATGAACGAGAGCCTGCCTAGTGTCTCTATTAAGCATCTGTTGGTCAATAGGTGATCTGGTTATCCTGGTTGTGACATTTAATAAAATCTTTGCACATCCAGGTCCTAACTTCAGCAAATGTTCATTATAGGCTGGCACCCCGAACCACACGGATGCTGTACATCAGGGATTTGTGCTAAGAATATCTCAGCATTTAGAAACGCCTTTTTCAAAGAATTAGCCAATTGTATGAATTCTAAATTTGCTATATCATCCTTTTAAACTTCCAACATACCTAATAGCAAAATTAACCTTTGAACTTGATGTTGTGGTTTACCTTTATCGATCATCTTTAAAAATGAATGAAACTCTAAGTTACCAATAACCTCATTTGGTAAGTCTAGGTATGGGCACGAATATGCTAGTAAGAGGTTACTGTCTCCCAGGACAACTCAGGGCTCCACAAATTTAGCACACCAATTTTTTTATGTCTCGGACTGTATTGCTGTTATTTGTGTTTTTAGGGGGAGAATCATATATGGCATTATCTACTGAAGCGATTTTAGATTTAGTGTCATTCATCACTTTAATCTCCCCTTTTAGTTTTTAGTGAATTCACTTTTTTAGATGGGGTGGCACGGTGGTGCAATGGGTAACGCTGCTGGCTCACAGTTAGGAAACCTGGGTTCACTTCCCAGGTCCTCCCTGCGTGGAGTTTGCATGTTTTCCCCGTGTCTACATAGGTTTCTACCCACAATCCAAAGACATGCAGGTTAGATGTATTGGCGATCTTAAATTGTCCCTAGTGTGTGTGCTTGGGGTCGGTTGGTGCCCTGCCCAGGGATTTGTTTCCTGCCTTGCGTCCTGTGTTGGCTTGATGGTTGGCCCCAACACCCTCTGACCCCCTGACATGTTCATTTTCAAACCAAGTAAATACAAACATTTTCCAAGGAAGAAGGCAGTTCTGTTATCACAATATTGAGCTGTATGCATGTTTAAGCAGAGTGATGTCCTGTAGACAACCATTGCAATAATCAACGGGATTACTCAAGAAATTCACCTTTCAACTTCTCACTCCAGTCCCAGGAATGGGTGCCTATTACCCCCTCATCTTCTGTCTTTTAAATATAATATTTACAGGTTTCTTTGCTGTTATGGTGTATAAAATCTACAAATTATTCTCTATATGTTTATTATATTTTGCTCAGAAGCAGGAAACTTGTCTAGACCTTATAATATAAAAGGCATATCCTCTTCCCTTATACCTCACTTTTATAACAGTTGTTCACAGTATAGTGCTACATTGATTTTACAGCCTGGGAAAGGAAGACTTGCCGATACCTCAGGCTATTGATTACTTTATGGATGGTGTAAAAGATGAAGCAATAGACAACATAAAGGTTTGGGGTTTTCCGGCCCCGTATATTGCAGACAATCCACAATATTTTCAAAAGAAAACAGGTCAAAATATAAACAAAACAGTTCATATGCGCGACGCCCTTCAGAGGCGTCAGCGGCCATTTTATAGAGGAGGAGCCGGAAGTGGAGGAATGCTGGGAACGAACCGTGAGAGAGGATGGGACTGCTGACGTCAGGAAAGATGGCGGAGGAAGGGTGGAAGTGGACGTACTGCGGGCAGGCTATGATGGCGGAGCGTCTCTTTTTCTGGAAGACAAAGGAGAAAGGTTAGTACCCCGCCACTCCCTGCCAGGGAACGTCTTTCGAAGCGGTTTAAGATCCGTCCGCGGCCTCCTACTCGTGCATGCGTGACAATGGATATCTGGGACAACAATTTAGTTTACGGTCTGGGAAAGGAAGACATCAAAAAACGTTATTATTTGGGGAGCAAAATTAATCTATCATATTGACAGCCAGCCAATCAGGTGCATGCAACAATCATGTGTTGTGAAACCACGGCTTGAAATTTTTATAATAAATATGCCTCGTCTGAAAGCACCATCAGAAGAGAAACAGCGACGACGGAAGAGCGATATCAGACAAGAACACATTAACACGTATGACCAGTTTTCATCCGATCGTCAGTTGACGGCATTTTCACGAACATCGATTGTTAAATTAAATGCCGGCCTTTATCCTTGACATCACTGATTCCTTCCAGTAAGCTTTTTTTTTAAACTAAATCATCAGGACCAGATAATATTTAGCAAAGAGTTCTTAAGGAGGCTAGCGATTACAGATATAAACCCTTGACGCATATTTTTGGGAAGTCACTGTGGGCAGGGGAAATTGTGAAGGATTGGAAAATGACAAATATCATCCCATTATATAAAAAGGGTGACCAGGCAGATCCAAGCAACTATAGGCCAGTAAGCTTAGCGTGCATTACAGGAAAATTAATGGAAGGAATTATAAAGGATAAGATTAAGCAACACCTGGCAAGAATAGGAGTTATTAGGAACAGTCAGCATGGGTTCAGAAGAGGGAGGTCGTGTTTTACTAACATGCTGGAATTCTATGAAGAAGCAACAAATGGATATGATTAGAGTGGAGCAGATGATATTATTTATCTGGACTTTCAGAAAGCATTTGATAAGGTGCCACATGAGAGGGTGGGCATCAAATTAAACGAAGTGGGAGTTCAGGGTGATGTTTTTAGATGGGTGCAGAATTGGCTCAGACACAGGAAGCAGGGGGTCATCAGAACTGGCCGATGTTAAGAGTGGTGACCAGCAGGGGTCAGTGTGGTAGCTACTGCTATTTTTAATAAATATAAATGATTTAGATAGGAATATAAGGAACAAGCTGTTTAAGTTTGCAGATGATACCAAGATAGGTGGATGAGCAGATAATTTGGAATCTGTTATATCATTACGGAAGGACTTAAAGTAAAAATGTTAGGTTTGAATACACAATGGACAGTCAGAAAATCGAGAGTCCACCTTATGAGAAGGATTTAAGAGTCATAGTGGACTCTAAGCTATCGACTTCCCGACAGTGTACAGAGGCTATTAAGAAGGCTAACAGAATGTCAGGTTATATAGCGCCTTGATGTGTGGAGTACAAGTCACAGGAGGTTCTGCTCAACCTTTATAACACACTGGTGAGGCCTCATCTGGAGTACTGGGTGCATTTTTGGTCTCCAGGCTACAAAAAGGACATAGCAGAACTAGAGAAGGTCCAGAGAAGAGCGACTAGGCTGATTAGAGGACTACAGGGGATGAGTTAAGGAAAGATTAAAAGAGATGAGCCTTTACAATTTAAGCAACAGAAGATTAAGAGGTGATTATGATTGAAGTTTTTAAAATTATGAAGGGAATTAGCCCAGTGGATCGAGACGGTGACTTTAAATGAGTTTATCAAGAACACAGGGATACAGTTAGAAACTTGTTAAGGGTAAATTTCTCACAAACATTAGGAAGTTTTTCTTTACACAAAGAACAATAGATACATGGAATAAGCGACCAAGTAGTGTGGTAGACAGTAAGAGTTTAGGGACTTTCAAAACTCGACTTGATATTTTTTTGGAAGAAATAAGTGGATGGGACTGGCACACTTTGTTGGGCTGAATGGCCTGTTCTCGTCTAGAGTGTTCTAATGTTCTAATCCCCATCCTTTCCTATGGTCATGAGGTGTAGGTAATGACCAAAAGAATGAGACCGTTAGTACAAGCGGCAGAAATGAGGGTTCTTCACAGGGTGGCTGGGCTGACACTCCATGATAGGGCGTGAAGCTCAACAATTTGGGAGCACCTCAGAGTAGAGTCTCTGCTCATCCAGATCGAGAGGAGCCACTTAAAGGCAGTTTGGGCATTTCTTAAGTATGTCCGCTTGAGTGACTACCTCTTGAGCTGCTCTGGGCATGTCCCACTGGTTGGAGACCCTGTAGCAGACCCAAAACACATTATAGGAATTCTATCTATATCTGGCTTGTTAAATGCCCGGCAATTCCCTAGGAAGAGTCGGACTCTAAAGCTAAGGGATAGGAATGTCAGGGGCTGACCTGCTTGGCCTGCCGCCATCGCAGCCCTCACCCTGAAAATGAGATGAGGTGAGAAGTTTACAACATTGTTTGGGTGCCTGTTTTCCAGTAACCTTGCTTTAAGCCAGTATTCCATACTTAAGCTCGTCGGTGATGCAGCCCACCCCAACAGCCACTTCAGATGCCGGCGGTTACATTATTTTCTTCTTGTGATTTTTTATTTTTTTTTTTCACCTGTTATTCATTGCCACCCTGCAGTCAAACTTGATTCTGTCAGAAGAACATCACTTTTAAGTCGACACGCTTTTTCAAAAGGTGCCACACAATGGAACAAGTGTTCCGTCTTTAAGCGCTTTTCGGTACGCTTTTCTTTTGATATGCAATTACAAGGTAGGGGAGAGGCAGAAAGTGAAAACTTTCTTTATACTAAATAGATAAATAAACCCCACCTCTGTGGCATTCCTCAGCGGGAAGCAATCTTAAATCCCCAGCATATGTGCGAAAAGTACTGTTATTATGTCACACGAGGCATTTACAACAGCAAGTCAGCATTTATGCACTCATTCAACACGGAGACTAAAACATCTACCTGTGTTCTGCTGTGAACTCACAGCCGTTTTCTGTGTACAGACTGATAATGAACCTAATAAAGTGCTTCATACCACCGGGGATGTGATTCAGAAAATGCAGCCTTTGTTCTATTGATGGCTGTCCTGTGTTTTCCATACGGTTGCTTTTTATTAAAAATGGCCTTGAATATCATTTTTATTAGAGCGCATACATGCCAGAAACAACACACAGAGCTAAACCAGAACAGTCAGTCAAGTGAAAAGAGTAAGTCCGTCTTCATTTAATTGCATTGTTTAACAAGGCGGAGGGGTTCTTAAAACTTTTATTCTGAGGACCCCATGAGAAAACTTGATACCATACTGGGACTCAAGATGAAGATTATGATCATAATGACAGCAAAGTCATACATAGTGACCACATAATGTAAAAAACAAGACACAGCTTGGCAATCGGGATATTTTTTATACATCTACTCTCTATACCTGGGGTGCCCAATACGTCGATCGCGATTCATCGGTAGATCGGAAAGGGAGTGCAGGGTGATCGCTTTGCATTCAAAAAAAAATTTTTTTTTAAACGTTAGTCTATCATTCACTCACCTAAAGGATTATTAGGACCACCATACTAATACGGTGTTTGACCCCCTTTCGCCTTCAGAACTGCCTTAATTCTACGTGGCATTGATTCAACAAGGTGCTGAAAGCATTCTTTAGAAATGTTGGCTCATATTGATAGGATAGCATCTTGCAGTTGATGGACATTTGTGGGATGCACATCCAGGGCACGAAGCTCCCGTTCCACCACATCCCAAAGATGCTCTATTGGGTTGAGATCTGGTGACTGTGGGGGCCATTTTAGTACAGTGAACTCATTGTCATGTTCAAGAAACCAATTTGAAATGATTTGAGCTTTGTGACATGGTGCATTATCCTGCTGGAAGTAGCCATCAGAGGATGGGTACATGGTGGTCATGAAGGGATGGACATGGTCAGAAACAATGCTCAGGTAGCCCGTGGCATTTAAACGATGCCCAATTGGCACTAAGGGGCCTAAAGTGTGCCAAGAAAACATCCCCCACACCATTACACCACCACCACCAGCCTGCACAGTGATAACAAGGCATGATGGATCCATGTTCTCATTCTGTTTACACCAAATTCTGACTCTACCATTTGAATGTCTCAACAGAAATCGAGACTCATCAGACCAGGCAACATTTTTCCAGTCTTCAACTGTCCAATTTTGGTGAGCTCGTGCAAATTGTAGCCTCTTTTTCCTATTTGTAGTGGAGATGAGTGGTACCCGGTGGGGTCTTCTGCTGTTGTAGCCCATCCGCCTCAAGGTTGTGCGTGTTGTGGCTTCACAAATGCTTTGCTGCATACCTCGCTTGTAACGAGTGGTAATTTCAGTCAAAGTTGCTCTTCTATCAGCTTGAATCAGTCGGCCCATTCATTCTCCTCTGACCTCTAGCATCAGCAAGGCATTTTCGCCCACAGGACTGTCGCATACTGGATGTTTTTCCCTTTTCACACCATTCTTTGTAAACCCTAGAAATGGCTGTGCGTGAAAATCCCAGTAACTGAGCAGATTGTGAAATACTCAGACTGGCCCGTCTGGCACCAACAACCATGACACGCTCCAAATTGCTTAAATCGCCTTTCTTTCCCATTCTGACGTTCAGTTTGGAGTTCAGGAGGTTGTCTTGACCAGGACCACACCCCTAAATGCATTGAAGCAACTGCCATGTGATTGGTTGATTAGATAATTGCATTAATGAGACACTGAACAGGTGTTCCTAATAATCCTTTAGGTGAGTGTATATCCTCCCTATGGCATTTGCCACGTGATTGACAAACAGATCTCATTTCTTCTAAAACGCTGGTCATCCCGCACACACGATCAAACATGTGAGTTACTGCAACACTCCTGCTATCTAAGTGATCTAGTTAGCCTTCCAATTTATATCGACTAAAGAAGGGATTTAAAAAAAAAATGTTTGGGGAGGGTATGGGCTGGATGTGTAATTGGAAGAGGATTTTTTTCTCTCACAATGTCACAATCGAAGTGCGTTTGTCTGATCTGTCAATCTATCATTGCTACTCCAAAGTAGGAAAATGTGGAAAGGCACTTTCGAACTGTTCATAAAAACTACGAAACTGACTTCCTTCCGAAAAGCGATCTGAGAAAGAGAAAGGAGAGGGAACTAAAATCGCAGTTAATCGGACATTTTTCACTCGGCTGATTTCAAAAGCAAAGGCAGACACACACGAAGCATCATTTCGGGTGAGTCACTCGATCATTAAGTATAAGAAGTCCTTCCAAGATGGAGAGATGATAAAAGAGGCCTTTGTTGAGGCAGATGGCTGAGATTTCAAGACTTCTGGCCGGAGAAAAAGAAATTTCTCTTTGTCATTAAACATGCAGAATACAAGCAACTTAATAGCTATCAATGGTCGCTAGACTTGGCATTGTTTTTCCGATCTGACCAACATGTTGAATGAGCTTAATTTATAGCTGCAAGAAAAAGAGAAAACCAAACTCAATATGATTAGCTCAGTTAATGCTTTCAAAGGAAAAATGCAACATCCGTCCTCAAATCTGCAGCGCCTTCATTTGGAGAACATCCAAAACCTCGCGTCAGAGCTGGAGACGCAATGGAAGGCGTGTGCGCAACTTGACAGCATACGCTACACAGAGCAGATTGAAAATTGCCCGTGAGACTTTGACAGACGGTTTCAAGACTGAGCTTTACTTGAGCCGATCGCTACATTTAAGTGCTATCCATTTAGGGAAGATGTTGAGTGTGATTCACTTGCATCAAAAATTGCAGCACTGTTTCACCTAAAACTCCTCTACAGTGGAGGATGAGATTTTGACACTACAGGATGACATTCAGCTGAAGTCTGGGGCTCTTGGCCAGTTTTGAAACTTACTCACAGAGGAAAAGTTCCCAAACATGAGGAAATGTGTTGCCTCCTTGACTGCATTATTCGGCTCTACTTATTTATACGAGCCAGCCTTTTCCCACATGAACATTATTAAATCCAAATACTGTAGTGACCATAAATGTATTGAATTGTTATTGTGCCATAAAGGTTATTCAGTTATGCAAGGTACGACAATATCTATTTTATGTATAAAGTATACTCAGTGTATATATTGTCAGAGATGGGTGGGGTGGCGACCTGGCCGGGACGCCTAGGAAGACCGGAGGAGGGCTTATGCCTTCCCCAGACCATGTGGGGGCAACCGCCCTGGTTCCTTTGGGGGCCACGGGCACAGTTCTTTGAAGCTCCACGCCGTATGGGCCCGTGGTCACCGCCATGGGGGCACCCCCATGCCTTTGGAGCCCTGGACCTCAGCACTTCCGCCACACCTGGAAGTGCTGGGGGGAAGAAGACTGGGGACACCCGGAGTGCTTCCGGGTACGCAGCCGGCACTTCCGTCACACGGGGGCATGTCGGTGGGAGATTGCCGGGAAGCACCTGGAGTGTATAAAAGGGGCCGCCTCCCTTCATACAATGGCGAGAGTCAGGAGTGGAGCGGACTAAGCAGGAGAAGGGAGAGGAGGCGGTCTGAAGAGAAAGTGAGGCATTGTTGTGGCCAGGACTTTGTGGGGACTTTTGGGTTGTGTGCACTATCCATCCATCCATTTTCTAACCCGCTGAATCCGAATACAGGGTCACGGGGGTCTGCTGGAGCCAATCCCAGCCAACACAGGGCACAAGGCAGGAACCAATCCTGGGCAGGGTGCCAACCCACCGCAGGACACACACAAACACACCCACACACCAAGCACACACTAGGGCCAATTTAGAATCGCCAATCCACCTAACCTGCATGTCTTTGGATTGTGGGAGGAAACCGGAGCGCCTGGAGGAAACCCACACAGACACGGGGAGAACATGCAAACTCCACGCAGGGAGTGTGTGCACTATACTAATTTTAAATAATGTATAATAAACGTGTGTGTGGTGAAACCAACGTGTTTGCCTGTCTGTGGCCAGGCCAGTCTCCACAATATATCTATGCTAATAAAAGGCAAAGCCCTCACTGACTCACTGACTCACTCATCACTAATTCTCCAACTTCCCGTGTAGGTAGAAGGCTGAAATTTGACAGACTCGTTCCTTACAGCTTACTTACAAATGTTAAGCAGGTTTCATTTCGAAATTCTATGCGTAACGGTCATAACTGGAACCTACTTACGTACATATATACGGCCATAGCCTGCAGCTCGGTTGGTGTGTGAGGCGGAGTTGCGTCCCTCATCGTCACACCTCCCGCATAATTGAGTGCCTGCCCATATAAGGCTGTCCGTCAGCAGCAATCCAATAGACACGCTGCCGCTAAATATTCGCAGGCAAATCAAAAAGTTAATACCGGGAATGCCTGTTAAACATCTTAGATTTACGAGTAGCAATTTGGGTGGTGAGATGTCTATCGAGGTGATGACTGTAATATTTATTTGTCATTGAAATGTATTATTATCAGGCATGGTTTAGGCACCTATGTCACCAGTAAGGCACCAGAAAAAGGGACCTCAAGGTTACTATTATGGAAGTTAATTTAGAGCACGGATGCTGTGAATGTAAGAGCTGTAATAAATAAAGTTCCCCTGCATAATTTAAAAGAAAGTCTCGCCATCATTTAATTTTTCACAATTTGTGAAAGCAAGACATGGTGTCAGAATAGAGGACAGTCATGGATTTTGTTGGAGTTCCCTCGCCATGAATTGACTGGGATTCTCTTAACCTGCCGGGAGAATGGAAAAAGTTCCGACAGCATGTGGAGCTCATGTTTTCTGGCCCGCTAAAAGGCAAAGACGAGAGTGAGAAATGCAGCTACCTGCTCCTGTGGATTGGGGAAAAAGGAAGAGACATTTTTAACACCCAGGAGGAAGCCAAGGTACTGAAAACTTATTATGACCGTTTTGACGCGTTTGTCATGCCTAAGACGAATACGATATTCGCGAGATACAAGTTTAATGAGAAGATGCAGAGTATAAATGAGACTTTTGATCACTTTGTAACGGAGTTAAAATTGATGGTGAAGGACTGTGCTTATGCAAACGAAGATGAGATGGTCAGGGATAGAACAGTGTTTGGCACAACTACTAACTTTTAAGTGCCGGGTCTGAGCTAACATTAAATAAAGCCGTGGACATCACGAGATCGCACGAGAGAGCACAAGCACAGCTTAGAACCTTCAATGCATGTACTCCGAGTGGCTCACGTGAACTGACTGTGAACGCAGTACGCAGACAACAAGCAAGAGCTCCAAAGAGCACTGAACAAAAAACGCATTACACAATTGAGAAGGCAGCAAAAGAATATGAAGCGAGTGACGCATACAAGCATATTCATAAGTGCAGCTACTGCGGAAACAAAGCACACGGTGGAAAAAGTCAATGTCCAGCTAAAGGAAGACAGTGTAAAAAATATGGTAAATTGAATCACTTCGCTAAAGTTTGCAGGGCTGGGAAAGGTAAACCCGTGCATGCAGTGTGTGATGTCTCAGATAAAGAGGAAGACGAGCTGTTTATTGATACAGTAGGAAAGGAACAACCCTCTGAATCTGAACAAGCCTTTGTAGACATATCAATAGGAGAGCAAGGTGTAAAGCTTAAGTTTAAATTAAGTTCATAGACACGCTGCTGCTAAATATTCGCAGGCAAATCCACAACTTAATACCGGGAATGCCTGTTAAACATCTTAGATTCACACGTACCAATACGTGGGGGTATTGGCTGGGATGAACAGCTGGCCATACATCACAATATATATATATATTGTGGAACGTGACCCGGACACAGACAGACGGACAACAGTTTAGCACCCAACACACTCATATTTATTATATAATATATTTACAGTTCTAGTCAGTTCACAACCCTGTGCCTCCAGGTCCGATCCTCCAAAGTCCAGGCCTCACAGTTCAGTGCCTTCCTTCTGGCCGCCTCCACTCCTCTCTCCAGACTCCAATCCTCTTCCACCCGACTCTTGTCTTTGAATGAAGGGAGGCGGCCCCTTATATACCAGTCCGGATGGGCTCCAGCTGCTTCCCGGCACTCCTCCACGGACACGCCCCTGTGTGACGGAAGTGTAGGCTGCGCACCCGGAAGCCCTCCTGGTGTCCCCAGTCTTCTTCCCCCCAGCACTTCCTGGTGTGGCGGAAGTGCTGTGGTCCAGGGTCCTTCAGGCACCGGGGTGCCCCCTGGCGGTGACCACGGGCCCCTACAAGGTTGAGCTTCCAAGCTCTGCACTCGTGGCCCCCAGTGCAACCAGGGCGGTCATATATATATATATAGCATTTTTAATGTAGGTAGATCATTTCGACTTAGTCATTTTAAAAGTAGCTCGCAAGCCGAAAAAGTGTGGGCACCCCTGCTCTATACAGTACATCCTAATCCTAATCCTAAAAGTGGAACGATGATGTTTTTATGTCACGTTTTTTTTCACGCTTTAAATCAGGCTTATTTTAAAACCTACATATATATGTTTGGCATCATTCTTTTCAGAATTTATCAAACTTTAATGTGATGTTAGATTTTCAGATTCTTATTTTAATTTTTAAATTATAAACTAAAAAATATCAAGAACGTCCCGTGTGACGAAACTTTGTGCCAAGAGAGTTAACTACCCCCGGGGCTGGAAATAAAAGACAAAGAGTAGATGACAAAGTAGATCATCGTAGAGACAAGGCAGTGAGACAAAAGGACCGCTGCTGTACAGGCTTTTAAATGTTTGAAGCGCCGTGCAAGATGCAGATCACACGGCACGGCAGCTGCAAGCCAGTAGCTGATCGAGCAAACAGGAGGTAAAACTAAACTGTGTTTGTTTCCCATTGTATTAACGTTTAAGAGGAGGTTTCAGAGGAGCGACCATCCGCCCTCCTCTTCACAACATGAGTGGCAGAGACGCAAAGTGGTTGGCGCATAGCGCAGGCAATGGGGGGGTGGGCAAGCGAAGCGAGCAGGGGGCGAACCCCCTAGGATATAAATACGAGGTGGAGTCAAGCTAAAGAAATTTAGAAAAAAGAAAATGGGATTTATTACAACATGGAATGAACCTTAACAAAACTGATTATGTCATTTCTGAATGTCGTCTCCACTCTTTTCGCCTCCACCAGTGTGTCTTCTTCATGATATTCCAGACAGTTCATTTCAGTCATCCTAAGGTGCCACTGATGTCTCCGATGGTTTTCTTCTTGTTTTCTAGCCTCATGATGGCTTCTTTGATTTTCACTGGCACAGCTCTTGTCCTTATGCTGAAAAATGGCAACTACAGACCCCAAAGAGTAAAAGCAGGCCGAGGAATCTGATGAAGCCATGTGTCAGAATCATGACAAAAGAGCACACAAAAACAAAGGATTTGGTGTAGCCCCTCGTATATTATTCCTGGCTGCAAATGGGTAATAAATACACTGATTCATACAGATTGGAGTCTACAACTGAACTGATTTACTGGCACAAAGATGGAGACCAGAGGAAGTGACATCATCACTAGGGCCGGGACCAGAAGTGATGTCATCTCAGAAAAGTGAGAGAGTTAGTGCACTCTGCCACCCCCTGGTATGGCATGGAATTGCTCTCATACAGGCCCTTTAGCTGCCTCCCATGTGCATGTGTGTAACACATGAAACACACCTGAGGAAATCACAAACGCCTGTGACACCAATTGTGCCAAATGTTATGGTGCCTTGAAATGGGAGAACCTTTTAGACAAAGTGCTGTCATTTCTAACACGGTGTGACTGACATGTCTATAAATCAACCTTAAATGAAAGTTGTGCCCTCTAATCGTGTTGTCTGAATCGTTTGATTTGTAATTTTAGGGGCAAATCAAGGAAAAATGTGCCTTTGCCCCAAACATTATTTTGGGCCGTGTGTAAGCAATAAATTATCATTTTAGTGAGGTAACAGTTATTCGTATGCTATTACCAGGTAGGGTGGCACGGTGGCGCAGTGGGTAGAGCTGCTGCCTTGCAGTTAGGAGACCCGGGTTAGCTTCCCGGGTCCTCCTTGCGTGGAGTTTGCATGTTCTCCCCGTGTCTGCGTGGGTTTCCTCCCACAGTCCAAAGACATGCCGGTTAGGTGGATTGGCGATTCTAAATTGGCCGTAGTGTGTGCTTGGTGTGTGTGTGTGTGTGTGTGTGTGTGTCCTGCAGTGGGCTGGCGCCCTGCCCAGGGTTTGTTTCCTGCCTTGCACCCTGTGTTGGCTGGGATTGGCTCCAGCAGACCCTCGCAACCCTGTAGTTATGATATAGCGGGTTGGATAATGGATGGATATTACCAGGTATCCATACCTATCTGTTTTTGATATAAAAGTGTTTGGGAAGATGACCAAGTAATTCATCCATCCATCCATTTTCCAACCCGCTGAATCCGAACACAGGGTCACGGGGGTCCGCTGGAGCCAATCCCAGCCAACACTGGGCACAAGGCAGGAACTAATCCCGGGCAGGGTGCCAACCCACCGCAGTGACCAAGTAATCCTCTCACTTAAAAAATGTGTGTCTATGAAGATGAATCTAAAAGTATTCAGCAGTGGGCGCTAGCTCCCGTGTTGAAATGAGTTCTTTTGTAATTACGGCATGTTACATAACCTGAAACTATGTAGTGTCACACACGTGCACATGGGAGGCAGCTAAAGGGTTTGAGTGAGGGCAATTCTGAATCCGACCGGGACCGGGATTCTCACTTTTCTACAGACCATTCATGGGAAGTTTCACCTGGCCCTGTTCATGTCACTTCTTGGTCTGGACCTTTAGAGGAATGCCTTACCTGCTCCGGCCCCCTTGATGTCACTTTCCGGGCTCAAGCCTATGCATGAAGACCCTTCCGATCCAGGCCCCTTTGATGTCACTTCCTATTCTGACCTTTAAAAGCCTCCACCTTTCCCCTATTCCCTCAATTCTGTTATGGACTCCATTTTGTGCACATCAGTGCTGTCATTTATTTTTAAAAAATTTGCAGCCAGGAACTTAATATATGGGTGGTTGCCCCAAACCTTGCTATGGCTTTTTGTGGAGTTTGTGACAGTAAATATAATATAAAAAGGTGATACCCCCCCCTTAGTGATACGGCAGTAAGAAATCATATACGAGAAATAACTTTAATGACGGCTTACACGGCATAACAGATGAAGGAAGCCATGACAAGACCTTTGGGAGTGGGAGCCCCGATATATAGAGACTGACATTTTCGTCATCGCATTGGATGGATTTTACAGATCGGATGACAGTATCTCATATCCATCCGTCGGCTACAAAGGTGTGCTGGGCAATGTTCCAAGGCTTTAAGGTTTTTCTCCCTGTGTAGGGCCAACTTGGGTAAATCGCGCCATTCCAAACAAGGCAAAGAGAGGATACCATTTCATGCTGAGTTTGACACACAGAAATAGTGCACGTTGCCCATTTTATACTTTGTCCTTAACTTGTCTTCTCTTAAAATGTTTGCCTAGCAGTTCTAATATGGTGAACTCCATCCATCCATCCATCCATTATCCACCCTGCTATATCCTAACTACAGGGCCACGGGGGTCTGCTGGAGCAAATCCCAGCCAACACAGGGCACAAGGCAGCTAAACAGATAGATAGATAGATAGATAGATAGATAGATAGATAGATAGATAGATGTGAAAGGCACTATATAATAGATAGATAGATAGATTAATAGATAGATAGAGTGAAATGCACTATATGATTGATAGATAGATAGATAGATAGATAGATAGATAGATAGATAGATAGATAGATAAATAGATAGATAGAGTGAAAGGCACTATATGATAGATAGATAGATAGATAGATAGATAGATAGATGGATAGATAGATATGAAAGGCACTATATAATAGATAGCTAGATAGATAGATAGAGTGAAAGGCACTATATAATAGATAGATAGATAGATAGATAGACAGATAGATGTGAAAGGCACTATATAATAGATAGATAGATAGATAGATAGATAGATAGATAGATAGATAGATAGATAGATAGATAGATAGAGTGAAAGGCACTATATAATAGATAGATAGATAGATAGATAGATAGATAGATAGATAGATAGATAGATAGATAGATAGATAGATAGATAGATGTGAAAGGCACTATATAATAGATAGATGTGAAAGGCGATAGATAGATAGATGTGAAAGGCGATAGATAGATAGATAGATAGATAGATACTTTATTAATCCCAAGGGGAAATTCACATACTCCAGCAGCAGCATACTGATAAAGAACAATATTAAATTAAAGTGTGATAAAAATGCAGGTATAACAGACAATAACTTTGTATAATGTTAACGTTTAAGCACTCCCCACCCCCACCCCGGGCAGGGTGCCAGCCCTTTATGGTGAACTCCTCCTAAATCTGGCTTTGTGTTAGCTGAACATGTGAGTAGAAAGAAAAGTCAGTCAGTCATTATCCAACCCACTATATCCTAACACAGAGTCATGGGGGTCTGCTGGAGCGAATCCCAGCCAACACAGGGCGCAAGGCAGAAAGAAACCCCTGGCAGGGCGCCAGCCCACCGCAGGGCATACACACACCAAACACCCACTAGGGACAATTTAGGATCATCAATGCACATAACCTGCATGTCTTTGGACTGTGGGAGGAAACCCACGCAGACACGGAGAGAACATGCAAACTCTATGCAGGGAGGACCCAGAAAGTGAACCCTGGTCTCCTTACTGCGAGGCAGCAGTGTTACCACTGCGCCACTGTGCCGCCCTAGAACAAAACTTAGATTTATAAAATATTTTTGTACAGAGTACAGTGACCTATTAAACATATAAAGTTATTACACCAATACATATAGGCCACTTTATGAATAAGTGGTGAACTGAGGGCAACTGACATATGAGAGTCAAGTAACCTGCACCGTTGGCATCTGGTAGAGGCGACTTCAAACAACAAAACAAAGATGTGATTAATTGCTGAATCACAGCGCTGCAGGTGATTTACACCCGTTCTGAAGCACTTTGTACCCTCTGAGTGGATTTTGAAATACAACGTCTGGTTTTATGTTCTTCTTCTTCTTCTTCTTTTTCTTTTTTAACCATAAAGGAGACTGCAGTGACTCCTAATTAAGGAAGTGAAGCATTGCAAATGAGGCTGTTTATGCATGTGTCTGCTAATAATTATCATATTCATAAAGTAGATTTGCATCTCTTTGCAAAACACATACACAATTAAACTCCGAAAGGCAGAAAAAAAAAAGGAATCTGCGATGTTCTCGTCGAGGAGTAGAACCTCATTTCAGCAAAACAGGGCGTGCATCACACTTAGAAATAATTGAAGGATGAAATGTTTGGCATGGCGTTAGATGTGTGGAAATGTGGAAGAGAATCAACCTTCTGTTTCGCTTTGCACCCTCAGAAGACTGAGAATCAGCTGGATAAGAGTAAGGCTGCAAGCCCTTTGTCAGCCAAGTGAAGGATGTGCTGTTTGTTTAACATTAAGGAACTTGAGTGTGAAGTGTGAAGTTCAGATGAATTTGCTTTTATGAGAATTAGTGATGGGCTGTGCCACCGTTCAGCTACAAATCAGAAAATACTTTCGAAAAACTTCAACAAACGTGGAAGAGATATCCAGAGACCTACTGCTTCTGCTCTAACGATTAGTGAACTAATCGTTTCTTCCTGCTTAGCTCAAGGGTGGTTGGTGTCTTTGGACTTTCAACCACTTTCTCCTCAGCATCCTTTTTTTTTTGGAAAATGTGGGGGGAAAAATGTGGTTGGACTAGCTTAGTAAATATATTTATTTGAGTGCTTCTGCTCTATAGATTACATCCATAAATGTTTCAGCCATCTTGCAAAGCTGTTTTTCTAACCGTTCTCTTCTGGCCTACAGTACTAGACCACTGCAATCTCACCAGCAGATTCTCAATGTCAAGGGTCATCATAAAAAAGACATCAGATTGGGACAAATATTATAACCCATGTGGTGCCCGCACCTCCAGAATGTCCAAGATGGCATTTGAGGTGCTGTAATGGTGTGTCGCGGTTTGACAAAATTGAGTGAGGTGCGTGGTCAGACTTCACTGTGGTGCAGTCGGTGTCTTGTGGTGGGCCATCATTTGTACGCCATTTATTAGTCGGTGATCCTGTTCTGTGATATAGAAACATCGAGCATTACTCGCTCAACCGTCACTTGTGAATGAGCAAATAACTGGCAAACAACTTTATTTAACAGAATGGAATTTGGACCTTGTACTGATCCGTAGAGAAGGACGAGGAGCAGTTTTGATTTCTGTGCAAGCCCTGATGGTGAAATGTCACTGATTTTGAGGTTTGATTGACATTTTTTTTTTGTCTTGGAATGTCAAGGGGGTCTGAATTACAATATAATACAATACAATTTATTTTTGTATAGCCCAAAATCACACAAGGAGTGCCGCAATGGGCTTTATCAGGCCTCCCAGCCTCCCTTTCTTGTAGGGAAAAAAATGGAAGAAAGATTGGGGAAGGAAGTTCAAAGAGAAACCCCGTTCCAGGCAGGTTTGTCATGCATTGGGGGTCAAAAAATAAAGTGGCTCAATACAATGCAATAGACAGAACAGAACACAAGTAGTCCTCAATACAATATAATAATAGTGAAATAGAAATATTACAAGTACAGAGCAGAATTCAACAGTAGACGATATCCCATAATATGATTTGGATTTGTTCAGAGTCCTGGAGACCCTTGGCCATCAAGCTGCCTCCCCTTATTGGTCATTCCACAGTTGAGTCAGTGCTGGGCCAGCCAATCCGATGAAAGGACCCCTCTACCTGACGATTCCTGCGATCCAACATCAGGGTAGACTTTACCTTTGGCAGGTAAAACAACTTGGCAGGTGGGCAGTGGGCACCAATTGCCACTTTTGACTACAGAGAAGAGAAACAGAATAGGTGAGGGTTAGTATCCAATTCTAACTATCATGTTACTTAAGAGGGCACCACGGTGGCGCAGTGGTAGCGCTGCTGCCTCAAAGTTAGGAGACCCGAGTTCGCTTCCTGGGTCTTCCCGTGTGGAGTTTGCATGTTCTCCCCGTTTCTGCGTGGGTTTCCTCCCACAGTCCAAAGACATGCAGGTTAGGTGGATTGGCGATTCTAAATTGGCTCTGGTGTGTGGGTGTGTTTCTGTGTGTCCTGCGGTGGGTTGGCACCCTGCCCAGGCTTGGTTCCTGCCTTGTGCCCTGTGTTGGCTGGGACTGGCTCCAGCAGACCCCCGTGACCCTGTATTCGGATTCAGCGGGCTAGAAAATGGATGTTACTTATGTTTTAGTGCTAATGACTAACAACAGAGATGCAGTCTGTACAGTTAATCAGCAGCTCTAGGCAGGGTGTGCTAAACTGAAGTTGTGAGTCTTCAGCCAGGATTTGAAAGCTAAGACCGAAGGGGCATCTCTTATAGTAGCAGGCAGACCACTCCACAGTTTAGGGGTCCTGTAACTAAAAGCTCGACCTCCCACTGTTATTTTATTAATCCTTGGAATCATAATTCTGGTTTGTAAGTCATGATAATGGATGCTGCTTACACATAGCCCATTTCTCCAGCTGGTGGTCCTGAGAGTAGTGCGGCCATTTTTACTGTGTTGTGCATCTGATTACATTTACTTCTTTGGCTGATGCCTTTATCCAGGGTGACTGACAGCATTTATGATACAACTGGTTACATTACTTTTGTTTTTCCAGTTGGAGCACAGGCAGGTCAAGTGACAGATTCAGGGTCACACAGGTGTCAGTGGTGGGATTAGAAACCACAGCTGCAGGGTTTGAAGTCCAAAGCCTTAACCTCTACTCCACACTGTTTTTGATTGGCAGTGAAAGTGTCAATTTGACAAAACTCATGGACTGTGGTTCATTGCTTAGCGGTTGGCCGACGCACGTTGCTTCATGGGGTGCTCCACTCCACCCACAAAGCCCTTGATCTTTGAGCGAGTGTCATTTCCTCACAGCTCTTAATGGATACCCTCAACCCCTGAATCGTCAATTGAGTGTTTAAGCTTCATTTGCAGGATTATGGAGATTTAAAAAGGGTTAGTTGTTAAATTTATATTAAAAAGCTTATTGTTTTAGTTCATATTTGTTCACCTACAGTACTGTATGTAGTTCACGTTATGCCTGACAAATTAGAAATTTGACTTCTTCATCTTCAACTGTCATGTGACTTTTGCAGGGGCTGCAATCATAATCAAACATTTTCTAGGGGTGTAGGCCATAGGGAAGGTTGGGAACCACTGCTACAACATCATAAACACTGTGTGTGTATATTCCATTCATATGTTTACATACCAACTAGCAGAATTTATAAGATATTCATCATATTTAGGAAATATACAATGGAGCCAGAAAATATTCAGACATCTTCACTTTATTGTGTTGTACGTTTCATTTTATATGACAGTTTTGCACTTCAGTCTTCACACAATTACCCATAATGACAAAGTAAACCCGCATTTTCAGAAAGGTTGGCAAAGGTATTTAAACCTTTAAAAAGACTGGAATCTCTCATTCATAAGAGTATTCAGCCCCTCTGCTGAGACGCTCCTTATTGTGCTCAGATGTGTCCTGTTTGCTTTAACTCTCCTTGAGGTGTTTCTAGAACTTGACTGGAGTCCACATGAAGTAGATTGAAATGACTGGCACACTTGTACCTTCTCTTAGCCCAGCTGGTTGACATGCCGTGACCCACCTCTTAAATGCTGATTTGTCATTTGCTTACATTTAGTTCTTGCATGATTAAAGTGTGGTCTCGAATCGAAATACAGTTCACTCAGAGGTACCGTTAAGCAAAATACAATACATCTGCATTGCTGTTAGATATGGCAGGTAGGTATTAGCAGGTATTAAAATGTAATGTAAAGTATTACACATAGGTAGTAAAAATGTGAGGCTTGAATACACAATAGGTGGTCGGGAAATCGAGAGTCCACCTTATGAGAAGGATTTAGGTGTCATAGTTGACTCTAAGCTATCAACTTCCAGACAGTGTTCAGTTAAGAAGGCTAACAGAATGTCAGGTTATATAGCGCCTTGATGTGTGGAGTACAAGTCACTGGAGGTTCTACTCAAGCTTTATAACACGCTGGTGAGGCCTCATCTGGAGTCCTGTGTGCAGTTTGGGTCTCCAGGCTACAAAAAGGACATAACAGCACAAGAAATTGTCCAGAGAAGAGCAAATATGGGAGATGACAGGGCTACAGGGGATGAGTTATGAGGAAATGTTAAAGGATTTAGGAGTCATAGTGGACTCTAGTTAATCAACTGGCAGACAGTGTTCAGAAGCCATTAAGAAGGCTAACAGAATGTCAGGTTATATAGCGCCTTGATGTGTGGAGTACAAATCACAGGAGGTTCTACTCAAGCTTTATAACACACTGGTGAGGCCTCATCTGGAGTCCTGGGTGCAGTTTTTGTCTCGAGGCCACAAAAAGGACATAACAGCACTAGAAAAGGTCCAGAGAAGAGTTACTAGGCTGATTCCAGGGCTACAGGGGATGAGTTATGAGGAAAGATTACAAGAGCTGAGCCTTTAGAGTTTAAGCAAAAGAAGATTAAGAGGTCACATGACTGAAGTGTTTAAAATTATGAAGGGAATTAGACCAGTGGATCGAGACGGTGACTTTAAAACAAATCCATAAAGAACACAGGGACACAGTTGGAAACAGTCTGTACAATTAATCAGCAGCTCTAGTCAGGATGTGCTAAACTGAAGTTGTGAGTCTTCAGACGGGATTTAAAAGCTGAAACCGAAGGGGCACCTCTTATAGTAGCAGGCAGACCAGTCCACAGTTTAGGGGTCCTGTAACTAAAAGCTCAACCTCCCCCTGTTATTCTATTAATCCTTGGAATCCTAAGCAGACTGGCATCTTGAGATCTTAATGTGCGCTCTGATTTGTAAGTCATGATAAGTTCAGACAAGTAAGCCGGACCTTGGCCATTTAATGCTTTATATGTTAAAAAAGAAGGATTTTGAAATGTGCCCTAAACTTAACCGGGAGCCAGTGTAAGGATTTAAGAGCTGAAGTTATGTGTTCAAATTTACTTGTTCTTGTAATAATTCTTGCAGCAGCATTTTGGATTAACTGGAGGCTGTATAAAGAACAGTTTGAACATCCAGTGAACACCCACTTGCATATATACTGCATTACAGCACAGTTAATGGAGGATTGCAGTTCATTTTGGCACAATTAATCTTCCATGATATTTACTTAGTAAAAAATAAATATTTGTAATGACAGAAACTTTTTATTTATTATTTTACTGGCCCTATTTCAATGTTTCCACCACCTTGTCTCATGAGCCTGTTAATGCATGCTGAAGTAAACTGAGATCACCTTGAGCTTTATGAATCTGTACCTGCGCCTGTGTCTCTGCATAAGTTGTGCTCATGTTTCTTATTTCTTGGGGAAAGCTTGTGAGTTTGCATTTTCTTTATTTGTTGTATGGCATAAGAAAAAGAACCATCAAACGACTTGCAAGAAATATCACAGAGGAAAATTTTACTGCTCAGATGTTGATCTATGATGGTTTGTGAGACTTAATACAGATTCTCATTTATGTTTCATTTAACCCTAATCATCTTTGTCACCGATGGTTCGTTTAAAATTCCTTAGGTGAAATCATTTTAGATAAAAATGAGACATGAGATACCACTAAGGTAAAAGGAGTCAAAATTGAGAGTGTGCGTTGGAAAGTGTGTTCAATCTGGTGAGATCTTTTTCTGGTCTTGTTTTAATCTCTTTTTTACTTATCATTGGACTGATGTCTTTATCTGAGGTGACTTTCACCACGTGAGATATGATTGGTTGCATTTCTTTTGTTTTTCCAAATGGAGTACAGGAAGACAAAGTGAGCTTCTCATGGTCAGACAGTGGTGTCAGCAGTGGGATCAGAATCCACAACTTCAGGGTTTGAAGCCCAAAGTCTTAACCACTAATGCCACTCTTTTCTTCCAGAATGACTAGGATCTAATTCAAGTACATATATATGCATTAGAGCAAGTAATAGTATTATTCAGATGCAAGAACTACAATTTTTAATAAATTTTATTGTAATCATTCCATACAAACAGATCAATTTTTACAAAAAATAGGATTGAAAACAAATCGACCTCCACCCCTGAGAAAGAGAGCATGGCCAACGAAGTAAAACTTAAAGCTTGTAAATATACCTAAATTGATGAGTTTAATAGGGCAATAGAGATGAATGGAGAAAAAAATAGAAATGCGGAGAGAACTACTTCCTCTGTGTTTTAAGAGTTTATTCCAAAATATTATTGATCTATCCTGCCAGGTTTTTAAAAACGTTCTGTACAGATCCTCTAACTGAGAATTTGATTTTTTTCCAATTTCAAATAGTATAAAACATCGGTTACCCACTGACTTAAAAGAGGAGAGTTAGGATTCTTCCAATTTAGCAAAATAAGTCTGCGTGCCAAAAGTGTAGTGAAGGCAATCACAGTTTGTTTGTCCTTCTCCACTTTAAACCTATGTGGAAGAACACCAAACACTGCTGTTAATGGGTTAGGAGGGATTGTGACATCGAGGCTGTCTGAAAGGAAATTTGGTCCAAAATGATGTTAATTTGGTGCCAGCCCAAAACATGTGACCCAGTGAGGCTGGAGCTCAATTGCAACGTTTGCATGGTTGGATCTTGGCCTGGAAACATTTTGGGCAGTTTTAGGCGAGACAGATGTGCTCGACATATAATTTTGAGTTGAATAATTGTATGCTCTGCGCATATGGAGCTTGAGTAAATTCTCTGCATTGCTACCTTCCACTCCTTTTCTGATATGTTGAGTGAGAGATCCTTTTCCCATTGTCCTATTGGATCTTTGAAAGGTAGGGACTGTAAAATAATTGTATATATTGCAGAGATGGTGTCTAAGTCCTCGAAATTGGTAATATTGCAATATTTTTTCCAGCATAGAGGAAGGTGTGAGATGAGGGAAATCGGGTAGGTTCTGTTTGACAAAGTTTCTAATTTGAAGGTAGTGAAAGAAAAGTGTAGCTGGAAAGTTAAATTTGGAATGTAATTGTTCAAAGGATGCAAAATGTTGTCTATATAAAGATCTCTAAGCAATTTAATCCCAACTCTTTTGCAGATATTAAAAACTGAAAATGCTTGTGAGGGTTGAAAGAGGTGGTTCTCTTGCAGAGATGCCACAGATAAAAGATTCTCCATCTTAAAATGCTTTCTACATTGATTCCATGTTCTAAGTGAGTGAAGCACAATTGGGTTACTAGTTTATTGCCGATAACTTACATTTATTGGGGCACAGAGCAGGGAATATAAAGAAGTACTGCATGATTTTACTTCTATTGCGTACCAGGCCTGTGTTTGTTACATACAAGAACTACAATTTTGTAATCGTAGTAAAGTGTTTTATTACCGTAAACCGCACTCCACGCATTTCAACAAATATTGGCGAGCATTTAAATTACAAAAAAAAATAAATAAATAAAATGTCAAGACAGTACTTGGAAAATCTGAGGTCATTATAGGAATTTGCTGAGATCTCTGCTGAAGCTCGAGAGGAGACACTTGTGAGACGACTGAGGTAATTTTTTCTCAGGAGAAAAATCTCAGAAGCACGAGACCAAAGAAAATGTCTCCCCCATAGGATAATGTTACTGCACAAAGGTTGATCTTTGATGGCTCATGAGACTTAAAAGAGATTTATGTTTCACTTAAGAATCACGTTTGTCACAGACGAACATCCCTTAGGAGAAATATCTTTAGACAAAAAGGAGACTTGAGATACAACTAAGGTAAAAGGAGTTAAAATTGAGAATTTTTTTGAAAATCATGGTATATTGTGTGAAATCTCTGTCTAATATTGCTTTAAACTTTTCCAATACTTGATACTGCTTACTTATTATTTGGACTAATGCCTTTATTTACAACACCTGAGATATGATTGGTTACATTTCTTTTGTTTTTCTGATTGGAGCACAGGCAGGTGAAGTGACTTACTCATAGTTACATGGTGTCAGCGGTGGGATTTAAACACATAACCTCAGGGCTTGAAGTCCAAAGTCTAAACCTCTGTGCCATAGTGTCTGCCTTTTCTTCCACCATGCCTATGATCTGATTGGAGCGCAGCAAGTTAAATTAGAGCAACTAACAGTATTATTCAGAAGCAAGAACTACAATTTTATAATTGTAGTAAAGTGTTTCATTACCACAAAACAACTGCATTTCACCGTATATTACTGAGCACACACTTTTCAGATTGCAAAATAAAAAGTCAAGATGCTACTTGGAAGATGTGAACCCATTGTGTGACTTTGCTAAGATCTCAGCTGAAACTGCACTTGGGAGAATACTGGGGGATTTTCTTTCATAGGAGGAAAATCTGAGAAGAATGATACCAAAGAACATGTCTCCATTTTGTTTCTTTCTCATCTCATTGTTGTCTAGGAGACACCAAAAAGATATCAGAGAAATCTCTTGTTTGGTTTTTCATTCCATTGGGCAGATTCAGTGAGATACGATACAGGCCTTCAGTGTCGGTGTGTCGCAAAGAAGATGTTCAGCATTGTTCGTAACGGCGCTCACTTTTGTTTCAATTCTCTGCTTCGCTGCAACTTCCCGGAGGTCCGTATTGCGTCCCCATAGCTAAGCCAGTCCTTTTCATTAGCTTGTTGATTTTCTGCGCCTCTCTTGAAGTGATGTTGCCAGCCCAGCACACCAATGCATAGAAGATTGCACTGGCCATCACAGAGTTGTAGAAGATGTGAAGGATGTCACCTCCCATATTAAAGGAACATGGCCTCCTAATAGAAGAACCTGCTCTGTCCTTTCTTTTATAGTTCCTCTGTTTTCTGAGACCACTCCAATCTGTCATTAATGTGGACCCCCAGGTACTTGTAGGAGTAGATCACCTCTACATCCACTCCCTGAATAGACACTGGAAATAGAAGCTCTTTTGTGTGCTGAAAGTCAATAACCAGTTCCTTGGTTTTGCTCATGTTAAGTTGCTGAAAATGTTCTTTTCACCAGGAAATAAAGTTCTCCACTTGTCTCCTCTCCTCCATCTCATTCCTCTCATTGATACAACCTATAAGTGCAGAATCATCTGAGAATTTCTGCAAAATGCAGGCTTCATATTGGTCTCCAGCAAGTCACAGTAACTTGCACCAGTGACTGTAATCAAGAGTGGCGTTTGGGGGTGGAAAGTGGGGCGACCGCCCCAGACCCAACGCCTAAGGGGGCCCGCTTTTGAGGTCCCCATGTCGTATTCGAGCGGATTTGTCAAGTTGTATTCACCAGTTAGATTTTGATAAAGTCCGCGTGTTATCTTGCAAAAATTTAGCTGAATACTGTGATGAGAAAATCCAAAGTATGTTAATATTATTTTTATTAAACTCATGTGTAAGATTATACAGTCCACACATATCGTTAACAGTTTTTGACATAACCGACCCTGCATGGGGTTGGTCAGCCCTAGGCCCCTGCACACTCGTAAGGCCGACTCTGAGTCTAGTACCCCTTGGCATGGAGTGGTCAACAATAATTTGGGTACATGAGTGGTGGCGAGGAAAAGACAAAACCTTTTATTCTACTGGAATCCATTGGCACTTCCAGGCAGGTGGCACAAGTGCATCGAGAAGGGTGGAGACGACATTGAGAAATGACATGATCAGTTTAGTGAAGGTTCGTTCCATTTTCTAATACAGTCATATGAAAATGTGTGGGAACCCCTTTCAGCTTGCATAATAATCGACTCTCCTTTCAACAAAAAAGATTACAATGGTATGTCTTTTATTTCCAACATCTGAGCAATGGGTTATTTTCTGAACAAAGATTTTTAGTGAAGCAGTATTTAGTTGTATGAAATTAAATCAAATGTGAAAAACTGGCTGTGCAAAAATGTGGGTCCCCTTGTCATTTTGCTGATTTGAATGCCTGTCACTGCTCAATGCTGATTACTTGCAACACCAAATTGGCTGGGTTAGCTCATTAAGCCTTGAATTTCATGTCCAATCATGAGAAAAGGTATTTAAGGTGGTCAATTACAAGTTGTGCTTCCCTTTGACTCTCCTCTGAAGAGTGACAGACAGCATGAGATCCTCAAAGCAACTCTCAAAAGATCTGAAAACAAAGATTGTTGAGTCTCCTGGTTTAGGGGAAGGCTACAAAAAGCCATCTCAGAGGTTTAAACTGTCAGTTTCAACTGTAAGGAATGGAATCAAGAAATGGAAGGCCACAGGCACAGTTGCTGTTAAACCAACCCAGCAGGTCTGGCAAGACAAGAAAAATACAGGAGCGGCATATGAACAGGATTGTGAGAATGGTTACAGACAACCACAGATCACCTGCAAAGACCTGCAAGAACATCTCACAGCAGATGGTGTATCTGTACATCGTTCTACAATTCAGCGCAATTTGCACAAAGAACATCTGTATGGCAGGGTGATGAGAAAGAAGCCCTTTCTGCACTCACGCCACAAACAGAGTCGCTTGTTGTATGCCAATGCTCATTTAGACAAGCCAGATTCATTTTCAAACAAAGTGCTTTGGACTGAATGAGTTATTTGGTCAGAACAAAAAGTTCTTTGCATGGCGGAAGAAGAACACCGCATTCCAAGAAAAACACCCTCTACCTCCTGTCAAATTTGGTGGAGGTTTCATCATGCTGTGCAGCTGTGTGGATAATTCAGGGACTGGGTCCCTTATTAGTCGAGTGTCGGATGAATTCAATCCCATATCAGCAAATTCTTCAGGATAATGTTCAAGCATCAGTCACAAAGTTGAAGTTACGCAGGGGTTGGATATTCAAACAAGACTATGACCCAAAACACAGTTGCAAATCTACAAAGGCATTCATGCAGAGGGAGAAGTAAAATGTTCTGGAATGGCTGTCACTGTCCCCGACTTGAATATCATCAAAAATCTATGGGATGATTTGAAGCAGGCTGTCCATGCTTGGCAGCCATCAAATTGAACTGACTGGAGAGATTTTGTATGAAGAATGGTCAACAATACCTCCATCCAGAATCCAGACACTCATCACAGGCTATAGGAGGACAGCGTCTAGAGGCTCAAAGGAGCAAAAGGAGGTTCAACTAAGTATTGATGTCTTATCTCTGTTGGGGTGCCCAAGTTTATGCACCTGTCTAATTTTGTTATGATGCATATTGCATGTTTTCTGTTAATCCAATAAACTTAACGTCACTGCTGAAATACTACTCTCTCCATAAGGCATGTCGTATATGAAAAAGACGTTACTACTTGGAAAGCTCAGCCAATGATAAACAAAAATGTTTAAGTATAACTATGAACAAGATAGAAAAAAAAATGACACACATGAATCTATACACTCAATGGCCACTTTATTAGGTGCACCTTGTTAGTAGCAGGTTGGACCCCCTTTACTATATACAATGGCACTGCAAGTCCCCATCTCAGTTGAATTAAACATTGAAATCACACAGCACAAGACTTGGCATGAAAAACAACGTATAAACTACAACCAAGGCAGGTAAAAGTTAGTAAAATTGACAATCATATAAAAGATAAAAATATGAAGTGCTTAAAAGTGTAAGGTGTAATGATTGCCAGATTACAGCAGCCAGTCCATGTATTATGAACAAGATTTATGAGTATTGATATTTTAAGACATTCAAAGTTATTATTGAATGACTGGAATTCTTTTTGAAATAAGCTGTTCGGCAGTCTGTTAGTGCGTATTTTGATTGACGTTACGTTTTCCTGAGGGCAGAGGTTCGAAGTGTTGATTGCCGGGATGAGACATGTCCTTGATGATGTTCTTTGCTCTGCTATGGTACCGAGTGTTGGCAATGTCCTCAAATGAGGGAGCCATTTGTTTTAAAAGCTGGTGTTAGGTTTGTGGAATATCTACACATGAATAATCTTATAAAAGGTAAAGTGCATGAGCATTGCACAGAGACAGAATATTATATAGGAGCTAAATACACATTAATTTGAATATTGTAGCAGAATATAAATATACACTCACCTAAAGGATTATTAGGAACACCTGTTCAATTTCTCATTAATGCAATTATCTAATCAACCAATCACATGGCAGTTGCTTCAATGCATTTAGGGGTGTGGTCCTGGTCAAGACAATCTCCTGAACTCCAAACTGAATGTCAGAATGGGAAAGAAAGGTGATTTAAGCAATTTGGAGCGTGGCATGGTTGTTGGTGCCAGGCGGGCCGGTCTGAGTATTTCACAATCTGCTCAGTTACTGGGATTTTCACGCACAACCATTTCTAGGGTTTACAAAGAATGGTGTGAAAACGGAAAAACATCCAGTATGCGGCAGTCCTGTGGGCGAAAATGCCTTGTTGATGCTAGAGGTCAGAGGAGAATGGGCCGACTGATTTAAGCTGATAGAAGAGCAACTTTGACTGAAATAACCACTCGTTACAACTGAGTTATGCAGCAAAGCATTTGTGAAGCCACAACACGCACAACCTTGAGGCGGATGGGCTACAACAGCAGAAGACCCCACCGGGTACCACTCATCTCCACTACAAATAGGAAAAAGAGGCTACAATTTGCACGAGCTCACCAAAATTGGACAGCTGAAGACTGGAAAAATGTTGCCTGGCCTGATAAGTCTCGATTTCTGTTGAGACATTCAAATGGTAGAGTCAGAATTTGGAGTAAACAGAATGAGAACATGGATCCATCATGCCTTGTTACCACTGTGCAGGCTGGTGGTTGTGGTGTAATGGTGTGGGGGATGTTTTCTTGGCACACTTTAGGCCCCTTAGTGCCAAGAATAGCATTGTTTAAATGCCACGGGCTACCTGAGCATTGTTTCTGACCATGTCCATCCCTTCATGACCACCATGTACCCATCCTCTGATGGCTACTTCCAGCAGGATAATGCACCATGTCACAAAGCTCGAATCATTTCAAATCGGTTTCTTGAACATGACAATGAGTTCACTGTACTAAAATGGCCCCCACAGTCACCAGATCTCAACCCAATAGAGCATCTTTGGGATGTGGTGGAACGGGAGCTTCGTGCCCTGGATGTGCATCCCACAAATCTCCATCAACTGCAAGATGCTATCCTATCAATATGGGCCAACATTTGTAAAGAATGCTTTCAGCACCTTGTTGAATCAATGCCACGTAGAATTAAGGCAGTTCTGAAGGCGAAAGGGGGTCAAACACCGTATTGGTATGGTGGTCCTAATAATCCTTTAGGTGAGTGTATATTGGACAAAAGAAATATTGGTATTGTACAGTCATGGTACTGTGCTAAGGGGATGGGGAGGTAGACAGAATGTACACATAACACAGTGACGAGAATAAATGTAACGTGCAGCATATCTGACATTGACATCCGGAAGAATGGTAGGTTGATTAAGAAAAGCGTGCTCAGCAGGAGATCGTGTGTGGATGTGTGTGGTTATAAATTGGAACAGTACCGCTTACTGCAGAGCAAAGCAGGCACATTACACATCCCAGCTCATCGCATTTTAAATATTGAAAGTTAGTGGCAGAACCAAGCCGTTACAGTTGTATTTTGCAGGTTGCGTTCCAGTTTCCGTGTTTTTAGTCACCGGAAAAAAGGTTTAACGCTGATTGGACGCGTGAAACCAGCCCATACAGCTTGGAGAATGCCCATGTTGTTCTGCAGAGACTAGTACTTGGACGTCAGGAGTGCCCTCCTAATATGGGGCCCTCCATGATGTTTGGTACAAAGACACATTTCTCCTCAATTTCCCCCCTCTGCTCCACAGTTTAAAATTTCACAGTTGTTTCAGACATTGTGATTAAAGTGCACATTGCAGACCTTCTATTAAGAGGATTTGCTGACATTTCAGTTACTCCACTATTTATACATAATCCCCCCAGTTCAGGGCCATATAATGTTTGGACACAGCAATGGCAGGTCTATTAAAGCCGTTGTCGTATTTAGGACTTTGTCACATATCCCAGCATGCAATGACTGCTTGAAGTCTGTGATTCATAGACATCAGGAGGTGCTGAGGAGCTTCTCTGGTGATGCTCTAATGCAGTCATCTTCAGCTCCTGCTGGTTTTGGTGGGCTTGTCCCCTTAAGTTTTCTCTTCAGCATGTTTAAGGCCTTCTCATTTGGATTTAAATCGAGTGACTGGCTTGGCCATTCAAGAATGTTTTCGTTTTTTAACTCCTGTGTGGCCTCAGCAGTGTGTTTGGCTCATCATCATGTAGGATGAAGCGCCGTCCAGTGAGTTTGGAAGCCATTACTGGAACTTGAGCAGATCAGATGTTTCTACACACCAAAGAATTCATTGTGCAGTCAGCAGTTCCATAATCAATGAAGAGAAGTGTGCCAGGACCTGTGGCAGCCATTAGAATACTCTAGACGAGAACAGATTTATGTCTAGGAAAGAGAGACGCTGACAGCTGGTAAGTGCAACAACTTCAAAACCTTTTTTTATTGTCCTCTCTCCTTTTCCTCTCTCAGACCAAAGCAATCAAGCTCATCTCACCAAACAACAGACCTACCGCACATGGCTGCATAATCGAACCCTGCAATTAATATCACAGTGCAGATATATAACAAACAGGCCAATCAGTCCAACAAAGCTCGCCAGTCCTATCAATTATTCCTTCCACAAAAACATCAAGTTGAGTTTTGAAAGTTCCTAAAGTCCTCCTGTCTACCCCAATACTTGGTCGCTTATTCCAAGTATCTATCGTTCTTTGTGTAGAGAAAAACTTCCTAATGTTTGTCCGAAATTTCCCCTTCACAAGTTTTCAACTGTGTCCTCGTGTTCTTATTGAACTCGTATTAAAGTCACCGTCTCGATCCACTGGACTAATTCCCTTCATCATTTTAAACACTTCAAAAAGGTCTCCTCTTGATCTTTTGCTTAAAATACATGCCCAAGTCATAACACCCCCAGCACCGCCATGTTTAACAGATGAGGTGGTCTGCTTTGGATCTTGGCCTGTTCCTTTGTTCTCCTCACACTTTGCTTTCGCCATCACTCTGATGAGGTCCATCTTAAGTCTCGTTTGTCCACAAGACCTTTTCCCAGAATTCTGCAGGCTCTTTGAAGTCCTTTTTCTCAAACTGTAATATGCCCATCCTGTTTTTGTGGCCTCCATCTTACAGTGTGTCCTCAGTGTTTCGATTCATGAAGTCTTCTGCTGATAGTCGTCTCTGACTCACACATATTGGTCCCCTGAAGATTGTTTCTGATCTGTTGCACAGATGTTTGGAGCTTTTTTTGGACCATAGTGGGTCCATAGCTTCAAAACAAGGGCCAGGTTTTAAATCCGTAAAGCTGTGTCGCTCTCTGTGGGTGCGATTGCACGACTACGGGGAGTTAATTGATGTAGTTGGAGCGAGTCACACCTGCACGTGTGGGTGTGATCGCTTGCGATTGCATCATTGGCTTGCTTGTGGTGTGTAATTAAGGCGCTGTGCCCACGGAGACGTGGGTGTACATATACGGGTCGGCAACAGGAAAAGGAGAGAACTTGAGATGGAGAGAGAGATTGATCAAGGTGAAGAAAAAGGAGGTTAAAAGACATGAAAGAGCTGTCTTAGCAGCTATGATCTGACAGCCTGTAAGGAGGAGACAGCACGAGCTGGGGTCCCGCGAAGGAGCGTTTGTTTGTGGCGCACTAGGGGCTAGTTCGCCCCACTGAAAGTATTGTTGGAGTGGGATGAGCAAGGCAGGTATCCTCCCGAGGGATCTGAGATGCAACTACATGAGCGTGAAAGATGAAGGGAGGAGAGCCGACCTTGTTCGGTCTGTCAGTGATGTTCATAAGGAAGCCAAGATGGAGGTCGGCCAAAAGGAGCTTGTTGCTGTTGGGTCTCCGCCGGCTGCGGGAGCAATGGGTGAGCTGGGGAGAATGAGAGACGGAGGTGGGCTGAGATCTTAATAAGAGAGACTCCACTTTAACCTCGGATTTTAATGGATTTATTTATTAATAATTGTTTTTATCCCCACTGAACACTTGTTTTTATGGATTATTTATAGAAATTATAATGCGCTGCACTTTTTGTTTGGACACTTTATTGTTTTGAAATAAAAGCACATTGGCACTTTTGGAAATACAGGGTGAGGCAGAAAGGACGGACGTTTTTACAAAATCGCAAAATTGTTAATTTTTTTCTTACAAAGAAATTTATTGAAAAATTTGAGTTCATATTGCAATAGCATTTGACAATTTGTAGGGATGGAAATGCAGGTCTAAATTCAAAAAACGCCTTACCGAACGATTACTGAGGCCAAGTTCAGAAGAATGCTTCAGAGCAGATCGACTTGGACTGCGCAGCAGGGCTAGTCGTACGCTTTCCACATTTTCAGGGGTACGTGCCGTTCGTGTAGCCCCCGGCGGTCTTTTGTTCATTAGTGTACCTCGTGTACGAAGTGCTTTAACCTAATGTAGGATAGTGTTACGAGCGGGAACAGCTTTATTTCTGTGGCAAAGAAACTCACGCTGAACTGCGGTAATCGATTGGTTGTTCTTGACAAAACAGTCGTATGCAAAAATGCGGTGTTCTATCGTCCACGGCTATATGGCTTCAACTTAAAAAGAAAATCAAAAAAATGCTAAGACTTCGCGAACCTAACGCCACCTACCGCACATCTGTCACTCCACGTAGTGGTGAGTTTTAGCCATTTCAAAGATGTCCGTCCTTTCTGCCTCATCCTGTATCTCCTGGCTTCATTTGAGAATTGCCCTCATATGTCAGCTCATCTTGGTGTCGGGTTTTAGAGCCCCCAGCAGACGGATGGGAGCCCGAAGCGAACCAGAGAGGATTCTTCTGTCATCAGCAGTGGAGGCCTGCCTTGGCCTGCCAGTCCTTTTGTGATTATTTAGCTCACCAGTGTGTTCTTTCTTCTTCATGATATTCCAGACAGTTGATTTTGGTCATCCTAAGGTGTCTCTGACGGTTTTATTCTTATTATTCAGCCTCATAATGTCTTCTTTGACTTTCATTAGCATAACTCTTATCCTCATGTTGAACAATGGCAACTACTGACCCCAAAGGGTAGAAGCAAGCCGAGGTGTCTTATGAAGCAATGAAACCCACCTGAGGAATCACACACACTTGTGACGCCAAGCGTCCCAAAAATTACGGTGCCCTGAAATGGGGGGACCACGTAGAAAAAGTGCTGTGTGATGAAATGTCTGCAAATCCCCTTAAATCAAAGTCGGCAACGTGCACTTTAATCACAATGTATGAATTTTTTGATTTGTAAGTTTAAACTGTGGAGCAGACGGGCAAATCTGTCAAAAATGTGTCTTTGTCCCAAATGTTATGGAAGGCCCTGTAAATGCGGACATGTTGTGCTGTGATTAAGAGCAGACTAACCAGTATTAGCTCACGGACTGGGTCTGGATTTTATTGAGCCTACTGTATTCAATAATCGGGTGGCAAGCTGTTGGTTGAACAAAAGTCCTTTTCACTGTTTTAAAGTTAAAACATTAAATTCATCAATAAAGTAGAATGTAAACAGCAGATGAATATGAACAGTATGGCTGCCTTCAGCATGCAGATTAGTTGGTATGCTGTCTGTGAGTCTGGTGTCTCGCCATGCCTTCTCTTTGTAATCCAAGCACAACACGGCCTTACTGCAAAGTTCCTTCCACTTTTGGGATGAGATCTTTGGCTTATTAATTTTTAATGAAATAATGTCACCGTGTGGGAGTGATATGAATGTTAGATCAGGCCTGCATGTCTGTTGCTTTTTCTCGACTGGCAGCTGTCATTATAAAATGGGTGTCAGGATCTGTTGCTGCCGTTATCAATGTAAAAGCTCAAGAGTGTGTGTGGGTGTACACATGAGTGTGCCCCGCAGTGGACTGGCACTCCGTCCTAAGCGTGTTTTTTTCCTTGGGCTTCATACTACTTAATGTGACACTTAATGGGATTAAGTTTGTTCAGTGGGTGGATGAACAGATTTTTAGAGGATGACCTCTGAGCTGAGGAAAGATCAGCAAAGAGCAGAGTGTGAATATGAAGTTCTCAAACCTGCGTGGAGCTTTGCAGGGCCTCACACAGAAGAGAAGAACCGGTCCAGCTTGTGCACACACACTTCGATTTGCACGGGACCACTTCAGAATCAAGTCAACCAGTACGTCTTTGGGATGTGGGAAGAAAATCCTTGATACGGAGAATATCCAGACACCACACAGGCAGAGATCTGTGCCCAAATTTAATAAGAGTCTCAGAATTACTCCTGGGAATGGCACTAAAAGTCTAATTAGGATACGAATTGGCCCTGCCAACGAGTAGGGCATGAGAAGAAGTTAAGAAACGTCCTACAGCATCTCTCAGCAAGGAGTAGGAGTTCATGTTTAAGAGTAGATAGATAGATAGATAGATAGATAGATAGATAGATAGATAGATATGAAAGGCACTATATAATAGATAGATATGAAAGGCACTATATAATAGATAGATAGATAAATAGATAGATGGATAGATGCTAAAGGCAATATATAATAAATAGACAAATAGATATGAAAGGCACTATATAATAGATAGCTATGAAAGGCACTATACAATAGACAGATAGATAGATCTGAAAGGCACTATATAATAGATAGATAGATAGATAGATAGATAGATAGATAGATAGATAGATAGATAGATAGATAGATAGATAGATAGATAGATGCTAAAGGCAATATATAACAGACTAGCAAAATACCCGCGCTTCGCAGCGGAGAAGTAGTGTGTTAAAGAAGTTATGAAAAAGAAAAGCAAACATTTTAAAAATAACGTAAGATGATTGTTAATGTAAATGTTTTGTCATTGATATTGAGTGTTGTTGTCATATCTATCTATTTATATATATATATATTTATATATATCTGTATATATATATTTATATATATCTGTGTATATATATATATATATATATATATATATATATATATATATATATATATATATAGCAAAATACCTGATTGGCAGCGAGAAGTAAAAAGAAAAGGAAACATTTTAATAATAACGTAACATGATTGACAATGTAATTGTTTTGTCATTGTCATGAGTGTTGCTGGCATATATATATATATATATATATATATATATACACACACACACACATATATATACATATATACACATATACATATCTACATATATACTGTATATACACATATATATATACAAATCTACATATATATATCTACATATATATATATAGGTGGGACTCGATTAAAAAATTAATCCAATTAATTAGAGGCTGTGTAAGAATTAATCTTGATTAATCGTATGTAATCGACACGAAATTTGCCCCAAATCGCAAATGTTTTTTTTTAATTTAAAAGTTTTTAGTGGGCTTACAGAATCAAATAATAGACATGGACATGAATATTGTAAACTGAAGCTGTTTTAATTTCTGAAAAAAAGCCTTTAAACTGCATTTGAATTCAAAACAGAAACAAAAATATCATCCCTGGTTAAAATTGGGCAGACTTAAAAATAAAGTGGTAGTTTAGTATTGTCTTTAAATAATAATAACCAAAATTTCAACATAAAGTGCAGTTTTTCTTCTTAAAAAAATAAGTCAGAAACATAAAAGGTAATTTGACCAACTTAATCTTTAAACTCTGAGTAACATTAGCCAAAATTATTTTGTACATTAGGCTAAAACAGTGTGATCATTGAACATTTTGTAATTAGATGTATTTAGAATTACTAACGGTCACGGAAGTCCAATGATCCCCAGTAAGAGCCACAAAGTCCGCTTTCTGTAATGCATCTAATTTTGCTTGCTTTTCAGTGTGCACAAAACCATGCTTTTATCAAGGCTTCGCTCGGGTAGTCGAAATGATCAGTCGTAGGAACGCGCTTTATTCCGACTCTAACATTTTTGTAGCTGTGATGTGTGCATCAGTGTAATGGATGTACCAGGAAATCATGCATTGACAAAAGTTCCGCTTTGCTTGGAATTGAAAGTGTGATTAAATGCGTTATTTTTTTAACGCGTTATGGAGTACATGCATCGAAGCTTCTCAGCTGTGCTTGTGCTAAGAAAGGGAAACATTTTAAAATAACGTAACATGATTCTGCTAACCTAATATTTTTCATACGTCCCAAACCAAGGAGATGCGAAGGTAAAATGAATCGGTAGCGCGTACATACTCAGTGCATCCCTCTCGAATCGAACCTCAATGTCGGCGTTAGAGGCTTAAGACTCTACAATTGCCACAGCATGTGGCTTGTCTATGCTAAGTATGTATTGTAGATCGGGTATATATATACATTTATATATATACCCGTATCGCAGTGGAGAAGTAGAAGTTATGAAAAGAAAAGGGAACATTTTAAAAATAACGTAACATGATTGTCAATATACAGTAATTGTTTTGTGAGTGTTATTGAATGTTGCTGTCATCAAGGATTTGATTATCATTATTTCTTTCAATCAGGTCGTATTTGTACGATGTGTTGTGTTCAAGTTACATTCCGTGTTTGTCAATCGCTGTAAAGATAAGAGGTTTCATTCATCGATTAGTTCCTTACTGCATCAATAAACAGCTCGTCTTCCTTTTATCTGTGATGTGACAAACTGCATGCACGGTTTTTTTACACTGTCTTCCTTTAGACGGACATTCACTTTTTCCACCGTGTGCTTTGTTTCCGCAGTAGCTGCACTTATGAATATGATTCTATGTATAAGACGCTTCATATTTTTTTGCTGCCTTCTCAATTGTGTAATTCGGTTTTTGTTCAGCACTCTTTGGAACTGTTGCTTTTGTCTGCATGCGCCAGTTCACGGAGCCGCTTGGTGTTCTTGCATCGAAGGTTCCCAGCTGTGCTGGTGCCATCTCGTGTCCATGTGTCCACGTCGTAATGTCAGCTAAGACCCGCACTTAAAAGTTTCTCTCGCAGTTTCAATGAGTTTGTGCCAAACACCACCCTGACCATCTCATCTTCCTCTGCATAAGCACAGTCCTTCACCCGTGAATATTTACCGGCAGTGTTTGTATTGGATTGCCGCTGATGGACGGCCTTATATGGGCAGGCACTAAATTACAAACGCTAGTGGCAGCCTGTCTATGAACTTAATTTAATATAAACTTACGGTTCACGCCGTGCTTTGTTTCCGCAGTAGCTGTACTCATGAATATGCTTGTATGCATCATTTGCTTCATAATGTTTTTCTGCCTTCTCAATTGTGAAATGGCGTTTTGTGCTCATCGCTGTTTGGAGTTCTTCCTTGTTCTCTACGTCCTTACGTAGGAGGCGTGATGATGTCACACGAAACATCGCCCCCCACGGCCATCTCCAACTCAACTCCATTACATTATATGTAGAAAAATAGGTTCCAGTTATGACCCTTACGCGTAGAATTTCGAAATGAAACCTGCCCAAATTTTGTAAGTAAGCTGTAAGGAATAAGCCTGCCAAATTTCAGCCTTCTACCTACACGGGAAGTTGGAGAATTAGTGATGAGTCAGTCAGTGAGCGAGTGGGTGAGTGAGTAAGTGAGTGAGTGAGGGCTTTGCCTTTTATTAGTATAGATAGACAAATAGATATGAAAGGCACTATATAATAGATAGCTATGAAAGGCACTATATAATAGACTGATAGATGTGAAAGGCACTATATAATAGATAGATAGATATATGTATGTGAAAGGCACTATATAATAGATAGATAGATAGATAGATAGATAGATAGATAGATAGATAGATAGATAGATAGATATGAAAGGCACTATATAATAGATAGATAGATAGATGTGAAAGGCACTATATAATAGATAGATAAATAGATAGATATGAAAGGCACTATATAATAGATAGATTGATAGATAAAGAAGCTCAAGGACAATTTAAATATTGAACTTTAAATATTGATGTTTCCTACAGGTGCACTAACAATCAGAACTCATCGTAAACCTTTCTGTAACTTTTTTCTTTCTATTTTCTTGTTATGTTCTGACATTGTAAAAAAAAGTGTGAAAAATGAATGCTGTAGTTGTATAGTTCATTGTGACTTTACTTGACTAAATGGCCCATTTTTACTCATATCGTATTCATTTCTTATGCCGTGTGCATTCTAATCGATGCTAGCGCCCATACTAAATCACATACAAACACAGCAGTTTCTTGGAAGATGCACACTCCTGTCATCACACATTTCTGAAGTCCAAATAAAGTATTTTCTGTAGATATTTAACTGAAAAAAAACAAAAATTCCAGAGTTTATGTTTGCCTGAGTATTTAAAACTCTGTGCTTTGGAAACTCCAGGTTTACACAGATGACAAATGAATCACAAATGACGCAAAGGTGACAGTCACTGGACAGTCATAACTAAACAACATGAGGTCCTACTTGTGAGTCATTTCTGTCTCCTGATATTAAAAGCCTCCTTTGTAAGGTCATGGTCTTTGTTGGACAATTACTGCAAAAATGAAGACAAAGGAGCATCTGCCGATGTGAGAAAGAAAGTCATTGAAATGCACAAGGCAGGAAAGGGTGACAAAAAAGAGTCTGAATGTCCCGTTACACACTACTGGATCCATTATGAGAAAGTGGAAGGTTCCTCACAGCATCCTGACTCTTACTAGAACAGGCCGTCCCTCAACACTAAACATCAGAGCAGTACGTCGGCTGGTCAGAGAGAGGTAACTAAAAATGCAACCGTCACGCTCAGATGTCTGCAATGCCCTTTGGCTGAAACTGGAGTGAAGGTGCAGGGGTCCACAATTTCAAGAGCTCTCCATAAAACAGGCCTGTATAGGAGGGAAGTCATTCCTTAAGAAGGCTCACCTAAAATCACATTTGTCTTTTTCTACAAATCTTGAGGAAGACTCAGTTAAGATGTGGGAGAAGGTTTTATGGTCAGATGAAACCAAAATAGAACTATCTGTCCAGACTTGAAAGAGGTGTGTGTGGTGTAAAACTAAGACTGCCTAGGTCTCAAGAAACACCAGACCTAGTGTGAGATATGGTGGTGGCAGCATCAGGCTATGGGATGCTTCTCATGTGCTGAGACTGGGAATCTTGTCAGAGTTGAAGGAACACAAATACCACCATAGCCATTCTGCTCGGGAGAAGGTTCATCTTTCAACATGACAAGGAACCTGAGCACGAGGCCAAAGTGACACTGGAATGACTCAGAGACAGAAAAGTGAATGTTCTGGAATGGCCAAGTCAAAGCCCTAATCTTAACTCTATTGGGGATCTTTGACACTATTGTGCCAGCCCACCAAACTAGAGGGTCTCTATCAATTCTGCAAAGAAGAATGGGGAAGAATCACTCATGATCAAAACTGGGACATACTTACACACCCAAAAGAAAGAAGGTGGTTATTGCAGCAAAAGACGTCTCACCAAAGTAGTAATGTGTAGGCCTTGAATATGTAGGCAAACACAAACTTTGGAGTTTTTCTTCTTCAGTTAAATGTCTACAGAAAATCCTTTATTTGGACTTTCTTAAATTTAATCATTCTTTCGGTTACAGCATGTCTTCCATCTAAAGTCAAATCCTGGCAATTGAGCTCAAAATGAAGACAAACTAAATGCAAAAATAAAAATTAGGTTTGCATACAGTAAATATAATGAGACAAAAAGGCTTGGAGAGGCCCCTGACAATACAAAGCTCTAATATGAATTCAGTTTGTTCATCCTGAAGAACAGGTGGCTAATATGTGAACAGAAGTAGGAGTGGGGGGGACTTGAAATCTTCTCAGTGTGCTCTCAAGAAGAGAAAACAGCACTTGGAGAAGAAACCAACTGATAGGCACACATGTCGACATTCTTATGCAAGAATAAAATGATCATTTACATTCTTTCACTCAGCAGGCAGTTTTATCCAAAGTGATTTACAAAAGCGGTCAACATAGTCGAGTAAGGGGGACTTTTAGGGACTAAGAGTTACAGGACAGCCACAAGTGAAAATCAGAAAACAAGCTAATGTTTTCTTCACAAGAACCGTCCTTAATTACGAGAACCTAAAACAACCGTTATTAATCTGACACACAGCATATTCACTTAACAAGAGGGTCTTCAAACACTTCATACACTCAGTGAGGGAGGTAGAAGTTTGGATGGAGGTATAAAGCTCACCCCACCGGCTTGGAGTCACACATGAAAAGAGTCAGGAATGAAATGTGATGCCACGTTGAGGTGGCATCACCTATGAAGAAGTCAGGTGTTTGGATGGAGATGTACAGCTCATTTCAACAGCTCAGAGCTACATGTGGAAAGAGTCTGGATTGAGAGTTGATGCCCTCTAGAGGACTCCTCCTGTACTTGTAATATTTTTATTTTTATACTGTATTGAGGATTTGCTCTGTTCTGTGTATTGTATTGTATTGTATTGAGCCCCTTCTTTTTGACACCCAGTGCACGCCCAACCTACTAGTAAAGGGGTCTCATTTTGAACTGCCTTTTCCGAGGTTTCTTCAATTTTTTCCCCACAAGGGTTTTTTTGGGAGTTTTTCTATCTGTTAAAGCCTGTGATTTTGAGCTATCTAAAAATAAATTGTATTGTATTGTATTGAGGAGTTACCACAAGTAAGGGTGTCAGCAGTTTGGATGGAGGTGGACAGCTCATTTCAAAACCTCAGAACTACACGTGGAAATAGTCTGGATTGAGAGTCAATGCCACCCTAGAGGAGGTATCACTAGTGAGGGTGTCAGCACTTTGGATGAAGGTGGACAGCTCTTTCCACCGCCTGGGAGTCACACATGAAAAGAGTCAGGACTGAAATCTGATGCCAGCTAAATGTGGCATCACCAATGCGGAAGTCAGCAGTTTGGATGGAGGTGGACAGCTCATTTAAAAACCTCAGAGCTACATGTGGAAAGAGTCTGGATTGAGAGTTGATGCCCCTCTAGAGGAGTTACCACTAGAGAGGGTGTCAGCAGTTTGGAAAATTGTCAGGATTGAAATCACTATTGAGGGTGTCAGCAGTTTGGATGAAGGTGGACAGCTCATTTAAAAACCTCAGAGCTACATGTGGAAAGAGTCTGGATTGAGAGTCAATGCCACCCTAGAGGAGGTATCACTAGTGAGGGTGTCAGCACTTTGGATGAAGGTGGACAGCTCTTTCCACCACCTGGGAGTCACACATGAAAAGAGTCAGGACTGAAATCACCAATGAGGAAGTCAGCAGTTTGGATGGAGGTGGACAGCTCATTTAAAAACCTCAGAGCTACATGTGGAAAGAGTCTGGATTGAGAGTTGATGCCCCTCTAGAGGAGTTACCACTAGTGAGGGTGTCAGCAGTTTGGATGGAGTTGGACAGCTCACTTCACCAGCTTGGAGCCTCACATGAAAATTGTCAGGATTGAAATCACCAATGAGGAAGTCAGCAATTTGGATGGAGGTGAACAACTCATTTCAACAGCTCAGAGTTACATGTGAAAATAATCTGGATTGAGAGTTGACAACCCATAAAGGAGGTATCACTATTGAGGGTGTCAGCAGTTTGGATGGAGGTGGACAGCTCATTTCACCGACATGGAGCCACACATGAAAAGAATCAGGATTGAAATCTGATTCCACATAGTGGTGGCATCACCAATGAGGGATTCAGATGTTTTGGATGGGTTATACAGCTCATTTCACTAGCATGGAGTCACACATGAAAAGAGTCAGGAATGAAATGTGATGCCATGTAGAGGTGGCATCACCCATGAAGAAGTCAGCTGTTTCAATGGAGGTGGACAGCACATTTCAACAGCTCAGAGTTACACATGGAATGAGTCAGGATTGAGAGCTTGATGCCCCTATAGGAGGTATTACAGGTTAGGGTGTCAGCAGTTTGGACAGTGCTGGACAGCTCATTCCACCGGCTTGGAGCCACACATGAAAAGAGTCGGGATTGAAATCTGATGCCACATAGAGGTGACATCACAAATGAGGGAGAAAGAAGTTTGAATGGAGGTGGACAGCTCATTCCAACAGCTTAGAGTTACATGTAAAAATAATATGGATTGAGAATTGACGCCCCATAAAGGAGGTGTCACTATTGAGGGTGCCAGCAGTTTGGATGGAGGAGGACAGCTCTTTCCTCCGCCTTGGAGTCACACATGAAAAGAGTCAGGAATGAAATGTGATGCCATGTAGAGGTGGCATCACTCATGAAGAAGTCAGCTGTTTCGATGGATGTGGACAACTCATTTCAACAGCTCAGAGTTACATGTGAAAGTAATCTGGATTGAGAGTTGACAACCCATAGAGGAGGTATCACTAGTGAGGGTGTCAGCACTTTGGATGAAGGTGGACAGCTCTTTCCACCACCTGGGAGTCACACATGAAAAGAGTCAGGACTGAAATCACCAATGAGGAAGTCAGCAGTTTGGATGGAGGTGGACAGCTCATTTAAAAACCTCAGAGCTACATGTGGAAAGAGTCTGGATTGAGAGTTGATGCCCCTCTAGGAGGTGAACAATGCATCAACAAAGGGCTGACAGAAGTTGAATGGAAACTATTGCAGAGTTCAACCTTAAGAGGTAATGACATTGAGTTGAGTTTGGATAGGAGGTGGCCTATTTCACGACATGGCAGGATGAGACGAATCTTGAATCGTTCGAATCACATGGTGGAAAGAGCAGAGGGATTCAGTTGATGGATACATCATGATGAATCTTCGCATGGAGTGACAAAATAAATGAAGTGATCCTGTAAGATCGGATTGCAGTTGAAGAAGAGCAGTTTCATATGGGAGTGCAGCATTTCGAACAGGTGACACATGAAAAGCTCGACAATGTGGAATGCATGGAGTCATTCAGTAGGGTGTCACTTGGAAGGTGCTGACACTCATTACACCGGACAGCTTCCACACTGAAAGAGCGATTGAAATCTGATGATCATAGAGGACAGCAAATGAGATGGAGGAAAGTTTGAAGACGTGAGAGCTCAGTTCAAAGTTGGAAGATAATAGAGGAGTTACCACTAGTGAGGGTGTCAGCAGTTTGGATGGAGTTGGACAGCTCACTTCACCAGCTTGGAGCCTCACATGAAAATTGTCAGGATTGAAATCACCAATGAGGAAGTCAGCAATTTGGATGGAGGTGAACAACTCATTTCAACAGCTCAGAGTTACATGTGAAAATAATCTGGATTGAGAGTTGACAACCCATAAAGGAGGTATCACTATTGAGGGTGTCAGCAGTTTGGATGGAGGTGGACAGCTCATTTCACCGACATGGAGCCACACATGAAAAGAATCAGGATTGAAATCTGATTCCACATAGTGGTGGCATCACCAATGAGGGATTCAGATGTTTTGGATGGGTTATACAGCTCATTTCACTAGCATGGAGTCACACATGAAAAGAGTCAGGAATGAAATGTGATGCCATGTAGAGGTGGCATCACCCATGAAGAAGTCAGCTGTTTCAATGGAGGTGGACAGCACATTTCAACAGCTCAGAGTTACACATGGAATGAGTCAGGATTGAGAGCTTGATGCCCCTATAGGAGGTATTACAGGTTAGGGTGTCAGCAGTTTGGACAGTGCTGGACAGCTCATTCCACCGGCTTGGAGCCACACATGAAAAGAGTCGGGATTGAAATCTGATGCCACATAGAGGTGACATCACAAATGAGGGAGAAAGAAGTTTGAATGGAGGTGGACAGCTCATTCCAACAGCTTAGAGTTACATGTAAAAATAATATGGATTGAGAATTGACGCCCCATAAAGGAGGTGTCACTATTGAGGGTGCCAGCAGTTTGGATGGAGGAGGACAGCTCTTTCCTCCGCCTTGGAGTCACACATGAAAAGAGTCAGGAATGAAATGTGATGCCATGTAGAGGTGGCATCACTCATGAAGAAGTCAGCTGTTTCGATGGATGTGGACAACTCATTTCAACAGCTCAGAGTTACATGTGAAAGTAATCTGGATTGAGAGTTGACAACCCATAGAGGAGGTATCACTAGTGAGGGTGTCAGCACTTTGGATGAAGGTGGACAGCTCTTTCCACCACCTGGGAGTCACACATGAAAAGAGTCAGGACTGAAATCACCAATGAGGAAGTCAGCAGTTTGGATGGAGGTGGACAGCTCATTTAAAAACCTCAGAGCTACATGTGGAAAGAGTCTGGATTGAGAGTTGATGCCCCTCTAGAGGAGTTACCACTAGTGAGGGTGTCAGCAGTTTGGATGGAGTTGGACAGCTCACTTCACCAGCTTGGAGCCTCACATGAAAATTGTCAGGATTGAAATCACCAATGAGGAAGTCAGCAATTTGGATGGAGGTGAACAACTCATTTCAACAGCTCAGAGTTACATGTGAAAATAATCTGGATTGAGAGTTGACAACCCATAAAGGAGGTATCACTATTGAGGGTGTCAGCAGTTTGGATGGAGGTGGACAGCTCATTTCACCGACATGGAGTCACACATGAAAAGAGTCAGGAATGAAATGTGATGCCATGTAGAGGTGGCATCACCCATGAAGAAGTCAGCTGTTTCAATGGAGGTGGACAGCACATTTCAACAGCTCAGAGTTACACATGGAATGAGTCAGGATTGAGAGCTTGATGCCCCTATAGGAGGTATTACAGGTTAGGGTGTCAGCAGTTTGGACAGTGCTGGACAGCTCATTCCACCGGCTTGGAGCCACACATGAAAAGAGTCGGGATTGAAATCTGATGCCACATAGAGGTGACATCACAAATGAGGGAGAAAGAAGTTTGAATGGAGGTGGACAGCTCATTCCAACAGCTTAGAGTTACATGTAAAAATAATATGGATTGAGAATTGACGCCCCATAAAGGAGGTGTCACTATTGAGGGTGCCAGCAGTTTGGATGGAGGAGGACAGCTCTTTCCTCCGCCTTGGAGTCACACATGAAAAGAGTCAGGAATGAAATGTGATGCCATGTAGAGGTGGCATCACTCATGAAGAAGTCAGCTGTTTCGATGGATGTGGACAACACATTTCAACAGCTCAGAGATAAACGTGGAAAGAGTCAAGATTGAGAGTGTTTTGATGGAGGTGGGCAGCTCATTCCACCGGCTTGGAGCCACACATGAAAAGAGTCCGGATTGAAATCTGATGCCAGCTAGATGTGGCATTACCAATAAGAAAGTCAGCTGTTTGCCTGGAGGTGGACATCTCACTCCACCGGCTTATAGTTAGACATGAAAAGAATCAGGATTGAAATCTAATACCATAAAGAGGTGGCATCACCAATGAGAGTGAGTCAAAAGTTTTGGATAGAGATATACAGCTCATTTCACCAGCATGGAGTCACACATGAAAAGAGTCAGGAATGAAATGTGATGCCATGTAGAGGTGGCATCACCCATGAAGAAGTCAGCTGTTTCAATGGAGGTGGACAGCACATTTCAACAGCTCAGAGTTACACATGGAATGAGTCAGGATTGAGAGCTGATGCCCCTAGAGGAGGTATTACAGTTTAGGGTGTTAGCAGTTTGGATGGAGGTGGAAAGCTCATTCCACCAGCTTGGAGCCATACATGAAAAAAGTCAGGATTGAAATCTGATGCCAGCTAGAGATGTGGCATTACCAATAAGAAAGTCAGCTGTTTGGATGGCGGTGGACAGCTCATTTCAACAGCTCAGATCTACACGTGGAAAGAGTCTGGACTGAAATTTTATGCCCCATATACGAGGAATCACTAGTGAGGGTGTCAGCAGTTTGGATGGAGGTGGGTAGCTCCTTCCAAAAGCACAGAGCTACACGCAAAAAGAGTCTGATTTTAAATTTGATGCCACACAGAGGTGGTATTACCAGACACTGTTTGCTAGCAGACCTAAGTGGGTGAGAAGGAGCAAAGGACCTCACGAATGTTTCCATATACAGACCTGATGATCCATTGACTACTCATTTGCCAAGCATCTAGAATTTTGGTCTTGTGACCTTCTTGGCTGGTTGAACACTGGACGTGCCTCTGCATTTTGAATCATCTGCTGCGGTTTGGTAGCACATACAGGAACTAATGCCTATACATATTTACAATAGTCCATATGTGATAAGACCAAAGTGTGAACCAGGATTTTTCCTCCATATACTGTTTGATACAGTCTGATCTACTGGATGTTATACAGAATGAGTCAGCAAGAACAAGAGACAGTTACAACATGATCAGAGAAGGTCAGGTCAGGAAGCATGCACTGGCACGGTGCTTTGCCGCGCTTACCAGATGACAAAACAGCTCGGGATCCTGGTTGGCAACCCCTCAGGCAGACACGCGGTCCATTCCTAACCTCCAGAAATGACCTTCCATCTGCCACAGCCTGGTGTTACGTGGGTGTCCCCATGGCCTGGTCCAGCTGTTCGGCTCCTCAACATTGAGGATCTTACGAGCTGGATCATCCTAGGGGAATCACGCCACATGGTTGTAGTGTCGTAACTGACGCTCTCTCACAATGCAGGTAATGTGCCTCATTCGGGACTCTGTGAGCAACACAAAGTCAAACCAGCAGTACGCAAGGATTCTCCGATGAGACACAGTAGCAAAGGAGTCCAGTCTTCATCCCAGGTTACTGGATGGCGTCCATGTCTCGCAACCATATACCAAGACAGGAAGCACCAGGGCTCGAAAGACTTGGACCTTCATCCTTTTGCTGAGATATCAGGAGCACCACACACCCCTTTCCAGTGACCTCATGACCCCCTGTGCTCTCCCAATCCATCTACTGACTTCATAGGAAGAGTCACCAGAGACATGAATATCACTGCTGAGGTAAGTAAACCTCTCGACGAGGTCAACACTCTCTCGGCAGACAGACACACTGCTGATGGCCGTGCCCAAGAGGTCATTAAAGGCCTGGCTCTTGGTAGTTAGTTATCAGGACACTCGCAAGCCCCGATACTCAGACTCCTCGCTCTAAGAGCCCTGATCAGAGCATCCATTGACTCCATGAAGATCACAGCATCTTCTTTTGCAAAGTCAAGACTAGTGAATCTTTCATTACCAGCAAATGCCCCACAACCGCTAGACCCCACGAAACACCCCAAAACCTATGAATGAACAGAGCAGGAGCAAAAACACACCCCTGACGAACCCCAAATCTACTGGGAAAAACACAGAGGTTCTGGCTTATTTGAACATAGTATGGAAGGTCCCTGTTCTGATTGAGTGTTGATGCTGTGTGTGACTGTAGAAATGAGTGAGGGATTTGAGGGAAACGGGTCAAGTGTACAGGTATCTGGTGCAACTGGATAGGAAGTTGGAGTCATCAGTGATGAAGAGTAATGAGACAGAGGAGAATGTTGTGCCATGTTCAGTAGAGGGAAGAATGATTGCCAGTGGTGAAGAGAATTGACTGATGACGATGGCAACCTGTTTCGGAAAAGGTAGGATAGTTATCAGCAGTAAAAGAGGTTGAAGGTGGAGGTGATGGAGTGTTGATGAGAAGGGTGAAGAGAGAGAACAAGCTATGAGTGTCAGTAGTGCTGCTAATCCTGTTCTGTTTGGAGTCGGTAAAGTAGAAGAGAAAGAAGATAGAAGAGAATGATATATACCCAGGTCAGCCTGGATCACTGAGTTTCTGTATTTCTGTTTTTAGTTGTCCTTTAGCTTGGTCCATGCACTAGACAGTCTGTTCTGTAGAAGGAAAGGGGAGACGTGATTAGGGACAGCACTGTCAGCTTTTTTAGGTAGGAAGGAGAGGACAGAGACTCATCTGTAACTGCCTACTTGAGATGGTCGATTTTGAGCTTTTTGAGAAGTAGAGTTATAGCCTATTTGAACATAGTATGGAAGGTCCCTGCTCTGCTTGAGGTGTTGATGATGTGTGTGACTGTAGAAATGAGTGAGGGATGTGAGGGAAAGGGGTCAAGTGTACAGGTATCTGTTGCAACTGGAGAGGAGGTTGGAGTCATCAGTGATGAAGAGTAATGAGACAGAGGAGAATGTTGTGCCATGTTCAGTAGAGAGAAGAATGATTGCCAGTGGTGAAGAGAATTGACTAATGACAATGGCAGCCCGTTTCGGAAAAGGTAGGATAGTTATCAGCAGTAAAAGAGGTTGAAGGTGGAGGTGATGGAGGGTTGAGGAGAGAGATGAAGGCAGAGAACAAGCTATGAGTGTCAGTAGTGCTGCTAATCCTGTTCAGTTTCAAGTCAGTAGTAGTAGAAGAGAAAGAAGATAGAAGAGAAAGATACACTATATGGACGAAAGTATTGGGACCCACCTCTTAATTATTGAATTCAGGTGTTTCAATCAGCCCCATTGCCATAGGAGTATAAAATCAAGCACCGAGCCATGTAGTCTCCATGAGTAAAGCAAAATGGGTCGTTCTGAAGAGCTCAGTGACTTCAAGCATGGTACTGTGATCGGATGCCACCTTTGCAATAAGACACTTCCCTGCTGGATATTCCACGGTCAGCTGTAATTGGTATTATTAGAAAGTGGAAGATTTTAGGAATGACAGCAGCCCAGCCACGAAGAGGAAGACCACGGAAAGTCACAGAGCGGGGTCAACAACTGCTAAGGTGCATGGTGTGTAAAAGTCGCTAACGCTCTGCTGATTCCATAGCTGAAAAGATCCAAACTTCCACTGGCACTAATGTGAGTACAAAAGCTTTGAGGAATGGGTGTCCATGGCCGAGCAGATGCATGCAAGCCTCACATCACCAAGTCCAATGCCAAGCATCGGATGGAGTGATGTAAAGCACACCGCCACTGGACTGTGGAGCAATGGAAATGTGTTCTATGGAGTGACAAATCACACTTCTATGTTTGGCAGTCAGATGGATGAGTCAGTATTTGACTGCATTGTGCCAACTGTGAAGTTTGATGGAGGTGGGATAATGGAGGGGGGCTGTTTTTCAGGGCTTGGGTCAGGCCCCTTACTTCAGTGAAGAGTAGTCTTAATGCTTCAGCATACCAAGACATTTTGGACAATGCTATACTTCCAACTTTGTGGATACAGTTTGGGGAAGGCCCTTTTTGTATTCCAGCATGACTGTGCCTCAGTGCACAAAGCTACGTCCATAAAGACATGATGAGATGAGTTTGGTGTGGTAGAACTTGACTGTCCCGCAGAGAGTGCTGACCTCAACCCCATCGAGCACCTTTGGGAGTAATAATAATAAGTTTTATTTATGTAGCGCATTTCATACACTCAAGGAAACTTTACAATTCAATACAAGACAGTAGAAATTACATACATGAAGAAGAATAATACTCATTGAAGAGATGTGTTTTTAACAGATGTCTGAAATTAATAATAGACTTTTCCATGCGAAGGCTGAGAGGGAGAGAATTCCAAGTTTTAGGGGCTATCACTCTGAAAGCTCTGCCACCCATAGTTATTAACCTGTATTTAGGTACGGTGAGTAACTTAGCGTCCGATGATCGTAATGCACGGGCAGGAGTGTAAGGAAGCTGCAGCTCAGACAGATAATGAGAGGCTAAACCATGAAGGGCTTTAAAAGTGAGAAGAATAATTTTATATTTGATTCTTGAAGATACCGGTAACCAATGTAACTCGTGGAGGACAGGAGTGATGTCAGCAGATTTTTTAGTGTGTGTAAGTAAACGAGCAGCAGAATTCTGAACATATTGTAATCTGTTGATATATTTAGTCAGGAGGCCATAAAACAAAGCATTGCAATAGTTCAGACGGGTAGTGATAAAAGTGTGAATGAGTGACTCAGTATCTTTCACACTGAGGAAAGAATGCAGATGAGCAATGTTACAAAGATGAAAAAAGTCTGTCTGTCCTATTGAGCTGATGTGTGATTAAAAAATGTAAGAAGCTGATCAAAGATGACACCCAAATTACGGACTGATGCTGAGGGTTGAACCACGATCCCATCAACGTCACGAAGGGTAGAGAGGGCAGATTTGGTGCCAACTAATAAGATTTCTGGTTTATCAGGATTGAGCTGTAAAAAAATATCTGTCAACCAATGATTGATTCCCCGAATGCAGTCAGTCAGTCAGTCCGTGCAACAGGTGAAGATGTTGCAGTTCCATCCACGCTTACATAAAGTTGTGTGTCATTGGCATAGCAGTGGAAGCTCAGACCATACCGACGAATAATCTCCCCTAATGGGAGCATAGAGATGTTGAAGAATATTGGACCGAGAACAGACCCTTGAAGGATACCTTGTGTGAGTGAAGTAGTGGCAGATTTGGATTCCCTAATGAAGACGTAATACCGGCGATCACTGAGGTATGATGTGAACCAAGAAAGAGCGGCACCAGAGATACCAATGGCTGACAGTCGGTACAGTAAAATGTCATGGTTAACTGTATCAAACGCTGTGCTCAAGTCAAGAAGAACTAGAATTGCGGCCATCCCAGAATTTGCGGTTATCAGTAAGTCATTGGCTAACTTAAGTAAAGCAGTTTCAGTGCTACAGTATGTAGGGTTCTGAATCCCGATTGAAAAGGCTCAAGTAGGTTCTGTAAATTCAAATAATCGTTGAGTTGAGCAGCAACAACCTTTTCTAAATTCTTAGTTATAAATGGAAGATTAGGAATTGGGCGATAAAATTTTAGCTGTAAGGGATCTGAGCCTGATTTTTTTTAAAACGGGGATTACAGCAGCAGTTTTTAGATCACTTAGAACAACACGGGTGTGGAAACTACAGTTGATAAAGTGAGAAATGGGGGCAGAAAGTTTGTCAGTGCAAGCCTTAATGAGTAAAATAGGTGCAGGATCTCAACAACAACAACATTTATTTCTATAGCACATTTTCATACAAACAGTAGCTCAAAGTGCTTTACATATATATATGTAAATATATATACATATATATCAGAATAGAAAAATAAAAGACATAATAAGAAAACAAAATAAATCAACATTAATTAACATCGAATAAGAGCAAGGTCCAATGGCCAGGGGGGACAGAAAAACAAAAACTCCAGGCGGCTGGAGAAAAATAAAATCTTTAGGGATTCCAGACCATGAGACCGCCCAGTCCCCTCTGGGCATTCTACCTAACATAAATGAAACAGTCCTCTTTGGATTTAGGGTTCTCACGGAAGGGCTTGATGATGATGATGGTCACGTAGACTTCTGGCTTTTAGTCCATCAATGCTGGAGCATCATGAAGCTTTGAGTAGGTGGAGGTGCAGGCCGCCACCACAAAGAAACCGGAAAAAGAAACAGAAAAAGAGAGTAGAGGTCAGTACGGATTTTAGAGCCACCATGAATAGTTATTATGATGAATTGAACATGCAGAGTATCAGGATTAAGTTAAATTAAGTTAGATTGAATTTATAAAAAGGCCATGTTAAAGTAATGTGTTTTCAGCAGTGTTTTAAACTGCTCTACTGTATCAGCCTGGTGAATTCCTATTGACAGGCTATTTCAGATTTTAGGTGCATAACAGCAGAAGGCCGCCTCACCACTTCTTTTAAGTTTTGTTCTTGGAATTCTAAGGAGACACTCATTTGAGGATCTGAGGTTACGATTTGGAATATAAGGTGTCAGACATTCTGATATATAAGATGAGGCGAGATTATTTAAGGCTTTATAAACCATAAGCAGAATTTTAAAGTCAATCCTGAATGACACAGGCAACCAGTGTAGTGACATCAAAACTGGAGAAATGTGTTCGGATTTTCTTTTCTTAGTTAGGATTCTAGCAGCTGCATTCTGCACTCGTTGCAAAAGATTTATGTCTTTTTTGGGTAGTCTTGAGAGGAGTGCGTTACAGTAATCTAGTCGACTGAACACAAAAGCGTGAACTAATTTCTCAGCATCTTTCAGTGATATAAGAGGTCTAACTTTACTTATGTTTCTTAAGTGAAAAAATGCTGTCCTACTGATCAGATGAATATGTGATTTAAAATTCAGATTACAGTCAAGGGTTACCCCTAAGTTTTTTACTTCCGTCTTAACTTTTAATCCTAGTGCATCAAGTTTATTTCTGATAACCTCATTGAATCCATTATTGCCAATTACTAAGACTTCAATTTTCTCTTTATTTAGCTTGACAAAGTTACTATTCATCCATTCAGAAATACCAGTCAGACATTGTGTTAGTGAATGAAGAGAATCGGGGTCATCAGGTGCTACTGATAAGTACAGCTGTGTGTCATCAGTATAGCTGTGGTAGCTCACGTTGTAACCTGAGATAATCTGACCTAACGGGAGCATGTAGATTGAGAAGAGCAGCGGACCCAGGATAGAGCCTTGTGGAACACCATATTGGATATCATGTGACTTCGAGTTGTAATTACCACAACTAACAAAATAGGTGGTAGGTAGATTGATTTAATTTCAATATTACTTCAGCAATATAAGTTGGTGTAGTGGGGTTAAATTTAAATAAATAAACTGTAGATTTAGAAGTGTGATCAGTAGTAGGGAAACTTTGATATATGGTCATAATTTTTGACTGAAAATAGTCCAAAAATAGGTTACAGTGCTCAACAGAGAAATACGGATTTTTACCAGCAGGTTGACAAAGTCTGTTAACTGTATTAAAAAGAGATCTAGGGTGAGATGTACCAAAGTCAATAAGAGAGGAATAGTACTTTGAGCGTGCAGCAGATAAGGCACATCTGTATTCCTTCAGGTGTTCGGTGTAAGCCAGGGCGTGAACAGCCAGACTAGTCTTCTTCCAGAGCCTTTCCAAGCAGCGACCAGATTGTTTCATGGTACGCAATTCTGCTGTAAACCATGGAGATGACCCGGTAGTAGGAACATTCAAAGATTTAATAGGTGCCTAATGATCCAACATCTATGACAGTGTGGAATTATATAGAGATAAAATCTGTATTGGGCAAGACAACCCAGAAACATCATGGAGACAGGAAGCACCAACAGATTTAGAGAAGGATAACTGATCAATGTTCTTGATATTACGATAGGTTATTTTTGATTTTAGACTTATTTTAGGGAGGGGATAAGTGAAGCTAAATTCAATCAGCTTGTGATCGGAGATACCAATACAAGTACCAGGTATAAAGACATTCTGCAGACCAGTGGAACATACAAGATCCAGAGTATGGCCCTTAGCATGGGTTGAAAAACCAACATGTTGCACAAAACTGAAACAATCCAGTACTGAATGTAGCTCACAAGCAGATGGACCAGTGAAAGGCAACCTTTTTCGAGTTGCGGAGCACTAAGTCCAAAAGTTTTCTTTCGCGGTGCACCTGAGGGACTGCCCATAAATAAAGTTGTGACGACACAATCTATGGACAATCGGCAATAAAAACAGTTAATTTCACAAGTTTGAAAGACATTTTATTAATAAAGGAATCAAAGGATAAATCTTACATTTAATTAATGTGAATGTTGAGATTGTTTTTCAGCACATATGAGATTGATGCGAGGATCAATTTTCGAAAGACATACGCGCATTTCCTTGTCGATCACTTGAAGTCTCTCGCGTTTCTTAGACTTCATTTCCGTATCCGTGCAGTGAGCGAGATCTTCTAACAACGAGACTTTTTAAGTCTCACGAGATGTGTCTTTGACACTGCTGGTGTTGATATTATGATAAATGGTGAACAGCGAAAATTTTAACTTGCATTCAAAATAAATACATTCGTTTATTCAACAATCTGATTAACCATTATACATTATCTTTTTAATCAACCAAAAGTTAAAAAACACTAGCAATTTTAAATATTTTACAAAAGTTTTCACGGCGCCCCTAGAAAATTCCACGGTGTTGCCCGACAATGAGATGGACAGTCAGAATCGACATGAATATTAAGGTCACCACATAAAATAACAGCAGCAGGCATGCCACAGACAAGATCGAGTATTTCATAAAGTTCAGAGAAAAAATCCCGCTGTTGCTTAGGAGGTCTGTACAGGGTGGTCCAGATCTAATTATGCAGATCCAGATCATCTGGATGACTTTGATTTGGACGATTCCAGTTCGGTGCGAAGTCGATTCTTCATGTCGTCAGTTCACACACTTCTCGATGGTCTGGGATTTTTCGGGTGCTTTTCTATGTAATAAACTTAATAAGTTATAGCGTAATAAAAATTGCATAATTAGATCTGGACTGCCCTATAGATTAATATAATGTACAGAGAAGCCTTTCCAGTGATTTTAACAACCAGGTATTCAAAGGATGTAATGGTGTGAAAATCAACAGTGGTTGCTTTAAGACAATCACGCTGAACCACCACCAATCCACCACCTCGGCCTGTCAGACGTGGTTTAGAAAGGTAACTGTAACCAGCAGGGGTAAGCAGATTTAGTTGTAAGTAATCACCTGGATTTTGCCACATTTCTACAAGATACAACATGTCCAGTTTTTAGAAATTGATAAGTCATTAAGGAGAGTTGTTTTATTAGTTAATGATCTGCAGTTAAGGAGCGCACAGTGGAGAGTTATGTCAGATTGTAATCCTTGGATACTCCGGTCCGACATTTGCGGCAGGTGTCTCAGCCAATTCATCCGCCTACTCCATTGTCTTGCGGATTGTCTTTTTGAAAAAACAGGTCTAATAGACTAAATCGTGGCAATAGTGTCGGCAGGATGCAGGGGTGATATTAAAATGACGCCGATAGGAGCGGCGTAAATACCGCGGATGAGCAACGCCAAGCTCCATGCATAAGCCTTAAGTCACCGTATCTAGTCTGGAGTGCATACGGTAAGCGCATAATTGTGTTGTAGAGTAGATGATCATCTTCAGAAGAAGCAGCAACAGCTACCACCATGTTAGCCAGAACCCATAAACTAACTCCAATTGAGCAGAAAACAAAGTCAGTTAAGAAAGTCTTAATCCTAGTCAACTAAGAAAATAAAGACTTATTCACCAACCATGCTGGTGTGGCTGAGTTAGTTTGTTTTATTGTGAACATTCTCAAAACTTTTTTTTTATATATACTGAACTTCTTTTGTTTTATATATATTGTAAATTTTGTTTATTTTTGAATGTAATCATTGTATCTGTTGTATATAGTTCCTATTTGTCTGTTGTAGCGGGGGGGTCGCTTTAATTGATGCAGCACCCACAGGACGGGCATGTAACGTACAGCAGACTCCTGGCAAAAGCTGGATGACGCTTTTGCAGGTAAGGCGCTTCTCAACGCTCTCTGTCTCTTGTATAAGTTGACAAGTTTTAAATAAGTGTTTTCTGTATGAAACTGAATGGAACCATCACGCCATGTGGTTGTCGATTTGCTTTAGGGTTCTGTTGTCCCTTTTGGTCGGCAGAAATGGGTTTTAAAAGTGTTTGGTTTAGCGGAGATTCAACCTCATTGGTATATTGTTTGGCTTGCTACAGGAGACCGAGAGCGCCTGACGTTACATGTGCTGACTGTGCCCTTTACTGCTTGTCTTGTAGGTATGTTGCAACGTTAATTATTGTCCTTCATTATTGTTGTTTATATTCATTTGTTAAATTTGTATTTATTGTATTTGTGTATACATGTTTAATTAAAAGAGAAAAAAAAAGCTGGATGACGCTTTTGCAGGAGACCGAGAGCGCCTGACGTTACATGTGCTGACTGTGCCCTTTACTGCTTGTCTTGTAGAAAAAAGCTGGATGACGCTTTTGTAGAATAAACGGCAGAATTCGGGTATTGCTGTGTCTGTCTTCTTCCAAATCACCAGCAGCCATTCTAAAGCCGCTACACTGGCTTAGGGAGAGTACAGGGTAGAGGGGCTTGTGAAATATAGGCAGCGAAATAAATAAAACTTTACAGAAGGACCAGTACGAATCCAGTGAGAGACCGTCCATAAAACATAAAAAAGCAGGATGTGGTAACAGCAATAAAAGCAAAACAGAGCAAAAAGACACTGGTGAGAAGCGGCAGCCAGACTGCACACACTGTACTCTCATCCGGAACCGGAAACAAAAGAACTGGAATGGAGATTGCGAGCTGGGCCTTCTCATCCAACATCAGGGTCTGACCTCATAAATGAGAATGAATGGGCACAAATTCCCACTGAAGCCCTCCAAAATCGTGGTAGGTGCTATAGCTGCAAAGGGGGGACCAACTCCATATTAAAGTCTTATGTACTGTATTTGAAAGCAATGTCATTCAAGTCCTGTTGGTGTAAAGGTCAGGCATCCCAATACTTCAGTACTTACCCAGTTCAACCTGGATCACTGACTTCATCCATTTCTGTGTTTAGTTGCCCTTAGCAACTCAAAGCATAGCACTTTGAGATCTTATCAATGAAAAGTGCGTTACAAATAAAATCTATTATTATTATTATTATTATTATTAGGCTTGGTCCATAGGCACCATGGGCATGACAGTCTTTTACATAGCAGGCCTACAGGAGAAGGGACAGAGTTCAGCACAGGGTGTTAGCAGCAGCATTTGTATCATAAGAGGAAAGAGATCAGAGCACAGGAGACTATGGAAGAGAAACGGGTGGGAGAGAAGGAGTTCAGGTGATGGCAGCAGGACATGGGAGGAACGAAAGTAAAGAAAGAGAGACAACTGAAAAGTGGTCAGAGGTGTGCAATGGAGTGACAGTTGCATATGTGAGGGTGCAGTTCCATGTTAAAATAAGATCTAGAAGATTATCAGCTTTAGTGAGTTGGTGGGGTGTAGAGATGTGTCATGTTGAAAGAAGAACAAAGTGAAGGGAAATCTGTAGCTCAGTAGCAGGAGGAATGTCCAAGTAGATGTTTGGGTTCATGAAAAGTAGAAGTGGGATACTGACATCTGAGATTTAGGAGAGCGGCATGTCCATCGTGTTGAGGAAGTTACTTCATCAAACCTGGAGAGTGATAAAGAACAACAACACTTACAGTATGTTAAACTCATAGGAGACAGTAACAGTACATTGATGGGCCTTGAAGACCCTTACATGGGAAAAAGTCGGCTTTACACCAGAAAGGTTTAGAAACACAGATTTAGAAGTCCCCTCATGATAAGATAGACATTTTGTTGTCTAAAACCACAGATTGGGTGGTCCTGCAGGGTTATTTAAATTGTTGGCTCAACTATCCATCCATCCATCATCCAACCTGCTATATCCTAACTACAGGGTCACGGGGGTCTGCTGGAGCCAGTCCCAGCCAACACAGGGCGCAACACAAGAAACAAACCCTGGGCGGGGCGCCAACCCACCGCAGGGCACACACACACACACCGAACACCCACTAGGGACAATTTAGCATTGCCAATGCACCTAACCTGCATGTCTTTGGACTATAGGAGGAAACCCACTCAGACATGGGGAGAACATGCAAACTCCACGCAGGGAGAACCCGGGAAGCAAACCCAGGTCTCCTAACTGAGAGGCAGCAGTGCGACCCACTGCGCCACCATGCCACCCTGGCTCAACTAGTTTTTTTCAAACTTAGTGTTGAAAGTGAAGCTTAGACCACAACTTGAAAACAAAAAAAGCAAGAATGATGCCAGACCTCCCGAGCAAACTTGCAAACTGTAGGCCTAAAGGATCTTCCCACAGATATCTCTATTTCACTTTATTAAAGCGAAGCGTGTTACACAATAGGGTGACAGTTCCTGCAGAAGGCCGCCCACAAGGGGAAGAGGTTTTGAGAACACTCAGATGGATAGCACTTCGGAACAAAACATCTCATCAGCTTTTGACCCGCACTGGAGTTATGAAGAAGGCATTGAAATGCAGCCAGTGAGGAAAGAGGCCCAAGGATAAGAAACGTAAATGCCATCGAAACAAGCAACTGCAAGTTTAATTTCAGGCATCGATTGTTAAACAGACAAATGCCAAGAAAGGATCTGAAGTTGTTCTTTCATTCAGCCAACTGTTTACAAACATTTTAATTGAATTAAGTGCTTCATTGGCTGCTGTGGCAACCAATCAATCACAGGATCTTCTGGCAACCGGCCCAAGATGGTGCACTCATTAAAAGAGATTAGGAATCCGATAAAATGATTGTTCTGTTTTGGTACACGTGACATGGGGTGACGCTAAGTCTAAAAAGGCACTATATACAGTGGAGCCAGGAACCCTTCACTTTCTGCACATTTTATTGTGTTGCAGATTTCATTTTCAAATGGATAAACGTGCCATTTCTATCCCATCAATCTACACTCGATAACCCATCATGACTAGGTGTGCCAGATTGGAAATATGGGTGTGACGGAGCCCCTGCCCGGCCGGGACTCCCCTGCAGCATATGTACCAGAAGAGCAAGCATGGGAAACATATGGACGCTAGACGGCAGCATCCCTGGGTTGCAGCGGTGCCTCGGACTCCCCCAGGGCTTCATGGAGGTTGGAGTTTTGTGGCAGCCCTGTTGGGTTCTGCAGGTGCCGCTGGACCCTTCTGGGCACTAGTTTTGCCACACCCGGAAGTGCGGCCAGGTTTTGGCAATCAAGCACCCGGAGCACTTCTGGGTGCCCAATAAAAGGGGCCAGCAACCACCACTCAGCGGCCAGAGTCGGGTGGAGGAGGACGAGGTTGCCTTGGAGGACTGGTGGTGCAGGAGAAGAAAGTGTGTGGTGTGTTGGTGTTTTGGTGTTTTGGGACTGTGTTGTGGCTGGGGGACATGGGGAAGACGTACCCTCCAGCTAATGAAAAATCAAAGTCTTTTTGTTTTATGCGTGCCTCCGTGTCCATCTGTGTTGGGTCAGGTGCCTATATAGCGCCTTTTGTTACAGGGACACTCTTAAAATCTCCCTTTATATTACTACATATATAAATTTATACATACCCCCTACACACCCAGACCAATATATTATATAAAAGTAGAGACATAAGTTAAAAACATAAAGCAAGGATTTTAATGGGTTATGAGGAAAACAAAAGTAAAATCATTTGAAAATTATTTAATTCACGCTAAAAAAAAAATTCTGTAAAAGTGAAATCATTTGAAAATATTTATTTAATACAGACAACAGAGAAATATTATTATTATTTAATACGGGCAGTTAGAAAAAAAGTGTACCATGGCAAGTAGTAACAACCCACTTTGTTGAGAGTCACTGTATGTTGCAATGCTGATCCAGAACTGCACAGCAGCGCCACTGGAGAGCAAAACGTTAAGAGTGTCGCTGTCCTCGGCCAGCTGAACGAGCTGAAAACAGGCAGCAAACACTCGTTTCCGCGTTACATTTGGGTTATTTTCATCAAGAGAAAATGAAGAAAAGAAACTATAATTACTTCTAAAGTTACAACTAAATACTGTAAGAAGGCAGTAAAAATATATTTTTATTACGAAATTTGAAAATGAACTAAATATGGGACATTTGGGTGTCCCTAAAAGGTCAGTACAGGACAGGGGTCGAAATGATCCAATATAGGATATGTCCCGTATATAAGACGTCTTTCCATTATCCAGCCTGCTATATCCCAACCACAAGGGTCCGCTGGAGCCAATCCCAGGAAACAAACCCCATGCAGGGTGCCAGCCCACCGCAGGGCACACACACGGACAACGTAGAATCACCAATGCACCTAACCTGCATGTTTTTGGACTGTGGGAGGAAACCGGAGCACCCTGAGGAAACCCATGCAGACACGGGGAGGACATGCAAGCTCCACGCAGGGAGGACCCGGGAAGCGAACCCGGGTCTCCTTATTGCGAAGCAGCAGCACTACCGCTGTGCCACCGTGCCACCCTCTGGCAACCCTAATCACGACAACATGAAAACACATTTTCAGAAAAGTTTGGCAAATTAACAATCAAAAACTGAAATCTTCCGTGCATGTATGTGTTGAGACCCTTAATTCAGTGCTTTATAGAATCCTCCTTTGGCACCAATGCCCAATTCGAGTCTTCATGGGCGAGTCTTATAGCAGAACACTTTTTTCTTAACTCCTGTTAAGCTTTTCAGTTGCGTTGCCTTTTGTCTAACTGAGATCTTCCTAACTCTGCAGACCCCAAGGTGGCCACCGACTTTGGACTAAAGAATCATCGGTTTGTGTATGTAACCGAAGACTGGATGATCTAATGTCCTGTACATGGGCTTATTTACCTTATGTTTGTTTTCTTTTATTCTGTTTAATGCTCTGTATATCCTGTATTCATCTGTTTACTGTCCCAAGCAGAATATATTTGCATCCAATGTTACATACAGTAGGTATAGAAAAGAATCCCCCCTTCAAAATAATCCAATTTGTTTTGCTTTACAGCCTTAAATGAAAACACACACACCAATATTTTGTCCAGCTTTACTTCCTCAATGCAATCTCTAACATCCAAGTGAAAGATATCACAGCTACAGTTCAGAAGAATTTTAAACAATAAAAAACAAGAAATCCTGAGATTAATAAAGGATCACCCTCCGACTAACCCTAACCCTAACCCTAACCCTAATGAGTGTGATTATTGAAGCTGATCCTGGAGCATTATTTCCCTTGCTTGGTAGTGCAACTGACAGCAAACAACTGACTATGGGTGGTAAGCCACTTTCAAAAGATCTCAGGGACAGAGTTGTGGATGGACATAAGGCAGAAGGTGGAGAGAAAACATCTCAAAGGCTTTATCAATCCCAAGGAGTTCAGTAAAGTCCATCATAAAGAAGTGCCAAGGGTTTGGTACTACTAGGACCCTCCCTGGATCCAAACTGGTTGGAAGAGCAAGGAGGAAACTGGTAAGAGAGGCTACCGAGAGGCCAATGGCCACTTTGAAGGAGTTACAGAATTTTATTGCAAAGAGTGGTCATTGTGTGCATGTGACAACAATTTCACAAGTACACCACAATTGTGGCTTGTTCAGGAGGGTCGCACTTCTCAAGAAAGGCTACACTAAGGCTCGTTTGACCTTTCCCAGAATGAACCTTGAAGATTCTGATGCCAAGTGAAAAAAGGTGTTATGGTCAGATGAGACCAAAATCAAACTATTTGGCATCAACACCAAACGGTATACCAATGCAGGTCGCCATCCACAACACACCATACCGACAGTGAAGCATGGAGGTGGCAACATCCTATTTTGGGGAGGCTGGGGCTCTCGTTAGGGTAGAAGGAAAAATGGATGGGGCAAAATACCATCAAATTCTTGAGGAAAACCTGCTACCCTCTGGCAGAAAGTTGAAGATGGACAGAATGTTTACCTTCTAACACGACAACGACCAGAAGCACACAGCAAAATTGACCACACGGTGGCTGAAGGAGAAAAAAGTGAATGTCCTGGTGTGGCCAAGTCAGATCCCAGACCTAAATCCCATTGAAAATCTGTGGAAAGATTTGAAGATAGCAGACCACCAACGCTCACCATCCAATGTGACCGAACTTGAACAGTTAAAATGTAAAGAAGAGTGGGGGGCAAATATTACTCAATCTAGGTGTGCAAAGCTGATAGGGAAGATTTCCCAACAGACTCAAGGCTGTCATTAAAACAAAACGGGGGTCAACAAAATGACATTGTCATGGGGGGTCTGTGATCCTTTATTAATCTCAGTAGGTCTTGCTTTTGATTTTTTTAAATTCTTCTGAACTGTAGCTGTGATATCTTTCACTTGGATGTTACAGATTGCATTGAGTAAGTAAATCTGGGAAGAAATATTGATTTGTGTGTATTTTTATGTATGGCTGTAAAGCAAAAAAATAGGAATATTTCAAAGGGGGGGATTCTTTTCTATATCCACTTTATACCCTACTGTTTAAATAAGAGCCCTGAGCATGGGTAAGGTGCTATGTAAATTAAATGTATTATAATAATAATAATTATTATTATTAGATTAGTATGTTATCAGCTATTTGTTAAAAGCTGCTTTTGTGTATTGTAACAAAGAGAGCCAAGAGACATCAAAGGTTTGGCAACCGTATAATATGCCCTGGCTGCAAATGGGTATTTTTTGTGAGTTGTGTTCAGGTTGAAATCCAAACCAGAACTGATTTTAGTTTGATAAAATGGTGGCTTTAAAGGCTGTGACAGGAAGTGACATCATATGGACCAGAACCGAAAGGGATGTCATAGAGACCGGAAGTGACATCATCTATGGCGATGGAACCGGAAGTGGTGTCATCAGGACTGGAAGTGATGTCATCCATGGTGCCGTTACCGGAAGTGACGTGATCAGTAGCACCGGCACCTAGTGGGATTTCCTGTGGATAGTCTGCAGAGGACGGAGAGAGAACGTTAGTGTAGCTCGCCACCCCCTGCTCTGGCGCGGCACTACAGTTATTTAGACCCTCTAGCTGCCTCTGTGACAGTATTCATACTTTATAAAGGTGGACTGCTATCACAAATGTTCTTTCTGAGTGCCTGGATGGTGTGCACTGAAGATGTGTTTGTTGAATACATTTCTTAACTCTTTCGGTCCTGGATTTTCTGTTTTTATGGGAAAAATTATTTTATGCGATATGCTAACTTTGGGGTGCCCAGTAAGTTCTAAAATAAAAAATACAAAAATATGATCACTATTATTATACAATAGCTGCCAAATAATTCAATCTTCTTGAGGAAATAAAATTGAAAGTGGAGCTACTTACTATGTGGTGCGCACAGTCCGGAAGCGTCCATTTTCACTTCTGTGTTTCGCAGACTGTATGCCAGTCTCTCCAGTCTGCACTAATAGTACCGCGCCCGGGTCCAACAGCTGCAAACGTACCTGTGCTTTACAAAAAACGGCCACATATTTATGTACTCGTAATAGGATGTCAGGGACAAAAGGGTTAATCTTATTTGTTGCCATAGTCTAAATACCCTTTCATATATGAGAGGTGGAATGACGTAAGGATCAAGATTCCTTCACAGTTTCTACAAGCATTGCACACCTGCATTGGGGTAGTTTATCTCATTCTTCCTGTCAGATCTTCTCAAGCTTCATTAGGTCTGGGCAGTTTATGCCATCCCTCTTGGCAGATCCTCTTAGATTTGAGGCGAAACGTCTGTGAACTTCTATCTTCAGGACTCTCCACAGACGTTCTATGAAGTTAAAGTCTGGGCTTTGGCTGAGCCGCTTAAGCACAGACAGAGGCTTTTGTCCCTGAGCCATTCCAGTGTTGCCTTGGCTGTATAGTTCAGGTCATTGTTGTGCTAAAAGATGAACTGCCACCCTAGTCTGAAGTTGTGTGCTCTCTGGTGCAGGTTTTCTTCCAGGACCTCTGCGTTATTCCTTTCATAAAAACAACACATTGCCTAACAACTTATATGTCTGCTGGAGGACATTAGAACACTTTAGACGTGAACAGGCCATTCAGCCCAACAAAGCTCGCCAGTTCTATTCACTTATTTCTTCCAAAAAAACATCAAGTCGAGTTTTGAAAGTCCCTAACGCCTTACAGTCTACCACACTACTTGATCAATTATTCCATATTTCTATCATTCTTTGTGTAAAGAAAAACTTCCTAATGTTTGTATGAAATTTACTCTTAACAAGTTTAACTCATTTTAAAGTCATTGTCTCGATCCTCTGGACTAAATCCCTTCATAATTTTAAACACCAGTCGGGTCTCCTCTTAATCTTCTTTTGTTTAAACTGTAAAGGCTCAGCTCTTTTAATCCTTCCTCATAACTCATCCCCTGTAGCCGTGGAATCAGCCTAGTCGCTCTTCTCTGGAACCTTCTCTTGTGCTGTTATGTCCTTTTTGTAGCCTGGAGACCCAAACTGCACACAGTACTCCAGATGAGGCCTCACCAGTGTGTTATAAAGCTTGAGCAGAACCTCCTGTGACTTGTACTCCACACATCAAGGCGCTATATAACCTGACATTCTGTTAGCCTTCTTAATGGCTTCTGAACACTGTCAAGATGTTGATAGTGTCAAGTCCACTATGACTCCTAAATCCTTCTCATAAGGTGTACTCTTGATTTTCCGACCGCCCATTGTGTATTTAAACCTCACATTTTTACTTCCTATGTGTAATTCTTTACATTTACTGACATTAAATTTCATCTGCCACAAATCTGCCTAAGCATGTATGCTGTCCAAGTCCTTCTGTAATGACATAACGGATTACAAATTATCTGCTCATCCACCTATCTTGGTATCATCTGCAAACTTAACCAGCTTGTTACTTATATTCCTATCTAAATCATTTATATTTATTAAAAATGGCAGCAGCCCCAGCACTGACCCCTGCTGGTCACCACTCTAAACATCAGCCAGTTCTGATGAGGTTCCTCGCACCATCACCCTCTGCTTCCGTGACTTGAAAGAATCTCATGGTAAAAGTCTTCATCTCACGTTACTTTCTTCCAAAGGTTGTAAGTATGGCGTAACTTGAAAGAATCTCATGGTAAAAGTCTTCGACTCGCGGGACTTCCTTCCAAAAAGTCTCTTCAAAAAGTCACGTCTCGTTGCAGGATTAGTCTCGTCTTGTCCCAGGATTTTTTTTATTATAATAGCGAGATCATGATCTCTGTTAATTTATTTGTTTTTTAGCAGTCACGTAAAAATGGCTGAGCTGATTTTCATAAAATTTAAAAATGTGTGTTGCCGTTTTACCCACTTATAATAAAGGCTGTATGGTGTAGGGTTTAAATAGAGGGTGAACCCAAAAAATCACCAGCATCAGGTGGACTACAATTCCCATCAGGCAGCAAGAGTGTGCCGGGGCTGATAAGAGGACACCATTATCAACAACAACATTTATTTCTATAGCACATTTCCACGCAAATGATGGAGCTGAAAGTGCTTTACAGGATGAAGAAAGAGAAAAAAATAGAAAGTAAGAAAATAAAATTAGGGAACACTAATTAACATAGAATAAAAGTAAGGGCCGATGGCCAGGGAGGACAGAAACAACAGAAAAAAAAAACAAAAAACTCTAGACCGCTGGAGAAAAAAATTATAAAATCTGCAGGAGTTCCAAGGCCACGAGACCAGTTAGCCCCCTCTAGGCATTTTACCAAACATCAATGACCTCAATCAGTCCTCATGGTATTCAGGATTCGCATAGAAGAACGATGGGCATGTGGACTTGTGGCTTTTAATCCATCAATGTGGGGACATCACGGTGCTTTCATCAGGTGGTGATGGTGCAGATCAATACCATGGAAAACTGGAAAAAGAACAGCAGAGAAATTATGGGTTACCATGGATTTTGGAGCCACCATGAATGATAATGTTAATTCAATGCCTATACAGAATATCAGGGTTACACTAAAATGAAGCTGTGAGAAAGCCATGATAAACAAATGGGTTGTTAGCAGTTTTTTTAAACTGCTCCACCGTATTAGCCTGGTGAATGCCCATTGGCAAGCTATTCCAGATTTTAGGTGCATAACAGCAGAAGGCCACCTCACCACTTCTGTTAATTTTAGCAACAGCAGATCTCCAGGTTTTCTATGATTTAAGTTATTAGGTGTGGCGGATGGCCGGGATGCCCCTTTGACACTGGGACTGGGGGAGCTGCAATGGGATACACACTACGTCCCCTGGAATGCGTGGTGGCAGCCCTCCTGGGTTACATTAAGGCCACAGGGGTGGGACTTCAGGGTTCAGACGTGTTGGGCTCTGTGGCCACCACCCGGAGGAGCTGCACGGCTTAACGAGCCTCTGTTGGGTTGGAATGCAGTCACACCCGGAAGTGCAGCCTAATTAGGCCAATTACCACCTGGAGCACTTCTGGGAGGGCTACAAAAAGAGCCTGCAGCCACTATTCAGGGCACCAGTCAGGAGGAGGAGGAGGAAGAAGGGAAGAATGAGAATGAGGAGGAGAAGGAGAAGGAGAAAGAGGAGGAGGAGGATGATGAGGAGGAAGAGAAGAAGGAGGAGGAGGAAGAGAAGAAGGAGAAAGAGGAGGATGAGGAGGAAGAGAAGAAGGAGGAGGAGGAAGAGAAGAAGGAGAAACAGGAGGAGGAGGATAAGGAGGAAGAGAAGAAGGAGGAGGAGGAAGAAGAGAAGGAGAAGGAGAAAGAGGAGGAGGAGGAGGAGGAAGAGAAGAAGGAGAAGGAGAAAGAGGAAGAGGATAAGGAGGAAGAGAAGGAGGAGGAGAAGGAAAAAGAGGAGGAGGATGAGGAGGAAGAGATGGAGGAGGAGAAGGAGGAGGATGAGGAGGAGGAGAAGGAGAAAGAGGAGGAGGAGGAGGAGAAGGACAAAGCCAAAGCTGCCTGGGAGGAGTGGAGGAGAAAGAAGAGTGTGTTTTTGGGTGTTTTTCGTTTCGTGTGGTTTTGGGGACTGTGTAGGGCCTTTGGGACACGGGGAAGACGTGCCCCACAGCTGAAGACAAAATAAAACCTTTTTGTGTATTTTTATACGTATCTCTGCTGTCAGTCTGTGTCCGGACGACGCTTATATAGCGCCTTTGCCACATAGGATAGCTGAGGTGTTGAAAGTAACAACTTTGTGAACAATTCAAAGAGTTTTGAAGACAAGGCGACACCAAGCCGTATTTAATATAACACAGAAGATCATTTGATGCGACATCAGAAAACAAAGTAATACATTAAAAAATTGTGCGATGTTTGAAATAAATCACAAGAACTTTTAATAGAGAAAAAAAAAAAAACAAAACAAGGAAAATATGGAGAGTATTTTTCAGTATCTCACCTGCTGAGTTGACTGGTTGGAGATGCATCATGGCTGTCAAGTAAGTGCCAAGCAACAAAGTGTGTAGACTAAATGTTCTTCCTGAAACGCTCTACATTCCCGGATATATAACACATAATTCATCTGCCAGTGAGCAAATTTTAATTTATCGTTGTTGATCTCATGCTTCTGACCTGTTCCTTCCTGACGCGCTGCAGTATACTAATGCCTTTATGATGAGCCATCAACAACAATGCCAACTAAAGTCAGCCCTGAAGAAATTAAAACTCATTTTTCTCCTGCAGATTTTTTTTTCTTTCTCTGGCATATAGCGAGTAATTGAGTTAAGATAAATTTAGATGAAACTTTGCAGTGGTTGGATGGCCTCTTTAATTAGTTACATCCTTACAGAAACAGCAGGTGCTTGCTTGGCTGTTTAAATGTATGTGGCTTCTTATTTATCCCCCCTGCGCTGTACATTTTGAGGAAAGGAAGCAGCTGTTCCAGATACTCTGTGAGGTTCAAATAAGGGAGAGGAGAACCAAAGAAAAGTTGAGGGTGCCAGCCGGTTCATGCCATTTACTGCCAGTGTCCAAAACACAGAATAAAAATGAGTGTGTGGTGACGCAACAGAAATCAGGTCCGATATCTACCTGGCTTCTCAAACTCATTAGCTTTCTTGAGCAGGGACCAATGTCATGTGGGATTGTGTCTCTCAGACTGAGACGCCATCTTCGGGGAGCCCTCGAATTTATGTTGAGGCGTGGTTTAGTTAAGCAGGGGGCGTGGCTAAGGAGCTCACATTGGGTGGCTTTGCTACGTAGAAGATAAAGAGATGGTACTGTCAGTATTGTCCCCCAGTCCCTGCTGGTTATTGCATAATGACAGTTGATGCTCAGGTGCCCATGAGTGACACTGTATATAGGAATTGTGGTCGGGTGCGAGAATGACAGCTCAGGGTTGCGGCAAAATATTTTGCGGAGCCAACTGGGTTGTCCCTTTTATTCACATCCAGAGACAAAGAAATAAAGAACTGCAATAAAACTCAATGGCATACGTCCCTTTCATAAAGCAAAGGTTGAACAAGCTTCATCGTTCTTAGCTTAGATCTGTCCTGCAGATTTTTCTGGCCAGTAATGATGCCTCATTCTGGAATGCCTGGGGTTTAATGGCAGCTGGGCAGGGCTAAATGGCTTCATTCGGTGATTTCTTGATACTGTGGGGAAGGACGAAGATGACAGCGCTAGCAGCAGCAGCACCTATCATCTCGGCAGGTTACTGCACACCTTGATAAGCCTGTGAGGAGGTCCTATGACATGGATGCATGACAGTATCTATACCCACCCTAATAAAAGTTAAGTGTCTGTGTATCTGTAGGTTTATCCAGTTGTTATACCTCTGTCATTTCAACAGATAGTAAACCATTAATCAGTAGTAATCATTCCAACAAATGGTGCATCACAAACATTAACATCGCTTTTACAAATCTCATTCCTACCAGCATATAACAGAGGCATAAGTATTGCATTTGTTATTCAGGTGCATGCCACATCACAAACATTTGTAGTAATGCATTTTATTACTACAAATATTTGTGATGAGCCATGTGTTGGAGTGAAAGATGTGGTACATTTTATTACAACATGCATTACAAAATACATTGCAATAGATCAGGGATTCTTAACCTGAAGTCTGTGGACCCCTAGGGGGTTCATTGAGGGGTTTCAGAAGGTTCGTGAAGGTCAGATAAAAATTTATATTTATATTCTCGGTACTGTTGATTTAGAGTAGATGTAGTAGTAATAGTAATGGTAGTAGAAAATGCAGCACTAGTAGATCTGTTTTAATTTGCACAAAAGGATTGCATTTCATACTGTAAATATAATGAGTGGACATTATTTTTTGCATAAAAAAGGAGGGTTGAACAAACAGGTAATAATAGCTAAGCAGAGGCAAGGTACGCTTCAACACATGGTGAGAGGTAGAGCGACTTAAACAGAGGCTGGGGCATCAGTGAGGAGGGCCCTGCCTGTCTCCCCAATCCTGAGGTCCTGCCTCACACTCCCCTCAGCCCGCATATATATATATATATATATATATATATATATATATATATATATATATATATATATATATATATATATGTATGTAGCAGTTGGAGATCCACAAAGAAGAAAATGAATCACGTATCATAAAGTAGTTTTTATTCCTGAGCTTTCAACCCCTACCAGGGGTCTTTATCAGAGGATAATGCTTAGACTTACAAGAATCAAAGGCAATATATAGCAATACCTTACAGGGGAGGAGGGGGGGGTGGCTAGGTCCGTGTGGGGGGGTGAGGTTGTTGGGAGTAAAGTCTTGTTTATTAAGAATAAGTTCTTCTTAAGTTTGTATATGTTGGATTTATGTCCAAGTGTCTGTTGATGGCGTTCTCATTTGATAACCAGGATTCAGCCAGCTCTCTGGCACTTTTATTATTGGCTTTAAATTTTACTTGTACATCGTCCCAATTAAATGTATGTCTTGTTGATTTAGTATGCTTATAGATCAATGAAAGTGCGTCCTTTCTTCTGACGGCGTTGCGGTGTTCCTGTATACGTGTTGCGATTCTTTTTGAAGTTTGTCCTATGTATATCGCTGAGCACGAACTGCATGGAATGCTGTATACTGCGTTTCATGTTTCTGCTGTCGATTTCTTGTTTTTGGCATTAAAGAAGACCCCTGGTAGGGGTTGAAAGCTCAGGAATAAAAACTACTTTATGATACGTGATTCATTTTCTCCCTTTGTGGATCTCCAACTGCTAATATGCAAACCGTATCACAGACCTTCTCTTCCATATATATGTGTGTGTATATATATATATATATATATATATATATATGTATTTACTGTGTATATATATATATATATATATATATATATATATATATATTCAATGCATTCATAGTCAGAATCACAATCTGTTTGTGTGGGTGGTTACCTACCAGGTAACGCTTGTGGTTGGTCAGCAAGTCGGCTAACATCCGCCACGGTGCCCTCTTTCAGTTGCGAGAAGCAGATCATAGAATGGTTGAAATAGTTTTTACTGTCAAATAATGCAAAGAGTACGCGACACGTGTTTCGCCCTAATTCTAGGCTCATCAGGCGTACACACTCACTGCACTCCCTCTCAGGAATTGAAACCTCGGGCATCAACGTCAGAGGCGAAGCCTCTCACGTTGCACCACGGCGTGTGGTTCGACAGTCTGTAGATCGAGGTAATTATATTCAATGCATTCTCTGACCACTGTGAGCCATGTGCTTCCCTGGTGATGTCAGCTGACCAGTCCCTGTGTCAGGCTCCACCCACAGCGGCCATATGTTATGTACTGTATGTGTGAATATATTGTGAGGTTTCTAAAATGTTTTGGACTCCCACCCCCAACAGGACGACACGCAGAAGAGCATCCAATAAAAAAAAGAACACCACATCTGTGGAAGACTGCTTATCAGTTACTGGGGCAACCACAGGCTCATAGCGCTGCAGCGACTTTACGCAGAAGCAAATCCGAACTTATTGCAGTTACGCTATAAGTGCCTGTCATTGACGGGTGGTGTAAGGAACATTATAAATGCAGGGGACAGTATTACCTGGCCATGACCCTGCATGATTGCTGTGTCTGTGTATAGGAAAGTGGGAGATTCCGCTACAATAAGTAACCATGCGGAAGTGGAATAAAGCTGGTTTTGCTAGTACTGAGACTCAGCCTCATGTTTTTGGTTACATGTTACAATGTATTAAGTTATGAAACACACTGTGAACTGTGGGACTTTCTATAGACAGGGGTGTGCCTTTCCTAATCAGTCCAATCAACTGAACTGACCACAGGTGGGCTCCAAACAAGGTGTAGGAACATTTCAGTGATGATCAATAGAATGGAACACACCAAAGCCAAATTTCAAGTATCATATATGGCCTGAAAGGTCTCGGAGGAATAATTTAAAGGCAAACCTTTCTAAAATCTTGTCTTTGCTTTGTTGTTCTGGGTTTTCAAATGTTGTTCCGTAATTTTAGCACAAGGCTAAAACATAGCCAAATGTCCAAAACGTAAAGGGGTCCAAATACTTTCTCAATCCACTGCCGGGACACCTCCACGCTGGGTGGGCCAGGAGAGCAAGCATGGCTAGAGTGTTACCTCCACCCGGAGCACTTGATGGCAGCCCCCGTGGGTTGCAGTGGTGCCTAGGACACCCTCAGGGCTCCATGGGAGTTGGTGTTTGATGCAGCCCTGATGTAATCCATGGGCGCCCCAGCTGAGCCCTTATGGGGTTCTTGCATCACACCTGGAAGAGCTTTTGAAAATACATCATCACAGACATGGAGCACTTCCGGTTATAATGTAAAAGGGGCCAGCAGACACTACTCGGTGAGCCAGAGTTGGGTGGAGGAGGATGAAAAGAAAGAAAGAAAGAAAGAAAGAAAGAAAGAAAGAAAGAAAGAAAGAAAGAAAGAAAGAAAAAGAGTAGAGAAGAAGAGTATTATGTGATAATGTTCTGCCTGTGGGAAATGGGGAAAGTGTTTCCCACGAGGAGAAGAAAAATAAAAACTGTATGTTTTTACAAGTGTGCCACCAGCGTCAGTCTGTGTCGGGTTGAGTGCCTGCTACGCCCTCTAAAGCTGTCACAATGTTTAGAGAGAATACATGGACTGAAGAAGATGAAAGATTATCAATCTTTTTCTTGAGTTCATCCTTCATTTTTATGCTTTCGGACATCCTCTTTTAATGAAGGCGTAGAATTAAAGATGAAATGAAAGATTTCAAGTAATATACTCTTTTAACCAAGCGGTATCTGTCTCCAATAAAATGCAGCAGATGAAGCAGTGATACAGGAAAAGTCTTTTCTTTTATGAGTGTTCTTTTAGTACAGAGCTTTAAATCCACGGATCCCACGTGACATGTGGATTCATTTTGCAGCACCGAGGAGGGCACCGTAAAAGTGCGCTGGGACTTTATCAGGCGCTTGCTCCGAGAGTTTGGGGGATTCTCTTTGTTTTGCGTATTGCACTTCGGCCGAAGTGTGATTAGTGTTACTGACAGATAACGCTCTTCTTCTTTAAGTACATTTAAACTGGGAGTTGTGCTGTGTCTCTTGTGGAGGGAAGAGTAATCAAATAGCTTGGCTGAAGCTGAACTGTTAAGAGGAAAGCAAATGTGCTTTTTGAACACGTTTTACCTCTGAAAAAGATACTGCAGAAAATGCAATGTTCTTAAAGTCATTCTCTTTAAATGTCAAGAGCGTTCGTAGAAAGAAACAGTTTGTTGGCATATGATTAACTGTGGCCATTGTTAATTAGTCATGAATATTAAAATAATATGTACTATATATAGATATAGATACTGCATACTGTATACATATATATTGTGATGGGATGGCAGCAGAGTGGAAGGATCAAGGGAAAGGGTATTGATGAGGCAGTACCTCCTCTGGGGCACTAGAGGGCAGCCCTCCTGTGTGGCTCTGGCACAACGGATTCCCGCAGGGCATGTCAGGAACTGGAGTTTGGTGAAGTCCTCTTGGGTTATGTGGGGACCGCCAGGGGAATCAGCAGAGTCCTATACAATACAATACAATACAATTTATTTTTGTATAGCCCAAAATCACACAAGTGCTGCAATGGGCTTTAACAGGCCCTGTCTCTTGACAGCCCCCCAGCCTTGACTATATAAGAAGACAAGAAAAAACTCACAAAAAAAAACCCTTATTGGGAAAATAAATGGAAGAAACCTTGGGAAAGGCAGTTCAAAGAGAGACCCCTTTCCAGATAGGTTGGGAGTGCAGTGGATGTCAACAAGATGGAGGTAAACACAATACACAGAACAGAACAGATGTAATCCTCAATACAATATAATAGTACAGAGCAGACTTTAACAGTAGATGATATCACATAATATGATCCTGCAGACCTCAGCCATCAAGCTGCCTCCCCCTATTGGCCACTCCACAGCTGAGTCAGCTCTGAGCCAGCCAATTAGATAAAAGAACCCCTCTATCTGATGGTTCCTGCAATCCTCCATCAGAGATGACTTTACTTTAGGCAGGCAAAACAATTTGACACGTGGGCCGTGGCAAAAAGAGCCACATTTGAGTACCGAGAAGAGAAACAGAATAGGTGAGGGTTAGTAACAAATTATAATTATCGTGTTACTTATGTTTTAGTGCTAATGACTAAGAAGAGGTGCAGTCTGTACAGTTAATCAGCAGCTCTAGTCAGGGTGTGCTAAACTGAAGTAGTGAGTCTTCAGCCGGGATTTGAAAGCTGAGACCGAAGGGGCATCTCTTATAGTAGCAGGCAGACCAGTTCACAGTTTAGGGGGTCTTGAAACTAAAAGCTCGACCTCCCACTGTTATTTAATTAATCCTTGGAATCCTAAGCAGACCAACATCTTGAGATCTTAATGTGCGCTCTGGTTTGTAAGTCATGATAAGCTCAGATAAGTAAGCCGGACCTCTGCCATTTAAGGCTTTATATTTTAAAAGGAGGATTTTGAATTCCGCCCTAAACTTAACCAAGAGCCAATGTAAGGATTTAAGAACTGGAATTATTTTCTTGTTCTTGTAATAATTCTTGCAGCAACATTTTGGATTAACTGGAGGCTGTATAAAGAACAGTTTGAACATCCAGTGAACACCACATTGCAGTAGTCAATCTTACTAGAAATAAAAGCATGAATTAATTTCTCAGAATCTTGTTTATTTTGAAAGCGCCTTAATTTCCCAATATTTTTAAGATGGAAGAAACATGATTTGGACAACTTTGTAATGTGTGCTTTAAATGACATACTGTACTACAATCAAAGATAACTCCTGGATTGCGGGCTGATTCAGTAAAATGAATGGGGATTCCAACTGATTTAAATGATGACAGAATATTGTTGTGATCGGCGTCATTCCCTACAATAATTAACCTCACTTTTTTTATCTGTGTTTAAAGACAAGTAGTTCTCATCCATCCACTCCTTTAATTCACTAACACAACTATAGAGGACCTCCAGTGCACCTGGGAGTGATTCCAGGTAATACTGATGAGCCACCTGGAGCACTCCCGGGACCTGAATAAGAGGAGCCGCCTCACTCCATTGAGGAAGGAGTGGACAAAGCATGAGGAAGAGTGGAGGTGGATGGACTGTATATTGGTGTATTGCGGTGTTGGTAATGTCTGCACAAATTGTAAATAAACACGGGTGTCGAGTGAACCTGTGTCCTGCCTGTCTGTGTCTGGGGGTTTAGGGTGGCAGTACGCCCCCTAGTGGCTTACAATATGTATGTATATCAATTTTGAAGGAAAGTAAGACGGATCAAGAAAACAAAGGGACGGAATTCCAGTAGGTAACCCCATTTAATAAGGACGATTAGTAAAAAAGACAAAAGAAAATGCACATATGAATTTAAAAATATGATGTGGTGTCATAAAAAGAAAGCCAGACATCTGTCTTCCTCAGCTGTAGGTCCTGAATGAAGGCCAACTTGGGGTGACTCCTTGAACTTTATAGTGTCAATGCTGAAGGGCCGAGGCTTTATTAGCGCAATCAGAAATGAGCTCACTCATCATACGGCCAGCGAGCACAACCTCACAGCCACGGTCCTGGGTTCGAGCACATATTTTTATTTTATAATGGACCTTTAACAGGTTTCTTCATTCACAGCACAGCAAAGCAAAGTGTTTCTGTTCTCCTCTCCCGCCTCCAACTTCCTAATAAAGACAAGGTGGCTTCCTTTATGTTGGACCCAGGAGTGCTTCTTGTGCTGCAATACTGCCCATTGGCAGAATCCCCACCAAGGTAGGGACACCACTCTCTTGCAGCTCCCCTTGGCGAAACTCTATCTCAAAAGGGCTGACAATTTGGACTACAACTCCCAACATGCCCTGTGGGTGTACCAATGGGAGCTGCACCTTGACTGCAATTAGGTATTGGGATGAAATCCTTGGATCCATTGTCAGACCCTGTGCTGGTGCCTCCTGGTGCATGACAATGCCCGGCCTCATGTGGCGAGAGTATGCAGGCACTTCCTGGAGAAGGAAGGAATCGATACCATTGACTGGCCCCCACGCTCACTCGCCCGACCTCAATCCAAAAGAACACCTCTGGGTCTGACATTATGTTTCAGTCCATCCGACACCTCAGCCTGTCTAGGAGCTCAGTGATGCCCTGGTCCAGATCTGGGAGTAAATCCCCCGGGACACCATCCGTCATCTCATTAGGACGTTGTCAGGCATGCATACAAGCACATGTGAGGGCCATACAAACTACTGAGTACGATTTGGAGTTGCTGCAATGAAATTTCAGCAAAATGGACTCACCTGCCTGCCTGCACTTTGATTTTCAGGGTGTCTTTGAATTCAGCCCTCTGTAGGTTGATCATTTTCATTTCTATCAAACAATGTGGCTGCCATCCTTTCGTTCCTAACACATTGCCATATCAGTCCATATCAGTAGAGATATCCAGCAGGATTTTTTTTCCCATTGAGATCTGATGTGTTTTCCAAGTGTTCCTTTAATTCTTTGAGCAGTTATATAACTATGGGAAGCAGAGTGTCCTCTGTCGTTCTGCTATGGCCTCCTGACAACAAAACGTTATCAAAAACCAACCCTGCAGGAATGCTCGCTCATCCTCTTTGTCTCATTTCTCATGGAGGTGTTGCCCTCCATTCAATTTGGAATGCCAATCAATCTATTATGCTACTATCTTTCTCTATAATACGCTACCGTGGCTGTCCGTTTGTCTGTCCACGATTTTAAATTACCTGTAGCTCGCAAACCGTTTCACCTATTGACTTGAAATTTGGTACACATATCCTACGTATCCGATGTCTACTACTCGTTTTCTGGTTGATGATTGACCTTGAAGGTTATTCCTCTTTTTATTTTTACTTTATTGTATTGTAGAATCAACTCTCGGCAGCTTGCAACAGGATGGCTGTGCGGTGCATGCATACGGACTCCGTTCTCATCCCTACCACCTTCGCCATCACTTCCTCTACCTCGTCATATCTTAAATCATTTTTGAGGCAGATTGAAGACTTAAGTGCCAGCTTAGGTGAAAATTATGTTTTTACTTTTACTAAGTAATTGCAACACAAACACTGACTTAATCAGTTTTAACGCAAAAAGATGCAGATGAAATAAGAGAAGAAGCGGACCGCTAGGGTGGAGAAAAGAAGAGCTGCTCAGGAAGCAGCAGGCGCATCAACCTCTGAGCAAACGAATACTAAACGTACAGAGAAAGAGGAGGAAAACTATGAAGAGCGCACTCAGCATTTACGATAAGCTGATGCAGAGCGAAAGAGAATTGCTCGAGCAACTGAGAGAAAAGAGCAGACCATACAGCGAAGACAGGTAACAACACAAGAGCAAATGAGACTGAGGAAGAGGCTAATCGACATCAGCAATCGGTGGTCGGACGTGCCAGAATTGCAAAGGCAAAATAGACCGAACAAAACGCCATTCGACTGACGACAAAGAGACTCTGATCGCGTGAAGTGTATTCACTGCACGTTATGGTGTAGTGCGCCGTTACTGGTATATAATACAGTGATCCCTCGCTATATCGCACTTCGACTTTTGCGGCTTCACTCCATTGCGGATTTTAAATGTAAGCATATCTGAATATATATCACAGATTTTTCGCTGGTTCGCGGATTTCTTTTAATTTATGGTACATGCTTCCTCAGTTTGTATGCCCAGTTGATTTCATACAAGGGACGCTATTGGCAGATGAATGAAAGCCATGAAAGTGGTTTGCACACTTCAAAGCTCTGATTGTTTGCTTTTCTCTGTCTCTCTCACTCTCTCTGACATTCTCTGTTCCTGACGAGGGGGTGTGAGCAGAGGGGCTGTTTGCTTAGAAGATACGGATGCTCCTCTAAAAAATGCTGAAAGACTACCTTCACATTGATCCCTTCATTGCAGCCGCTTTATCGTGGGTGCTTCATATACTTAAAAGCGGTGGCAGAGTGCACTGATTCTTTCTCTTTCTTCCCCGCAGACCAAATGTGGGAAATTCCATATGGTGCCTGGTTCCACCACAGATGATGTCACTTTCAGTTCCAACTCAGACAATGTCACCTCTGGTCCCACCCCAGATGACATCATTTCCCCCCTTCCGACTTTCAAACCACCTTGTCTGTACCATAACCTCAGTTCTGTTTTGGACTCTTTGTCTCTAAAGACCTTTTCTCAACAAATCTTCAAATTATCAGCCACTTTCCAATTATATGGGAGGCCATCCCAAAACCCTTTTATGTGTCAAGGCTTGATTTTTACCACAATATACATACACTCAGCAAAAAAAGAAATGTCCTCTGACTTTCAACTGTTTTTACTTTCAGTAAACTTAATGTGTAAATATTTGTATGAACACTAAAAGAGTCAACACCATAAGACATAAACTAAAAATGTTTCACAATGTGTCCCTGAATGAAGGGAGGCTCAACATCAAAAGTACTAGTCAGTATCTGGTGTGGCCACCAGCTGCTTGAAGTACTGCAGTGCATCTCCTCCTCATGGACTGGACCAGATTTGTCAGTTCTTGCTGTGAGATGTTACCCCACTCTTCCACCAAGGCACCTGCAAGTTCCTGGACATTTCTGGGGAATGGCCTAGCCCTCACCCTGCAATCTAACAGGTCCCCGGTGCTCAATTCCTTCGACGATAAACACGAATCCGTCCATCTCCCTGGTGAGACAAAACCGTGACTCATCAGTGAAGAGCACTTTTTGCCACTCCTGTCTGGTCCAGCGAAGGTGGGTTTGTGCCCATAGGCGGCATTGTTGCTGGTGATGTCTGGTAAGGACCTGCCTTACAACAGGCCTACAAGCCCTCAGTCCAGCCTCTCTCAGCCTATTGCGGACAGTCTGAGCACTGATGGAGGGATTGTGTGTTCCTGGTGTGACTCGGGCAGTTGTTGTGGCCATCCTGTACCTGTCACGCAGGTGTGATATTCAGATGTACCGATCCTGTGCAGGTGTTGTTACACGTGGTCTTCCACTGCGAGGATGATCAGCTGTCCTTCCTGTCTCCCTGTAGCGCTGTCTTAGGCGTCTCACAGTGCGGACATGGCAATTTATTGCCCTAGCCACATCAGCAGTCCTCATGCCTCCCTGCAGCATGCCTAATGCACGTTCACGCAGATGAGCAGGGACCCTGGGCATCTTTCTTTGGGTGTTTTTCACAGTCGGTAGACAAGTCTCTTTAGTGTCCTGCGTTTTTAGAACTGTGACCTTAAATGCCTACTTTCTGTAAGCTGTTAAGGTCTTAACGACCATTCCACAGGTGCATGTTAATTAATTGATTGTGGTTAATTGAACATGCATGGAAAACATTGTTTAAACCCTTTACAATGAAGATCTGTAAAGTTATTTGGATTTTTAAAACATTATTGTTGAAATACACAGTCCTGAAAAAGGGACGTTTCTTTTTTGCTGAGTATATATATTTGAGTGTGTGTGTGAATGTCTATATGTCTTGAAGAAATGTTTTGGCCTGCAGTCTTCTTTCTATCTACTTTTTGACTTTTGCTTTAACTCTTTGAGGGCGGAATATTTTTTGCAGGCAACTCCGTTTTCTGAAAAGCACACAAAGCAAAGGTTTCACATGTAAATCAACGTAAAATGTCTTTTGCTGTGGCTGCTGTCAGCTCCTGTTCAGCGTCTCTGGTGGTTGTGTAGGGGCGGCACAATGGCCGGTAGGAATGCGTGGTGGGCCGGCTGCCTGGCCTGTCTTAGCGTGGCTTTTGCTACGCAATCTGTTTTGTACCTTTTGCCATCATAAGTGGCGGTCCTTCCAAGGCGATCGTTGCCGTTGGCACATTGGCTACACAAGCGTCTTCAGCACCATGATCAGCTGGGGACCAATAGGCTGATGCAGGTACATCGTTTTCGTTTTCAATCTCCATCTTAAGATCACTTGCATCAAAATTGGAGTCTGGCAAGTCAGCGTCCAATTTGGCGATAAAACACAAAACGTCATCCATGGACTATTTTGCTTTGTGCATTCGCTTTGGTCTGTCGTCAGATGTCAATGCCATTTTACAGGGAGGCTGTTTGCTCTTCGCTACTCACGCATGCACAGGGAATCAAGGTCAAATCAACGAAGTTAACTTTCCTTCTAGCAAAGAGAGTTGAACTAAAGAGTTTACGACTGATTACCGTCCTCTACCCCTGAATTTCAACAAAAGTCAACATCAGCCCTGAAAGAGTTAAGATTAAATGCAGTTCTTTCCTCTGTTGTCTCTTATCCTTTAAGGCCGATTTAAGCTGAAGTATTTCACTTCATTTAAGGGCCGGAATTTGGTGTTTGGTGTCCTGTGTTAGAATATTGTGGGTGTAGAGTTGACATGTTCTCCACATCTTTAAATGAGTTTGCTCCCACGTCCTTAAAGATGGAAAGGTTACATCAATGAATGCCTGTAATGCGACTCAGTGTGAGTCTGACTGGCACCCTGCCCAGGCTTGGTTCTCACCTTCTTGACTTCGGCTCATTCCCTCTTCGCGTGATCCTCGGGTGGATTATGCAAGTTTGAAAATAATATGAACTTACAGTGGATTCAGAAAATATTCTGACCCCTTCCATTTCTGCACACTTTATTATGCAGTGGATTTCACTTGAAATGGAAAATGACCCGTCAGTGTATACTCAATAACCCATAACGACAAGGGAAAACATGTTTTAGAAACGTCTGTAAATGTATTAAAAATGAAAAATGGACAACTCTGATTTATAAAATTATTCATAACTTTTGCTGTGGAACTCCAAATTGTGCTTATGTCCATCCCGTTTGCTTTAATTCCCCTTGAGAGGTTTCTAGAACTTGACTGGAGTCCACCTGTGGTAGACTGAATTGACTGCACATCACTTGTACCTGTCGTCAAAGAAGAAACAAGTGAGCCATAAAAAGAGTTGGGGCAGCCACCCGTATATTGTTTCCTGGCTGCAAAAATGTTACGTTTTGTGTAACATTGAGTACAGATTTGAGTCCAGAACAGAACTGTCTTGATAAGGCAAAGATGATGGTTTTAAAGGGGAGGACAGGAAGTGATGTCATTAGGGCCGGAACTGGAAGTGACATTAACCAAGTCAGAACCAGAAGTAACATCTTCAGGGCTGGAACCAGAAGTGACGTCAACCAGGCCGGAACCGGAAGTGACATAATCAGGGTCAGAAATTGAAGTGGTATCATCAGGACCATAACTGGAAATGACATCATCAGGGTCGGAAATGGAAGTGATGTCAACAGGGCCGGAAAAATGGAAATCACATTATCAGAGCTGGAAATGGAGGTGGCATCTTCTGAACCAGGCAGAATTTCCCATGATTGGTCTGCAGTGGAAAGAGAGAAAGGGTCAGTACACTCTGCCACCCCCTGGTCTGGCATGGAATTACCCTCATTCAGGCCCTTTAACTGTCTCCCATCAGCACGTGTGTGACACTGTGTATTGAAGGTCCCACAATCCACGCTGCATGCCATGGTCCAATTAACTCTGCGATCAGGCAAGGGTTAAAGCCATTTCTAAAGCTTTGAGTGTTTCCAGGATCACAGTGGCCTCAATAACAGTGAAATGGAAGAAATTCGGAACCACCAGGACTCTTCCTAGAGTTGGCCATCCAGTCCAACTGAGTAACCAGGCGAAAGGGGTCTCGGTCAGGGAGGTGACCAAGAACATAATGGTCACATAATTCACACTGCATGTCAAGACAACCGCCAAGCCAAGAAGTCCAAAGAAACCTCTATAGGTTATGTCAGGAACAGGTCAGGTCGGGTTGGGGAGCGTGCACTGGCACACCCACTAAATGATGAAACAGCACAGGCTACTGATTGGCAACCCCTCAGGCAGACACGCGGTCCTGTCCCACTCTCTGAAAATTACCATCTAACTGCTGCAGCCAGGTGTTATGTTGGCGTCCACTTGGCCTGGTCCAGCCACTCGGGCCCTGATGATCTGGAGAGGTGGATCACCCTTGAGGAATCACATCACATGGCTATAGTGCCATAATTGACACTCCTTCAGGTAATGTGGATCATTCAGGACCCCATGAGCAACACAAAGTTAAATCAGTGATACCCAAGGATTCTCTGAAGAGACACAGTACCAAAGGGTCCCAGTCTTCATCTCAGTTCACTGGATAGCGTCCACATCTCGCATCAATATAGCAAGATTGTGATCCGGTTTGCAGGATCCATATTGTTGAGAACCCCAGAGGCTGGACCAGGCCGAGGAGAGGTGCACATAACACCTGGCTGAGGCAGATAGAGAGTCATTTCCGGATGGTGGGACTGGACCGCATGTCTGCCTAGGGGGTAGGTGTGTACCAGTGCATGCTCCTCAACCTGACCTGATACATTCTGGCCACTAGGGGGCATTCCAGATCCCCAAACCCCAGGTACAGCAACACACAGGAGAGTCCCGAGTTCAAATCCAGCGATTTTATTTACAATAACGTGTATCTTTTACCAGCTTTCTTCCTTCAGTATCGTTGTAGCCATCACACTGCACAGTACAACCTGATAATAACAGCAGTTACTCTCTTTGCTTCCTCTGTTTTCCTCCATTTCTCCCCATTGTTGTCCTGCTCCTGTCTCAACTCTGACTCCCTGAGCCGAGTGGCAGATTCTCTTTTAACTCCGGATGAAGGAATATTTCTGGTGCTCAACCTATTATCTCTCCGGGAAGCACTTTGGGGTCAGACAGGACTACAGTGGTCTTTGTGTCATTACTATTTGATAGCCCCTACCCCCCTGGTGGCCCCCACACAACCTGACAGGGCAGACCCATTGGAACCACAAACCCCATGCTGCCCTGCAGGTGTCCATAACGGGGCTTGCCAGACAGGCTGCTGCCACCCAGTGTACAGGAGGACGATCTGCCCATAGCAGGCAGGCACCCACTGTGTTGTCCATCCCAGGTTTCCAGGATGCCAGCTTCGCTATAGCCACTTTAACGACCTTCCACATCCAGGTCCTGGCACAGATAGGAGATATTATTATTCCTTCCCTGACCTTCTATTATCAAGGCATCCTGGCCAGGTAAGGAAGTAGGGGGTCCACACTGGCCATCCCTCCCAACATACAATCATATGAAAAAGTTTGGGAACCCCTCTTAATTCTTTGGATTTTTGTTTATCATTGGCTGAGCTTTCAAAGTGGCAACTTCCTTTTAATATCTGACATGCCTTATGGAGACAGTCGTATTTCAGCAGTGACATTAAGTTTATTGGATTAACAGAAAATATGCAATATGCATCATAACAAAATTAGACAGGTGCATAAATGTGGGCAACCCAACTGAGATATGACATCAATACTTAGTTGAGCCTCCTTTGAGCCTCTAGACGCTGTCCTCCTATAGCCTTTGATGAGTGTCTGGATTCTGGATGGAGGTATTGTTGACCATTCTTCATACAAAATCTCTCCAGTTCAGATAAATTTGATGTCTGCCGAGCATGGACAGCCTGCTTCAAATCATCCCATAGATTTTTGATGATATTCAAGTCAGGGGACTGTGACAGCCATTCCAGAACATTGTACTTCTCCCTCTGCATGAATGCCTTTTTAGATTTCGAACTGTGCTTTGGGTCATTGTCTTGTTTGGAATATCCAACCCCTGATTAGGTAACTTCAACTTTGTGACTGATGCTTAAACATTATCCTGAAGAATTTGTTGATATTGGGTTGAATTGATCCGACCCTCGACTTTAACAAGGGTCCCAGTCCCTAGTCCCTGAACTGCCCACACAGCCCCACAACATGATGGGGCCTCCACCAAATTTGACAGTAGGTAGCAGGTGTTTTTCTTGGGATGTGGTGTTCTGCATCCTCCATACAAAGCGCTTTTTGTTCTGACCAAATAACTCCATTTTTGTCTCATCAGTCCAAAGTACTTTGTTCCAAAATGAATCTGGCTTGTCTAAATGAGCATTTGATACAACAAGTAACTCTGTTTGTGGCGTGGGTGCAGAAAGGGCTTCTTTCTCATTACCCTGCCATACAGATGTTCTTTGTGCAAATTGTGCTGAATTGTAGAATGATGTACAGATACACCATCTGCAGCGAGATGTTCTTGCAGGTCTTTGGAGGTGATCTTTGGGTTATCTGTAACCATTCTCACAATCCTGCCTCTGCATATGCCACTCCTGTATTTTTCTTGGCCTGCCAGACCTGAGTTGGTTTAACAGCAACTGTGCCTGTGGCCTTCCATTTCCTGATTCCATTCCTTACAGTTGAAACTGACAGTTTGAACCTCTGAGATGGCTTTTGTAGCCTTCCCCTAAACCATGAGACTCAACAATCTTTGTTTCCAGATCTTTTGAGAGTTGCTTTGAGGATCCCATGCTGTCTGTCACTCTTCAGAGGAGAGTCAAAGGGAAGGAAGCACAACTTGTAATTGACCACCTTAAATCCCTCTTCTCATGATTGGACACCCCTGTCTATGAAGTTCAAGGCTTAACGAGCTCATCCAACCAATTTGGTGTTGCAAGTAATCAGCATTGTGCAGTGACAAGCATTCAAATCAGCAAAATGACAAGGGGACCCACATTTGTGCACAGCTAGTTTTTCACATTTGATTTAATTTCATACAACTAAAAATCTTTGTTCAGAAAACACCGCAGTGCTCAGATGTTACTAGGAAATGAAAGACATACCACAGTTATCCTTTATGTTGAAAGGAGAGTCAATTATTATGCAGGCTGCGAGGGGTTCCCAAACTTTTTCATATGACTGTACATACGTATAATATTACAATATGCCAGTCTGAATGCCTAAATTACAAGAATTGGGTTAGCTGTTGAAAATCAGTCTTTAGTTCTTCTAACTTCCACTTTAACGGGGGCCACCAGTTTTAACCTTTGAGATGTAAGCTCAGACACACACACACACACACACACACACAGACTATCACCATTCTTTCTTCATAAATAGAAATGAACATCAGGAACATCAGGTCAGAAGGCGAGTCGACAGAGGATGTTCACTTTCTCTGAGCGGGATAGAAGCACTTCAGTGAAGTCTGGAGGGAGGCACTGAAGGACAATCAACAGGGAATCAGCTTGGGATATCGTTTAATGAGATCCCAACCATTGGCCTAGTGAGGCCAGAGCTGGCATGCAGAGAAAGAGTCAGACAGAATATGTGGCCCAGAGAGCAATGAGGTTCAATCGAACCTTTCCAAGTGGAACTGATAAAGGAAAAAAAGGCCATTGTAAACTGTAAAATGAATTCATATTTTTAACCACCAATGCTAGGTAACTAAGCGGCAGGGGAATTGCTAACACAGCAATGTCATCTACCATTTCTATATCATCTGGCTGCCTTCAGAGAAAACCTCAAAATGATATTTCACACCTGATATACAGAGTAAAGTTGCTTTGCACTACCATTGGTTTTTCCTTTACTGTACATACACTCTGTTGGGGAGAGCCCGATGGCACAATGGCTCCTCATTTCTTCAGTCCTGGGTTCAAATCTGCCCATTTATCTTTCTGAATTTTCCCCTTACTCCTCAAAATTAGTTTCTGGGGTGGGGGTGCATCGATTGTTCTAATGAACCATCCTGTTCCCTCAGTTTTTCGATGGAATGAGTTGTGACATAATTCCCCACTTAACTGATGCTTGTACTGTGTCAGTGTCCAGATAGCTACAATATTTTTATATAATTTGCTAACTGTCCCTCTGCATAGTAGTGAAAGAGGACAAACTTTAAAAATCAATAAACAAACAGGTATGGCTAGCTAAGGTAAGGAGGCAAGGTACACTCCAAAATGTGACTACGAGAGGTAGAGCTACTTGAACAGAGGGAGGGCCCTGCCTGGCTCCCCACTCCTGACGTCATGCCTCCTCCTCCCCTCGGCCCGCTGCGTCTCTCTCTCAGATTAGCACAAATAAATCGCTCTTGCAAGCAAACTATGATACTTAGCAGGATATGACAGAATCCCAAAATCAACCGGAATGTTCAAGCAAATTATCGAAAAAAAAAGATCTAAATCCATTAAGTAGTTCTCTCGTGAAAAGCAGACAGGCAGATGTTGGATTTCATATATACTCAGCAAAAAAAAAGAAACGTCCCTTTTTCAGGACTGTGTATTTCAACAATAATGTTTTAAAACTCCAAATAACTTTACAGATCTTCATTGTAAAAGGTTTAAACAATGTTTTCCATGCACGTTCAATTAACCATAATCAATTAATTAACATGCACCTGTGGAATGGTCGTTAAGACATTAACAGCTTACAGAAAGTAGGCATTTAAGGTCATGGCTCTAAAAACGCAGGACACTAAAGAGACTTGTCTACCGACTGTGAAAAACACCCAAAGAAAGATGCCCAGGGTCCCTGCTCATCTGCGTGAACGTGCATTAGGCATGCTGCAGGGAGGCATGAGGACTGCTGATGTGGCTAGGTCAATAAATTGCCATGTCCACACTGTGAGACGCCTAAGACAGCGCTACAGGGAGACAGGAAGGACAGCTGATCATCCTCACAGTGGAAGACCACGTGTAACAACACCTGCACAGGATCGGTACATCTGAATATCACACCTGCGTGACAGGTACAGGATGGCCACAACAACTGCCCGAGTCACACCAGGAACACACAATCCCTCCATCAGTGCTCAGACTGTCCGCAATAGGCTGAGAGAGGCTGGACTGAGGGCTTGTAGGCCTGTTGTAAGGCAGGTCCTTACCAGACATCACCAGCAACAACGCCGCCTATGGGCACAAACCCACCTTCGCTGGACCAGACAGGAGTGGCAAAAAGTGCTCTTCATTGATGAGTCACGGTTTTGTCTCACCAGGGATGATGTACGGATTCATGTTTATCGTCGAAGGAATTGAGCACGTATGGGACCTGTTGGATCGCAGGGTGAGGGCTAGGGCCATTCCCCCCAGAAATGTCCAGGAACTTGCAGGTGCCTTGGTGGAAGAGTGGGGTAACATCTCACAGCAAGAACTGACAAATCTGGTCCAGTCCATGAGGAGGAGATGCACTGCAGTACTTCAAGCAGCTGGTGGCCACACCAGATACTGACTGGTACTTTTGATGTTGAGCCTCCCTTCATTCAGGGACACATTGTGAAACATTTTTAGTTTATGTCTTATGGTGTTGACTCTTTTAGTGTTCATACAAATATTTACACATTAAGTTTACTGAAAGTAAAAACAGTTGAAAGTCAGAGGACGTTTCTTTTTTTGCTGAGTATATATACTAGCTGTCCCCCGTGGCTCCGCCCGCATAGTAGTGAAACAGGACAAATTTAAAAATCAATAAACAAAGAGGTATTGCTAGGTAAGTAGGCAAGGTAAACTCCGAAACACAGAGGTAGACCGAATCCCCACTCCTGACATCACGCTTCCAAATCCCCTCGGCCCGCAGCCTCTCTCTCAGATTTGCTGAAAAGTAAACTATGATACTTAACACGATGAGAGTAGTCGCAAAATCAACAAGAATGTTTAAGCAAATTATATATTATATTATTAAGTAGTTCTCTCATGGAAAGCGAACAAACAGAGAAGTTGGGTTTTATATATATTAGCTGTTCCCCGCAGCTCTACCGGAATAGTAGTGAAACAGGACAAATTTTAAAAATCAATGAACCAACAGGTATCGCTAGCTAAGCGGAGGCAAGGACAGCTCCAACACGTAACGAGAGGCAGAGCGATTCGAACAGAGGCTGGCGTGTGAGTGAGTAGGGCTCCGCCCCCTGCCCTTGGCTCACAGCGTATCATTCAGATTTGCACAAATACATCAGTACTGCAAGTGAACTATGATACTCAGCAGGATAAGAGAAGTCGCAAAATCAACCGGAATGTTCAAGCAAATTATAGAAAAAACCCGATCTAAATTCGTTAAGTAGTTCTCTCGTGAAAAACAGACAGACAGATAGACAGATGTTGGATTTTGTATATATACTAGCTGTCCTCCGCGGCTCCACCCACATAGTAGTGAAACAGGACAAACTTTAAAAATTAATACATAAAAAAGTTATTACTAGCTAAGTGGAGGCAAGTTATGCTACAAAACGTGACGAGAGGTAGAGCGACTTGAACGGAAGCCGGCGTGTGAGTAAAGAGGGCCCTGCCTGGCTCCCCACTCTTGACGTCATGCCTCCTCCTCCCCTCAGCCCACTGCATCTCTCTCAGATTAGCACAAATAAGTTGCTCTTGCAAGCGAACTATGATACTCAGCAGAATGAGAGAGTCACAAAAACAACCGAAATGTGCAAGCAAATTATAGAAAAAACCCGATCTAAATTCGTTAAGTAGTTCTCTCGTGAAAAACAGACAAGAAAGATAGACAGACAGATATACTAGCTGTCCTCTGCTGTTCCACCCACGTAGTAGTGAAACAGGACAAACTTTAAAAATCAATAAACAAACAGGTATCACTAGCTAAGTGGAGGCAAGGTACGCTCCAAAACGCAGAGGTAGAACGACTCCCCACTTCTGACATCACACTTCCCGCTCCCCTCAGCCCGCAGCCTCTCTCTCAGATTCATGGAAATAAATCGGTACCGCAAGCGAACTATGATACTTAGCACAATGAGAAGTTGAAAAATCAATAGAATATTCAAGCAAATTACAGAATAAAACCCAATCTAAATCCGTTAAGTAGTTCTTTTGTGGAAAGCGGACACACAGACAGATGTTGGGTTTTATATATATATTAGCTGTTCCCCGCGGCTCTGCCCATGCAGTAGTGAAACAAGACAAAGTTTAAAAATTGAACGGAGGTTGGCACGTGAGTGAGGAGGGTCCTGCCTGGCCACTCACTCCTGATGTCATGCTTTCTCCTCCCCTCGGCCCAAAGCCTCTGTCTTGGATTAGCGAGACTAAACAAGAGAACTATGTTTCTTATAACAATGAGAGAAGTCATAAAATCACCCAGAAATATTCAAGCAAATTACAGAAAAACAACGAGGGTCACATCAGCTCCTGATCAGACCATATAAGGGAGCCTGCACGGCAGAGATGGAGGAGAACAAGACAAGGAACAGAAAGACAGAAAAGGAAACAATGGAGGTGAAAGTGAAAGAACCAGAGGGAGAGGAAGAAGCAGAATCAGGAGAGCAGAACGGGTGTGCCACTCTGGGGTTGATTGTGGTGCTTGGCATTCAGGTGCAAATGAGAGCGCATCAGTCAGGAGAGCAGAACGGGTGCAGACTGTAAAAAGGAGCCTGCATGGCAGAGAGAAAAAGAATGGAATATTGGAAGAAAGAGAAAAAGAACAGAACAAAAAGGAAGGAACTGAGGTTGAATTGAATAGAGGCAGGATAGAGAGGAATGGAGGCAGGAGTGAGCCTCAGGCTGAAGCAGGTGTGCTCCTATTGAGCGAAACCGGGGAGTAGAAGTGGCCCATTGTGTATTACATTTATTTATTTATTTTAACACCTTTACCCAAGGTAACTTACAATATTTATGATACAATTGGTTACATTTATTATGGTGTTCTGATTGGAGCACAGACAGGCCAAGTGACTTGTTTATAGTCACACAATGGTGTCAGTGGTGGCATCTGAACTCACAACCTCAGCCTTAACCGCTGCACCACACTGCCTGTCTTGTCAAAGCACTGGGGGTATGAGACGTGTTGTGTGGCACAGTGTGGCAGCCCATGGATGCCAAAGGCCTGGCAATAGGGACCCAAGCTTGGTAATTAGGGTCTTCCCCCCCACAACTGCAGGACCCCATGTGATCCCCTATCTGCAGAGGAGATGTTGTGTTTTAGAACAAAGCATTGGAGTTTATGTGCTTTAAAGAACAACCACCAGCCTGTGATTTTAACCTCAATTTTATGGAATATTTATGGCTTGCTTATTGGACTTTGTCACCTCCACTGCAGCACTTGTTTTATGGACTATTTATTTATTAGTTTTAATCACTGCACTATTTTTGCTTTGTTCTGGATTCATTTTAATATAAGCACCGACACGTTTTGCACCGACCCCTTGCTTTCCTCATTGTTGAGTAATTTTTTGTAGTAATTTCTCAATGTTCTTGTATCACTTATGAGTAGCGATGAGTAAAGCAGGTCAATTTGGATTCACACACGTTTTTACGAAACAGACATTACAATTTGTAAGCATGCGATTTTGCAATTGTGAAAGGTGAAACCTAGTAAAGACTTTTTTTGGGGGGTTTTAAAGAGTTTTGAGGGGCAAACAAGGATTACTGCTTCCTAAATTCTCCTTCACGCTGTAAACATTAATATTATACAAAATTATTGTCTGTCTGTTATACTTTCATTGTTATCACTCTTTAATAATGTTCTTTATCAGTATGCTGCTGCTGGAGTGTGTGAATTTCCCCTTGGGAGAAATAAAGTATCTATCTATCTATCTATCTATCTATCTATCTATCTATCTATCTATCTATCTATCTATTATACAGTGCCTTTCACATCTATCTATCTATCTATCTATCTATCTATCTATCTATCTATCTATCTATCTATCTATCTATCTATCTATCTATCTATCTATGAGTTGCTTTGAACACTTTCACCCACTTACACCCTAAAAGAGTAGTTGAAGTTTCTCAGCTGTCAGGTAACTCCACTGCCTGCTAATTCTCAATACAGGCGACGTGTCAGCACGGTGTCAATGCTCATCCACCCCGTTCACGCTGACTCTGTCCGGTGTTGTAATGCTATGAGACAGAATAAAATCAGCAGCTTTAGTAACGTCGGAGCAACTTATTCTGGAAATTTCTCATTGATGTGTGTAGTGAGGAGTGAAAGAGGTCACTTTCGATTTGCTTGTAAGTGCTCATCCACCCAGTTAGTGCCGACTCTGCTTTGTATTGTCATTTTTTTTTATCTTTTATTGAATTTATTAAAACCATGTAACATTCCATACAATCAAGTCAAACGTAACAAAATCAAATTCACTTGAACCCCTACTCATAAGAAAGAGAGGAAGGCCAACAGCCACAGTACATCCTTTTCCCCAATATAGAAGCTTATTCTAAAATGTTATTGATTAGATCCTGCCAGGTTTTAAAAAAAGTTTTGAACAAACCTTCTAAGTGAGAATTAGATTTTTTTCCATTTTCAAATCGTTGTCACACATGGGCGCATGGGAGGCAGCTAAGGGGCCTGAATGAGAGCAATTCCATGCCAGACCAAGGGGGTGATCGAGTGCACTAAATCTTTCCCTCACAGCTCTGCAGACCAGTTATGGGAAATTCCACCTGGCCCCGATGACATCACTTCCGGCCCCGACCCCAGAGGACACTACTTCTGGTTCTGGCTAACTTAACCTCATTTTTTTTTTTAATTCAGCAGGGTAGTGTACCAATCAGGGCATGGTGCTTGTGTTGTCATTTATGAGCAATATACTGTGGGGATTTCTTAATGTTCTTGTATCAGCTATGAGTAGTGATTATAGAAACAGCTAAGTTTAGATCCACAAACACTCACAAAACAGACACTTACATTTGTTTAGCATGCAATTTTGCAATTGTGAAGCACAAAATTCACTCTAAACAGAGTGGAAGTTATAAATGTTTTCTTGGATAGATAGATAGATAGATAGATAGATAGATAGATAGATAGATAGATAGATAGATAGATAGATAGATAGATGTGAAGGGCACTATATGATAGATAGATAGATAGATAGATAGATAGATAGATAGATAGATAGATAGATAGATGTGAAGGGCACTATATGATAGATAGATAGATAGATAGATAGATAGATAGATAGATAGATAGATAGATAGATAGATGTGAAGGGCACTATATGATTGATAGATAGATAGATAGATAGATAGATAGATAGATAGATAGATAGATAGATAGATAGATAGATAGATTGTGTATATTGTGTTTCCTGGCTGCAAAAGTTTTAAGTTCTTGAAGCATGATGTGCATAGAACAGAGTCCACAACAGAACTGACTATAGTAGCCCAAGATTGAGGTTTTAAAGGCCCGTAGAGGAACTGATGTCATTAAAGGGGCTGGAACCAGAAGTAACGTCAGCAAAGGGGCTGGCTTCAGGAATGATGTCAGCAAAGGGGCTGGCTTCGGAAGTGATGTCTTCTAAGGCGCCGAAACCTTGCAGGATTTCCTGGGAAACGTCTGTAGGGAACTGAGAAAGACAGTCAGCGCACTCTACCACCCCTGGTCAGATGTTTTATTACACTTACTCAGACCCTTTAGCTGCCTCCTACTCGCACGAGTGTGACAATAGATAGATAGATAGATAGATATGAAAGGCTTTATATAATAAATAGATAGACACAGCAAAGGCACTATATTTCACTACATTTTAGATAGATAGAGTAAGTAAATAACTAAATTAATAATTAAATAAAAAAACACATACACTTTGTCCTGAACACACCAGAATGACTATAAAGCAAAAAAATTAAAAAGACAGGACATTTCTGACTTGGCTTTCCCAGTCCCAGTGAGGGGCGCTTTGTATAATGGAGCCCCCGTAGTGTTTCTTGACACACTTCTGCTGAATGATTCATTGGCTGAAAGTCCTCCATGTCGGTGTGTCACAGAGAGGATGTTATCCAGCAGGGCTGTATATTAAAACTCCATTGCCCATGATGCCCTGCTGGAATTCGGGGCATTTCCATATTGCAGGGAGGGCTCCCTCTGGCGGCCTGGGGGTATTGGCTGGGATGACAAGCCGGCCATAGACCACAACTTATACGTGAGTATATACAGTAAGTGCCAGCTTAATGAAAAATTAAAGAAAATGTACTAAGTAATTGCAACACAAACACTGACTTAATCAGTTTTAACGCAAAAAGATGTCAACAGCGGGCTGCTAGTGTGGAGAAAAGAAGAGCTGCTCACAGAGCGGCAAGCGCATCAACCTCTGAGCAAACGAATGAAAAACGCACAGAGAAAGAGGAGGAAAACTCGGAATGTCAAGTCAAGTGTACAACATGCAGTGCGCTGTTACTGGTCGTCTTCTATAATACGCTACCATGGCTGTCCATGTCTGTCCAGGATTTTAAATCACCTGTAGTTCGGAAACCGTTTGAAGTACTGACCTGAAATTTGGTACACGTGTGCTACTTGACGTCTGCTATCCACTTTCTGATGATTTTTATTACTCTTTCTATTTTATTTTATTGTAGAATCAATCTCAGCAGCACGCAGCATGGCGGCCATGTGGCCCATGTGTCTGAGCGCCATTCTCATTCTCATCCCTACCACCTTCTCCGTCCCTTCCCCTACCTCTTCATATCTTAAATCATTCTTGAGGCAGATCGAAGACTTAAGTGACAGCTTAAGTGAAAAATTAAGAAAAACTTACTAAGTAATTGCAACACAAACACTGACTTAATCACTTTTAACACTAAAAGATGCTGATGAAGGAAGACAAGAAGCGGGCCACTAGGGTGGAGAAAGGAAGAGCTGCTCAGGAAACAGCAGGCACATCAACCTCTGAGCAAACGAATGATAAAGTTACAGAGAAAGACGAGGAAAACTAGGAATGGTCAAGTCACGTGTATTTGTGCAATGCGCCATTACTAGCCAGCAAATATAATACCAAAATAGCAAATGTAATTCAAGTGATTAAATCTAAACCACAATAAAGTGTGCAGGAAAGTGAATGGGTTTCTGAATTCACTGCAACAAGTAATAAACAAATCTAAAAGAAATAAAACAAAAATATGCAAAATAATAATTCAAAAATAACATCAAGAAAAACAAAACAGAAACTGATGAGTTGTAGTTGATGAGTTGTAAATGAGTAATGCAGTTGACAGTCTCTTCCGGACTCCAATTCCCACGTAGCCCTGTGGGTGTCCAGACTGGGACTCCATAAGAGGGATATTGCCACCTAGAATTTCTTTCTTTCTTTCTTTCTTTCTTTCTTTCTTTCTTTCTTTCTTTCTTTCTTTCTTTCTTTCTTTCTTTCTTTCTTTCTTTCTTCTCTGCTCCTGTACATCGCTTTCTCCTGGGTTATCACGCCATACCTGAGCTTTCCTGTTTCTTTTCCTCCATATCCACCTCCAGCCGGCTACGTGGCCATTTTTCATATTCCCAGGCTCGCAGATGTAATTAAAATGATTGCCTCGCACTCATTCCCTGTCAGCTTTATTCTGGGAGACTAAATCAAAGTGGACTGGACATATCATTAAAGGCTCATAATTTTAAAAAGGCTTACTCGGATTTTCACAGTTATTTTTAAAATATGCCAAACAAGGTGGCGTCTAAATCAGATCAAATATTCAGCTCTAATGGGACGGAGTTTTCTGTTCTCTCCTGGAAAGAAAAAGAAAAGAAAAAAAAAAATGACACACTTGTGTTTTGTTTGCAGGACTTCTAAATATATTTGGCAAATTCCTTAATGAATCAAAGCAACAAGTAAACACATTCGGATTACATCGGAAACAAAACGTAGCCTGTGTGGGTGCTGTGTTTCCCTTGAAGAGCACGACGCTGTGTAATTTGAAATGTAATCAAATTAGCGAGTATTCAGTAGATGTGAACTGCAGCGATGCCTTGGATGCTCCTTGGGTTTCCACAAAAAGGCTGCGCTAGCTGAGACAAAGCTATGTGACATATAAACCTTAATTAAGCTGTTCAAATAAGGCTAATTAGGTGAGAAACACGGCCGGCTAATGTGATGCGCTCGCGATGGCACTCTGGAGACCGCCAAACAAAGGAGGCATTGTAAAACAAAAGAAACAAAAAAAGGCAAAAACAAGCACCGCCATGCAGCAGTGTACAGGACAGGAGACGCCACAACATGCAAAGCCCTTTCTACACAGAAGTCATTGATTCATTCCTTCTCGAAGCTACTCATTTCAATACAGTGTCAAATATATTTACCTGGCATTAACAGAATTTAAAGTGGGCTCAGAAAGTCTTCAGACCCTTCACTTTCTGCACAAAACTTCGATCCACTACACGTTTCTAACAGTTAAAGAGTTCGCTTGCTAATTGGGCTTTAGAGGATCTGAATACTTGCAGTCCATCTCTGCCCAGAATCCACTCTTAGCCCAGACATTTGCTAGTGGGACTGGGCGGTCTAATGGTCTGGAATCCCTACAGATTTTATTTTTTTTTTCTCCAGCCATCTTGAGTTTTTTTTTGTTTTTTTTATCCACCCTGGCCATTGGACCTTACTCTTATTCTATGTTAATTATACAGTTTACAATACAATACAGTTTATTTTTGTATAGCCCAAAATCACACAGGAAGTGCAATGGGCTTTAACAGGCCCTGCCTTTGACAGCCCCCCAGCCTTGACTCTCTGAGAAGACAAGGAAAAACTCCCAATAAAAACCTTGTAGGGAAAAATGGAAGAAACCTCGGGAAAGGCAGTTCAAAGAGAGACCCCTTTCCAGGTAGGTTGGGCGTGCAGTGGGTGTCAAAAGTAGGGGGTCAATACAATACAATATACACAACAGAACAATTCCTTAAGACAGCATAATAATAAAAATTTTAGAAGAGTCCTGGAGACCTCATCCATCTAGCTGCCTCCCCATTTGGCCATGCCACGGCTGAAACGTTGCTCTGATGAAAGGACCCCTCTTTCCCATGATTCCTGTGATCCTCCATCAGGGATGACTTTACCATAGGCAGGCAAACATGAAATTAATGTTGACTTATTTCATTTTCTTATTGTGTCTTTTATTTTTCTATTCTTTATTATGTAAAGCACTTTGAGCTGCTGTTTGTATGAAAATGTGCTATATAAATAAATGTTGTTGTTGTTGTAGTGGCTTGTTTTCTCGATAATACATACAGTGGGATTCAGGGAGTCTGTAGACCCCTTCACTTGCTGCACACTTTTTATGGTGTTGTACATTCATTCAAAATGAAATCCTATTATGTGACATCATCTACTGTTGAATTCTGCACTGTACTTGTAATATTTCTATTGCACTATTGTATTATATTGAGGATGACTTCTGTTCTGTGTATTGTATTGTATTGACCCACTTTTTATGACACGCACTGCACACCCAGCCTACCTGGAAAGGGGTCTCTCTTTGAATTGCCTTTCCCGAGGTTTCTTCATAGAGTAACTGCACCGGTGCTTCTAAGCCTGCACTTTGTGTGGTACCATCCTTCAAGGATTCTCATTCCAATGGAAACTTTCAGTAGTGTTACTGATTGAAATAAATTAATTAACATATCTTTACATTTATGACAAGGTTACTATTGTGGAAGAAATAAATTGGAAATACATTAAAGAAAGAAACCTTGTCTTCCACTAGGACCTCTTTGAGTCAGAAACCAGACAGGAGGAAGCTTGTTCATGTCTCTTTAATTTCTTTTCATGAAAAGGGAGCGCCCTGTGATGGTAGTCTACAAAGGGACAGTACCCTGAGCAGAGGTGTCAATGGAATGGTCACTGAGTAAGGGCAGAGACTCTGGACAACTGAATATACATAACAGTGCTTACACCCCATCTTGACATTTATTCTCATTGGTTTATTTGTTTACACCATCTGAATATTTACTCTGATTAGTTCACTTGTTGACACATTTACTCTGATTGATTTATTGGCTAACACCATCTGAATATTTACTCTGATTGGTTTTCTAGTTGATACATTTACTCTGATTGGTTCATTGCCTTACTCCATCTGCATATTTACTCTGATTGGTTCACTAGTTGACACATTCCTTATGATTGGTTCATTGCCTTACACCATCTGAATATTTACTCTGATTGGTTTGCTAGTTGATACATTTACTCTGATTGTTTCATTCTTTGACACATTTACTCTGATTGGCTAAAAAATATTAGATGTTTTCAGCAGAGAGCATAGTCAGCTTACCTACCCAAACTAAAAGGTTCATTCTATTATATCCTTGTTCTTCTCAATGTCTCAGCTCTTACCCTTTAAAGGAATTTCTGTATATGTGTGCACATCAGCTAACCACCACCTGGGACATTTCTGTCACTCTCTTAACCATCACTGCATTCTCTTCATGCTGTTCTCTAAGAAAAATGCTGTATATTTCTTTTTAAAGTATACTGCCTACCAACATGCTTCACGCACAGTAACTACATTACTGATACATTTATTTTCTCTCACACTATTCACAAAACTGTTGCTTTTTGAAAAATTTTTATTACATTTTTTATGCATTTTGACAGAGATCATTATTTATCATAAACGCATAGGCCAATCCTACAGCATCCTGGTAATAAATGGTCCAGCAGTCAATGTGATAAAGTAGAATATGATTATCATTTAATTATTACAGTGGTTTGCTTTGTGCTGTAGTCTGCTTAGTGTTATGCTGGAAAAATGAACCAAAAATGTTGAATTTCTTTCAGCAAGAAAAAACGTTACTACGTGTAAGAGAAACATATAAATCTCAAATGTAATCACAAACACAGTAGGAAAGGTCTGTCTAGTGTTTACTGCCATTATGTGATTCACTGTGTAAGTGCTCCAGAGGACGAATGAGCGTCCCACCCAGGATGGAAGTGGATTCTTTATCCGGCCGGGATGCCATAACAGAAGGATGGAATAAGTGAGGGCAATACCCAGAGGGGACACTTTACTATTCCTGCCCTGATCAGGATGCCTAAAGACTGCAGAGACTGAGCAGTTCATCCTCCACCATTCTAGGTGGCAATATCCCTCTTATGGAGTCCCAGTCTGGACACCCACAGGGCTACGTGGGAATTGGAGTCCGGAAGTGCAGCCCTGTAGAGATTACTGGGGAACAATAAAGGGAGGACCTCCCTGGATTAGATATAACCCAGAAATACTTCTAAAGGACCACATTATGTTGCTCTAAGTGCTCCCAGGTTCTCTTTAAAAGGAGCCGATTGCCTTAACTCTGGGAGTCAGAGTCGGGAGGCAGTGGGCAAAGCTCAGAGGAGGTGGAGAAGGAAGAGGAATTGTGAAGTATCGAATATTTGTTGTAAACCTATGTCTTCTTATTGAGGAAGGAGTGAGATAAAATGCCTGGAAGGAGAAAAAAAATTCTGTTAATTTAATCTATTAACATGTGTTGTATTACTGGTACTGTGGTTTAGGGCTCTCTGGTGCCCTCGTGTCGTCACAACTATCACCAACACACAGGCCAACATCAGAATCGGGACAGCTGAAGCGTGTTCCTTTGTGCACTTGTCTTATATTTTTTCTATTGCTTGAACATGTAAGGGTTGAATGTTAGTGCCTGTAAGACTGAAATCAGAGGCTTCTTCTTTTTGATCGCATATGATATTTAGTTTATAACTCTGACAGCTACGTGTAAATCAAATGCTTTTTTTTTTCTTTAGTTATATTCTAGAATAAAAGTGCATGTGTTTATTTGATATTTGGACTAATGTCTTCACACATTATACCCTTCATGTCATTATTAGAATAACATGGAAAAAGATTCTGCTTTAGGTTTGTGTACTGCACTTCTCGCATTTCCTTTCATCCTCCACTTACACAGATCTTTGTAGACACAGAACACACATGACATGCTTGTATTCCAAATAACGATGTACTGTATTATTTACCCAATACAACTCAAGGAACCTCATATACAGATAAGGAGCCTTGGCTTGAGCTGGGAGAACTTTTTTGTCCGAGCTGAGCTCCGTCACGGAGGGTGATGGGACAACAGGCTGCTTACTGCTTGTGCTGATCGACACATTTACAAAACAAAAGTCACTGACAGAGAGGTGCGAAGGGATTTAAGGTGGGCCGGGATTACGAGTTTTTTCGTAGGCTTCAGGGATTCTAGTGTTAATGACTTCCACGTTTCCCCTGATTTAAACATTGACAGTTGCTGCATTCTGAGCAATTTTTATGAGGCTAACATCTTTCTTGTCCTTCTACTCGATCACAACCATTTTGCCTTTTTGTCAATCACCTACTTGCATGATGAACCTCCAGGGGACTAAAGTCACCAGGCATGTCGTGATGGTCCAGTCATACAGTCCCAGACACATCAGTTTTGCTTTCCATGTCAATGTCTGATGACCAATTCACATTGTCATCACTCTCGCTTGATGCAACTAATGGTCCATTTTCATTTTGTTCTATTTCTGGATTTACACGCTGTTGTGTTTTGGTTGACAGCTCCTCTCTGTTCATGAATATCGATAAATTACCAGAGTGGCACTGAAACAGTCATGATTTTGCACAACCTGATATTATTTTATCCATTACAACGCACCTGCACACACCATATTGTCAGTGTAAGACAATGCTCAAAGCTGCAAACAGACTGCTTATACAAAACACTCTAAGGTCCTGCTTTGCCGTTCAATTTCCCAGAATACACTGCACTCCTCTACAGTCTTGGCCATTTACCTGAAGTCTGTCTGTTGCAAAGGTAAAAGCTTCCCTTATCCAATATTATGATGACTTCTTTGTTAGAAAGGAAATAAAAACACGCGAGTCAGCAAATGTGTTTAATCAAGTGGGAGAGATTAAGAATGGTGCAGGAGTGAAATAACGTAGAGTATTATGTAGAGTTTCCACGACTCTTCCGGCTGTGGGAGATGCCTTATCTGGGCTGCCCTGTTTGCAGTCAGTTTCCCCTTAAAAGGACCGTTTGTCACATGGCGGTGGCAGTGACTGTTCAATGTGGTGAAATATACATGGTTTATTTCAAAGCTCCACCCATTCATGAATATTGATGAGTTACCTTAGAGTATCCTTGAAATATTCATGATTTTGTACTGCCAAGTGTTATTCTATCCTTGACGATGCTCCTGCACACGACAGAGTCTCAGTAAAAGAGGTTTGGACAAAAACAATGTGGTTGGTGCTTCACACCCTCAAAACCACCCCACCTTCACTACGTATCACTCTCTGTGACTTGTTTTTATTTCTGGAATTAAAACTAAAACTGAATGCCGGAGGCTCTAGGCAGAGTAACAAAAGATGACTACCAGAAATATTATCAGGAATGGAAAAAGCACCGGGACTAGCAGATTGCATCTCAAGGGGAGTATTTTGAAAGGTGACTAAAAGGGACATGGCGTATACTTTATAATGAAGTTTTTATTTTCGTAGGAGACGAAGGATTTCACGATTGGCTCTAAACTAAGCTGAATACCAGTGTAGAGAATTAAGAACTGGGATTAAAAGGAAGATTTTTGCCACAGTTTTTTTTTTTTTTAAATTAGCCATAGTGTAGTAAATAAACCTTTCAACCAACCTGACAATAAACCATTAAAATACTCGGTTTTGCTTCAGAAGGTCAGATTTGTCAAGATCCTGTAGTTTTACAGTGATGTAACTAGTGGTGTCCGATGTCCGAGTATGTCTTTCTCTTAATATTCCAGTAGGCACTACACTTGTGTGGCTTCATCTGGGAGTGAGCCTTGTGTCAACATGGCCCCCAATCCAGAGTGGTCTCCTTCCTTAGGCCCAGTGACTGTTGGGATAAGCCCCACCCTGTGATGAGAGAGGTTAGTGGTGTACATTATAAACGAAATAATTTAATCCATAGAGAAAAGGCTATAGGTGGGCACACTAGTTGCTCTGGGGTTGATTGAGGTGTTTGGCAGATCGTGCATTCATGTGCAAATATGGGCGAGTCACTCACGGGTCTCATTTGCCCATCAGAGAATGTGATTGTAGCACCCATGCCCTGCCACAGCTTAAAAAAAGAGCCTGGACAAGAAGCAAGGTGAGCAAAAACTGAAAAAAGAAAGGATGGCAGGTTAACGAGAAAGCAAAGTATGGGCAGAATCAAGAAGGATCAGTTGCTAATATGAAGTGGAAACAGGTCGTCAGAGATGAGATTGGCCGGCACTCAAGGGAAAGAGGTCGCTCCTACCGAGTGCATCAGGTAACGGGGTGTCAGCCCACTCAAAATGGACTCCCGCATAAGGCTGAGGAATGGTAAATGGTAGACGGTGGAGCTCGAGGGCTCAAGCCAGGATTAGTGGTTGACGGAGCCTGATGGTGGGCGCCTCCCATCAGAAGTAAGCAGAGGAATCACTGTGGCTCGTGATTGTGTTTTTAAGAAGATATCCCACCAGGGAATTCTAAACTCATTTTAAGGACTATTTATTCTATTCTATTATTGGATTTTATCCTCCACAAAAGTCACTGTTTTTATGGATTACTTATTTATTTATGGATCGGCACTGCCCTGTTTGAACACTTTTTTGTTGAAAATAATAAGCGTTAATGCACTTTATAGATGTGGCCAAAGGTTTTGAGAATGACACACATATTAAGTTTGCTGCTTCAGTGTTTTTAGATCTTTCTGTCAGATGTTTCTATGGTGTACTGAAGTAAAATTACAAGCATTTCCTAAGATTCAAAAGCTTTTATTGACAATGACATGAAGTTTATGCACAGAGTCGATATTTCCTGGTTGGCCCTTCTTTCTTTTACAAGATCTCTGCAATTCACCCTGGCAGGCTGTCTGTCAATCAACTTCTGGGCCAAATCTTGACTGATGGCTGCCCATTCTTACATAATCAATGCTTGGAGTTTGTCAGAATTGGTGGGTTTCTGTTTGTCCACCCACCTCTTGAGGATTGACCACAAGTTCTCAATGGAGAGTTTCCTGGCCATGGACTACAAATCTCGATGTTTTGTTCCCCAAGCCACTTAGGTCTCACTTTTGCCTTCTGGCCCAGTGCTCCATCATGCTGGATTGTTCATTGTTGGTCACCAAACTGTTCTTGGGTGGTTGGGAGAAGTTGCTCTTGGAGGATGTTTTGGTCCCATTCTTTCTTCATGGCTGTGTTCTTAGGCCAAATTGTGAGTGAGCTGACATGAATGGTCTTAGGATGCTTTACTGTTGGCATGACACGGGACTGATGGTAGCGCCGCTCATCTTTTCTTTTTTTCTGGATGCTCCAAACAATCTGAAAGGGGATTCATCAGAGACAAGGACTTTCCCCCAACAGTCCCTCAGCAGTCCAATCCCTGGACCTTTTGCAGAATATCAGTCTGTCCCTGATGTTTCTCTTGGCTTCTTGACACCCACCAGGCCCTGCTCTAAAAGTCTTTGCCTCACTCACACCTGCCTGCTGCCATTCCTGAGCAAGCTCTGCCCTGGTGGTGCCCGCCACTGAATCAACTTTAGGAGATGGTCCTGATGCTTGCTGGACTTTCTTGAGCACCCTGAAGCCTTCTTCACCACAATTGAACCTCTCTATTCTAACTCAACCAGCATGACAGAGTGATCTCCAGCCTTGTCCTCGTAGGCCCTCTCACCCGTGTTAACGAGAGGATCACTGAGATGACGTCAGCAGGTCCTTTGGTGGCGGGGCTGACCTGCAGTGCAAATGAGTTTTTGGGGATGAAGTTCATTTTCATGGCAAACAGGGACTTTGTAATTAATTGTAATTCATCTGATCACTCTTCAGAACATTCTGGAGTAGATGCAAATTGTCATCATAAAAACCGAGGCAGCAAACTTTGTGAAAATTAATATTTGTGTCATTCTCAAGACTTTTTTTACCTCCTTCTTGACTATGTGTGTGTCCTCATTTGCCCGGCTCATCCTCAGACGTGTTATCGACGGTTTAAGATGGGCGCCAACATGGACCTTCACACAGCCCTCTGTGATCCTAAACCAGATCAGCAGGTAACAAAATGGGTGGACGGACATTCTGAATTCCAAATTAGGACAGTTTAACTTTCATGTATTCATTTGATTTCTTTTAAAGTGAATGTATAGTCACGAAGTATATATCAAGATGAATAATTCTCATTCAGCACAAAATGGCAATACAAATCATGTAAACATCAAGCCTTTGTTTGTAAGGACCAGGTGATGCTCTTTCTTCATTGTCAATTCCAGCATGCGCAGCGAAATTACAAAGATCAGCATGACTGAAAATTTTGCACTCATTTTATTTTCCAGCGAAAAAGGTGGAAAACACTAGCAGACTTGAAAACAATGACCTTCTGCTAAGTCCTGCCGAGGAAGCAGCAGTCTGCATATCTAGTGGCAATTAAATCCAATCTTCTTCCCGCATAATATTGACATAAACTGTAAAGCGCATAGAAAGCCTTTGCTTCTCCACTGCATTACAAAATCACATGCCATCTCCTGAAATAATTTTTTCTTCTGATCTGCCTTCTGACACCTACAGTGCAATCGTAAAGCATCTGCCCCTTCCTGACTTCTTTCATTATTGCAAATTTTGAGGTGTTCAACCAAAACCTGTTAAAAAATGAATGGAGCCTGAGAGGAGAAAGGACTTGTTTCTTTTAACTATTCAATTTATTGAATGAATGCAAACTAAACAATACCCACCAGCATGGTGTGAAAAAGTAATTACCCCCCTACTTATATCAACCCAGTTGAAGGGACAAAGTTGGCTGCTTTAAAAAAAGGAGAAAAATAGGAACACCATAGGAACTCACACGATAGAAATGCAATTTATGGAAAAACAGGAAAACAGTCATTGATATCTACTGTGTGTGATTTCTAAGGCACTGATATGCCACCAAACCACAATGATAGCTGAACATTGGGAAATCCAGCCAACTGGAGAGGCCAGCCTGTCAAAATTATTCCAAGTGTCTATCATTCTTTCTGTAAAGAAAAACCTCCTAATGTTTGTGTGAAATTTACCCTTAACAAGTTTCCAACTGTGTCCTCGTGTTTTTGGTGAACTCATTTTAAAGTCACTATCTCGATCCACTGCACTAATTCCCTTCATCATTTTAAACACTTCAGTCAGGTCTCCTCTTAATCTTCTTTTGCTTAAACTGTAAAGGCTCAACTCATAACTCGTCCCCTGTAGCCCTGGAATCAGCCTAGTCGCTCTTCTCTGGACCTTTTCTTGTGCTGCTATGTCCTTTTTGTAGCCTGAAGACCAAAACTGCACACAGTACTCAAGATGAGGCCTCACCAGTGTGTTATAAAGGTTGAGCAGAACCTCCTGTGACTTGTACTCCACACATCAAGGCGCTATATAAATTCACATTCTGTTAGCCTTCTTAATGGCTTTGCACACTGTCGGGAAGTCAATCGCTTAGAGTCCACTAAACTCCTAAATCCTTCTCATAAGGTGGACTCTCGATTTTCCGACTGCCCATTGTGTATTCAAACCTCACATTTTTACTTCCTATGTGTAATACTTTACATTTACTGACATTAAATTTGATAGTTCACAAATCTACCCAAGCCTGTTTGCTATCCAAGTCCTTCTGTAATGATATAACAGATTCTCAATTATCTGCTAATCCACCTATCTTGGTATCATCTGCAGACCTAACCAGGTTGTTACTTATATTCCTATCCCAGTCGGTTGTGGCGAGTGCCCTCTTCTACGCGGTGGTGTGCTGGGGAGGCAGCATAAAGAAGAAGGATGTCTCACGCCTGGACAAACTTGTTAAGAAGGCAGGCTCTAGTGTAGGAGTAAAGTTGGACAGTTTAACATCCAGTGAAGAATCCACTGCATCCACTGAACAGGGTAATCTCCAGGCAGATGAGTAGCTCCAGTTACAGACTGAGAAAATCGTTCCTTCCCTACACTATGCGACTCTTCAGTTGCACCCGGGGGAGTAAATGCTAACATTATTCATAGTTATTGTCTTTTTTTACGTGCAATTTTATTACTCTTTAATTTAATATTGTTTTTTGTATCAGTATACTGCTGGATTATGTGAATTTCCCCTTGAGATTAATAAAGTATCTATCTATCTATCTATCTATCTATCTATCTATCTATCTATCTATCTATCTATCTATCTATCTATCTATCTATCTATCTATCTATCTATCTATTATATAGTGCCTTTCACATCTATCTATCTATCTATCTATCTATCTATCTATCTATCTATCTATTATATAGTGCCTTTCCTATCTATCTATCTATCTATCTATCTATCTATCTATCTATCTATCTATCTATCTATCTATCTATCTATCTATCTATCTATCTTAATGATTTATATCTACTGTATTAAAAACAGCAGGTGCCCCAGCACTGCCCCCTGCTGTTCACCTCTCTTAACATCACCCCCTGCTTCCTGTGTCTGGGCCAATTCTACACCCATCTAAAATCATCACGCTGAACTGCCACTTCTTTTTAAATATATGGATGGTATGGATTTTTTTGTTTTTAATTAAAATTAATACAAATAACTAAAAGGAAAACGATATGCCCTTAATTCATATCTGACAAAACAGTTTGTTTCTTAGTGCTGACATTAAGAACATTCCATTACATTTAACTTACAGTGGGTTGAACATAATCTGCCATCATTTATGTTGAAGCTACATTATATTTAAGTTCAGACTAAGCAAAAAAGGTAGATTTATCATTATCATCAACATTAGCTTAAAGGATTTGGATCTGACAGCACCTTTTGCTATTAAAATGGCACTTTCATTCTCACCTCAGGTGCCTTTTATAACGACGCCCTGCATGATTCATATTGAAGTGCTCCACACTGGGGAATAATTAGAGGAATAAGTGAGTGCAGATATGGGAATTGTTAGCATTCCCTTTGGACATTCCTCTGAATATATTTAAATGCAGCACACTTACCTATCCTGTGGTCTCAAACACGCTGTCTGGTGGTCATTTTCTAAATGTTAGCCTCATTAGGCCCATGAAATCTGAACCTGTATGGAATAGTGAGAGAAGTTATACAGATGTGGAATTGGATTTAAAAAAAAAAAGGTGCTATGTATCAAAGTAATTCGGCTAAACTGAAACAAAGGATTGTCTACTTTCAGATGAATTTTAAATTGGTGGGGAAAAAACGTGGTTTATTAGGAGTAGCTGCTGAAATAGGGGCAGAGAGAGAACTCCTTTAGAACATTAGAACACTCTAGACGACAACAGGCCGTTCAGCCCAAAACAGCTCGCCAGTCCTATCCACTTATTTCTTCCAAAAAAACATCAAGTCGAGTTTTGAAAGTCCCCAAAGTTCCTTACTGTCTACCACACTACTTGGTTGCTTATTCCAAGTGTCTATCATTCTTTGTGTAAAGAGAACTTCCTAATGTTTGTGTGAGATTTACTTTTTACAAGTTCCGACTGTGTCCCCGTGCTCCTGATGAACTCATTTTAAAGTCACCGTCTCAATCCACAGGACTAATTCCCTTCATCATTTTAAACACTGCAGTCAGGTCTCCTCTTTGTCTTCTTTTGCTTAAACTGTAAAGGCTCAGCTCTTTTAATCTTTCCTCATAACTCATCCCCTGTAGTTTTGGAATCAGCATAGTCGTGCTTCTCAAGACTTTCTCATGTGCTGCTATGTCATTTTTGAAAAATGGAGACCAAAACTGCACCCAGTACCCCAGATGAGGCCTCACCAGTGTGTTATAAAGCTTGAGCAGAACCTCCTGTGATGTACTCCACACGTCAAGGCGCTATATAACCTGACATTCTGTTAGTCTTCTTAATGGCTTCTGAACACTGTCTGGAAGTCAATAGCTTAGAGTCCACTATGACTCCTAAATCCTTCTCATGAGGTGTGCTTTCTATTTTCAGACCTTCCTTTGTGCATTCAAACCTCACATTTCTACTTCCTACATGTAATACTTTACATTTAGCCCTGGAATCATTCTAGTTGCTCTTCTCCCGACTTTCTCATGTGCTGTTGTGTCCTTTTTGTAGCCTGGGGACCAAAACTGCACACAGGACTCCAGATGAGGCCTCACCAGTGTGTTATAAAGCTTGAGCAGAACCTCCTGTGACTTGTACTCCACACATCAAGGCTCTATATAACCTGACATTCTGTTAGCCTTCTTAATGGCTTCTGAACACAGTAGGGAAGTCGATAGCTTAGAGTCCACTATGACTCCTAAATCCTTCTCATAAGGTGTTCTCTCGATTTTACAACCACCATTGTGTATTCAAACCTCACATTTTTATTTCCAATGTGTAATTCTTTACATTTGCTGACATTAAATTTCATCTTCCACAAATCTGCCCAAGCCTGTATGCTATCCAAGTCCTTCTGTAATGATATAACAAATTCCAAATTATCTGCTAATTCACCTATCTTGGAACAATCTACAAACTTAACCAGCTTGTTTTTATATTCCTATTTAAATCTTTTATTTATATTAAAAATAGCAGCTGCCCTAGCACTGCCCCCTGGTGGTCACCACTCTTAACATCGGCCAGTTCTGATGAGGTTCCTCGCACCATCACCCTTTGCTTCCTGTGTCTGAGCCAATTCTGCATCCATCTGCACCTCACACCCTGAACTTCCACTTCTTTTAGTTTGATGCCCACCCTCTCATGTGGCACCTTATCAAACGCTTTCTGAAAGTCCACATAAATAATATTATCTGCTCCACTCTGGTTGTATCCTTTTGTTGTTTCTTCATAGAATTCCAACATGTTAGTAAAACACGACCTCCCTCTTCTGTACCCATGCTGACTGTTCAGATTAACTCCTGTTCTTGCCATCATTTCCATAATCTTTGATATTTATAGGGGTGACTCAATAATTCAAACAAAACTGATATTCTGCATGTAATTTAAATTGAATCAAATGGATCATCGACTCATTCATTAACTAAGCCCTGAGATGAACTGGCTGCCTGACCAGGGTCGGTCCCCGCCTGGAATCTGGTGCTGCCATAATATCATCACAGGTCCACATTACACTGAAATTCTTCGCCACTTTCACGCTTTGTTTGTTTGCTCAGGTCCAAATGTTAGCTTTGATTGGGCCCATGTAGGCAGGAATGAAGTTCAATCAATATTCTGTACATCACTGTGGTGTGTGTGTTTATTAGCTTTGCACTCCAGTACTGCACATGTTCTGCTTAGGTATCATATTAAACATACATACAGTATGGTATGGTATGGTATGGATTCCTTTATGATGGATTCACATATCTGTTATTACACCCATGGTCTACTCACACAAAATTCAAAGAGGCCTATTGTCCTCCGTATGACGTTAATCTGCATCCAGCCCTACAAGTAGGCCCTTTAACTTTCAGGGAAAAATTGGAGGTTGGTGGCAGGATTGACACTCCAGCAACCATAACTAGTGCTGAGGTGTCACCCGTTGCATGGCTGCACTTGGGTCCAAATCCGAGTGGTTTGTCATGTGGTGGGTACGGCAGTACACTGTTATCACTGTATGCTCCCCAACCTCCTCTTCCTCCTATCATGCAGAAGCGAAACACAATGTTGACCAATAACAGGTCTGTGATGCCCTTATATGTCATGTGCGCACAACTGAAGGAGTCAATGCGTGTCTACCCGGCACCAAAAGGTATGGGTAAGCCATTAAATTGGACTGTGGCTTGCAATTGTTTGGAGCTGATATACTTTATTAACACTAGAATTACCAGAGCCTACGAAAAAACTCGTAAATCCGTCCCACCTTAAATAACTTCTTAAAATTGTTCACACCTCTCCACCAGCGTCTTTTGTCATCTAAATGTGCTGTTAAAAATCAGACTGCAAGTAGCCAGCTATTCCACCCCCACCGACTTAGAACATGTACAAACTTCTCTCAGCTCATGCCTTGATTGATTTTCTGGGAGTGAAGTGGAGTTTTAGAGTAGAAATAATAGATTGTTGTTTGGAACACACGCATTTCATGTCTGTTCCGTTTCTACAGTTATCTGTGTAAACACATTGTTAAAACAGAAACGTTTTTTATATTCTAGTAGTAGATGACAAAATGTAGGCATAAACTATTTAATGTATGAAGCCTGAAGTATCAACAAAATACTTTCACAAAAGGTACAAATCTAACACAATTGCGCTTTTATTCAAAAATATAACTGCAGAAATCAAAAGCCGCCTTAACATGTGACATTGACACCCATTTATTATGACTTCCTCCATAGCGTAATAGAATCAACTGCCGACTGAGAATCAAAAGGTCGTGAGTTCGATCCTGCACCTCTCTGTTTTGAGATGTAAACTGCTCTTAGTCTTACTATTTTAGAATAAAAGCATACATTTGATTCCAGTCTGTAACAGCCAGTGTAATTTATGATACTTGTAAAGGTTAGCTTTTTTTTTTTGTTAGTCATTTTTTTTTATCTCAGCCGCTTTCACGAGCCCAAACACACCCCACCCCTGCATCTGACACTGCTGTTTTCACATAGACGCACTGTAACAGAGGTAAACTCAGCTCCCTTCTACATCGGAGCAAGAATGCACATACCATTGCTTGCATACTAAAGTGTCAGCAGGCACTTTTCGTGACATTACACACAGTTTTGAGCATGCCCTCTGCACACTACTTGTGACTTTAGGCTTTAGGATGTACGTAAATAAATAAAGGTAAATTGGTAATTCTAGTGTTAATCCCTGAAGAAAATTTTCTTTTTGTATGACCTTTGAAGTTGAAACTGCAGGGTCAGCCATTGTACAACAAGCGCCCCCTGGAGCAATTTCCAGGATGAGGGCCTAGCTCGAGAGCCCAACAGAATAGGATCCCTTCTGGCAGTAACAGGATCCTTCCAGATACCAATGCAGATTCCCTGTGAACAAGAAAGTGCAGCTCATAGGCTTATGCTGGTTAACACTAGAATTACCAGAGCCTACGGAAAAACACGTAGATCCATCCCACCTTAAATCGCTTCTTAAAACTGTTCTCACCTCTCCGCCAGCGTCTTTTGTAATCTAAATGTGCTGATAAAAAAACGCTGCAAGTACCCGGCTATTCCATCTCCCCACCGACTTAGAACGTGCACAAACTTCTCCCAGCTCATGCCTTGAATGATTATCTGGGAGTGAAGTGGAGTTTTAGAGTGGAAATAATAGATCATTATTTGGAATACACGCATTTCACGTGTGTTCCGTTTCTACAGTAATCCGTGTAAACACATTTTTAAAACAGAAATGTTTTTCATATTGTAGTAGTAAATGACAAAATGTAGGCCTAAAATATAAAGTCCAAATATCAAAGAAACACTTTCACAAAATGTACAAATATAACAGAACAAGTATGCTTTTATTCAAAAATATAACTGCAGAAAAAAAGCCGCCTTAGCATACCACGTTGACACACACTTACTATAACTGCCACAGTAGTGTAGTGGTATCACCTGCTGACTGGTAATCAAAAGGTCATGAGTTCGATCCTGTACGACTCAATTTTGAGAAGTAAACTGCTCTTATTCTTACTATATCTTACTATAGCCGGCTGCTTGCAGTTTGTTTTTATCAGCCCATTTACAGGACAAAGGAGGCTGACGGAGAGGTGAGAACGTTTTAAGAAGAGATTTAAGGTGGGACGGATGTATTTCTTGGTTAGTTTTTGATTTTGTTTACCTTTTTTTATGCTGATGCAAAATGCACACGTGATCTATTCCCGCCTAACGGTATTCGTGACGCTTCAGGACACAGTGTTTCCCAATTGGTTAAGATTCCTGTAACCATGGGTCAGTCCAGGGGGTCAAGCCCATTACCATGTCCTGTCACCAATTTCCAGTATCCCTGAGTGGATCATTCTCAAGCCTCTCTTGTGAATTAAGTAGAGGTGAAGTCGATCAAAAAATCAGGCAGTTAGGTGGTGTTTTGTTATTTATTGTTTGGTTCTTTTGTTTTCTCTTTTTACTCATCACCATCTTGCTCTCATCTCCCAGTATTTTAAGCTGACAATAATCCCATTAGGCATTGTCGTTATCGACTGTCTGTTGCTACTAACAATTGGACAGCTTAGAGAGGCCCACTAATCAGCATCACTGCAGTCATTCATGTCTTGCAGAGCGTGTAGAACAAGATTCAACTTGACTTGAGAGGAAGTAAAATTCATAAGGAGGTTTCCGTGGGTGGACCTTTGGAATGATCATTACTAAGCGCTGATTTCTAAGAACGTGAGACAATCATCCTATCTCATCTCCAGCCTCCCACTCAATTTATTTTAAATTGATAAATGTATGGTTTTCACTTTCAATCTACACCAAAGTGAAAAAAGTGTAAAAAAATCAAACACTGAAATCTCCCCTTTATATAAATATTTAGATCTTTTGCTGTGGCACTCCAAACTGTGGTCAGGTTCATCCTGTTTGCTTTATGTCTCTTTGATTGGGGTCCACCTGTGACACATTGAATTGACTGGACATCGTTTAGAACATTTATGGATGTGTTCAGTCAGGTGAATAAAAAACTAGTCCTTCAGGACAAATAAAGTATAATTTAGTCTATCTATCTATCTATTGTAAATAAAGAACAAGAACACGTTGAAGGTTTGGGGATCCACCCCGTATACTGTCGAAAAGAGGCTGAGTGCTTTACAGAGTTGAGTCCAAAACAGATCTGAAAAACAAAAGAATGGTGGTCAGGTACAGTATATGGTAGGTGAAAAGGAAATGAGGTCATGGGAAGTGACATTCTGGACTGGAGATGGGATCTTGAGGCTGGTCCAGCAGGAACCTGATTACTGTCTCTCAGTTGCACGTGTGTGACACTATCTATCTATCTATCTATCTATCTATCTATCTATCTATCTATCTATCTATCTATCTATCTATCTATCTATCTATCTATCTATCTATCTATTATATAGTGCCTTTCGTATCTATCTATCTATCTATCTATCTATCTATCTATCTATCTATCTATCATATAGTGCCTTTCGTATCTATCTATCTATCTATCTATCTATCTATCTATCTATCTATCTATCTATCTACTGTATATCTTCCAATAGTAGCCCCGGCGTTTATTCAAAAAATTATTCGGAAGGCCCGGCGTTTAAAAGAGACCGGCTATTATTCGCCTCGCAGACGGAATGATGATGGGTAAACAGGGTTCATTTGGCAGTAAAATACGGTATGGTACCGTATTTACGGTCACAAAATGTAGGCAACAACACCGGATGAACATTTCAGGATTTAATAAATTTATCAGTACAGCAGTGCGGTCTTATTAAAGCAGTATACAGTACGGTACTACCGTAAGCATGAAAAGCAGGTACGGTAGACATCAACTTTCCTGCCAATGATGCCACCAGCACTGGCCTGCACCAGTCCAAATTTTGCACAAAAGCGCGCATCAGCCTGACAAAGTCCCCTTTGGAACATAAGGAAATGCAATAAGCTCCAAACTCACGCATATACGTATACATTACGACATGAGACTGGATAAGATACAATAAAGTACAGTACTTACCATCTATTCGTCGTCTGAATAGGTAATGATTGCTTTGTTATTTGCGAGTTCTTCTTCATCTTCCTCTTCTTGTGATGGCAATACAGGTACTCACATTGCTTGTTGTCACACAGTAATCAGTTTTATCAGGATTAATGTGTCGAAGATGGCATTTTCATGTTCTTCCCGCCACCTCTGCCCTCTCTGTGGGGTTATGATTGACGTGGAGATGAAAGGGTAAAATGTTCTTTTTGACTTTCTCGCTTCCTCGATAGCATCCGACGACAAAACATTTTTGACACGAAAATGTACTTACCGTATGATTCACTGCACTTCGGGCGGTAGCCCAGGTGGTACGAGAAGAGGATTAACGCACGAAAAAGAAGGTGGGTCATTGGAGATCGGCGTTTACTACAGAATGGCGCTTAAAGGAGACCGGCTACTATTAGAGGCCGGCGTCTATTTGTCGCGAGATCTCTTCAAACCCGGCGTTTATTGGAAACGGCCGTTAATAAGAAGCCGGCCACTACTAGAAGATATACTATCTATCTATCTATCTATCTATCTATCTATCTATCTATCTATCTATCTATCTATCTATCTATCTATAATTTTAAAGTTAATCAGGATGCTAAAGTTGGCCTGCAGAGAGAGCTGTTGAAAAGAGTTGGATAAATTTAAATATCTACGGTCAGTGATGGTCCAAAATAAAAAAAACTAGATGCAGAGATAACCCATAGAGTTCAGAGTGGATGGAGTAATTGGAAGAAGGTATCAGGAGTATTCTATAATTGAAGAATTAAGGTGAAGGTTAAAGGACATGTTTTTAAGATGGTGGTAAGTCCAGCAATGATGTATGGAGCTGAGATGTGGCCAGCAAAGGGAGTGCAGGAGAAGAAGTTTGATGAGGCAGAAATCAGAATGTCACGATGGATGTGTGGAGTTACACAAAAGGACAGAATAAGAAATGAGACAATCTGAGGTACGATAAAAGTGGGAGAGAAATCTAAGAAAGTATTACAAAGTAGGGTATGGAGGTGTGATGAGAACAAACAATGAATATGTGGGCAAAAGTGGAATGGGAGTGAAAGTCCTGGGTAATGGAAAACAAGGCAAGTCAAAGCAGAGGTGGATGGATAAAGTTAAAGAAGACCTGAAGGAAAAGGGCCTGACTGGGGAGGAGGTGCAGGGCCAAGCTGCATGGAGAAGGATGATCAAGCACATTGACACCACATCGGAGTGGAAATAGATGATGAGGAAGAAGAAGAAGCAGACTAGACTCAAGATCACGGAGGGACACTCCAATGCTCTGCCAGCATGTTCTTGAAATAGAATGTTTAAAGGACGATCTTTTGCTGTTTCATAAGGAGTTTGAAAGCAAAGAGTTTATCTCAGGGGTGGTAGAGTTAACATGGTGCCGATGAAGTTAAAACAAAGGGCAGGGCTCATTGTAATAATCGTAAGCTAAGACTGAAGAGAGAGTGGGAACTATGAGCAACCTGAGGCCTCATCATCGGTGCTAATTATCTAAGGCTCCATCTGTAACAGAAGTGGGTGTACCTGTCCCTCTATACCTGTGCCTACAGGACACTGGTATCAAAGTGGCAGGAGATGCTTGTCAGCAGAAAGCTTTAAGCAGGAGAAGTGAGGATTTTCTGGAGTTCTCCTTTGGAGCTTAGTGGGTTCGACTGTATTAGGTGGATTGCTCTTTAGCTGAGAGTTGCATGTGTATTCTGTAACACGTTTCTAGCGCTGGCACACTTTCGAATCAGGGATTAATCAGATTAGTTGGTTTTTGGCAGATGCGATTGTTTGATAAACTCAATCTGTGTTTTTTATCTTTGAGGGTCTTATCTTGTTTCTTTGTTTTTAAAGACCTCTCCTAATTATTGTTTCCTGACTTATTTATCTTTGGATTAACTTTTCCTAACTAATGATAGTTAATCACTTGCTCACTCACTTCACTTCACTCCTGCTAATCATGATGAGGGTCAGGGTGGTAAATAGCAGACCACCCTATTTTCAGGAACTTCTTCCATCTCCTAAGAAATTCCTAGACACTCCCATGCAAAGTAAGAGATAATAGTACTTATAATTAATTACATTTTTACTGCTCTTTTCTCATTACTCAAAGTGCTTTACACAGACAGAGGGAAGCCACTTCAACCACCACCAATGTGTAGCACCCACTGGGTGATGCAATGGCAGCCATTATTACACCAGTACGCTCAGCACACATTAGCTATTAGGTGGTGAAGGGCTGAGAGAGAGAGCCAATTAGAGACAGGGAATAATCAGGGGGTCCAGAATGGACAAGGCCATGATGGACGGTTTAGCCGTATCATCGGGATACACCCTAGTCTTTTTAAACGATGCCCAGGGAACGTTTATGACCTCAGAGAATCAGGACCTCAGTTGTATGTCTCATCCCAAGGATGGTACTAATTTTTTCAGCACGGTGCCCCAGTCACTGCACTGGGGCCACACACAGACCGCTGGGTAAGGACCTTCTGCTCGGCTCACCAATGCCTCGTCCAGCAGCAACCCAAGCTTCTCCTAGTTTGTCCTTCTAAGAGTTCTTAACAATCTCTGTTTAATAAATGACTCTGGGGGTCCTGCTCTCTTGGTGCTGTTAGATCTAATGGTAGTATTGGACACTGTTGGCCATGACATCCTCATCACCCATCTTGAGCAGTTTGTGGGTGATACAAGGAGCTGCTTTGGAATGGTTCAGGTTATACCTCACAGTTTTGCATACCTCACAATTTTTCCTCATCCTCAGCCCCTATCACCTGTAGGGGTCCCTCAAGGATCTATTCTGGGGCCTGTTCCTTTTACAATTTACATGCTGCCCTTAGGATCAAGTCAAGTCAAGCTGGGGAGCATGCACTGTTACAATGTGTTGCCGCACTCACCACACAACGAAACAGCTCAGAATCCTGGTTGGCAACCCGCCCAGGCAGACACGCGGTCCAGTCCCACCCTCCGGAAATTACCCTCTATTTCCCGCAGCCTGGTGTTACGTGGACCGCTTGGCCTAGTCAAGCCACTCGGGTCCCCAACAATGAGGATTCAAGAGTTGGATCACCCTTAGAGAATCACGTCACATGACCATAGTGCTGTAACTGACGCTCCCTCACAATGCACGTCATGTGCCTCATTCGAGACTCCATGGGCAACACAAAGTCAAACCAACGGTACCCAGGGATTCTCCGGAGAGACACAAGAGTCCAGACTTCGTCTCAGGTCACTGGATAGCTTCTATGTCTCACAAACAAGAAGCACCAGGACTCTAATGACTTGGACCTTTGTCCTTCTGCATAGATTTTGGGAGTGCCGCACACCCCATTCCAGTGACCTCATGACACCCCATGCTCTCACAGTCCGTCTACTGACTTCATAGGAAGAGTCACCAGAGACATGAACGTCACTGCTGAGGTAAGCAAACCTCTCGATGAGGTCGACACTCTCACCGCAGACAGACACACTGCTGATGGCCGTGCCCAAGAGGTCATTAAAGGCCTGGATCTTTGGTTTATATCAGGACGCTCACAAGTCCAGACACTCCTCACTCAGTCTCTCGAGTGCCCCGATCAGAGCCTCCATTGACTCTGTGAAGATCACAGCATCATCAGCAAAGTCAAGATCAGTGAATCTTTCTTCACCAACAGATGCCCCACAGCCGCTGAACCCCACGACCTTGCCCAACACTCAGTCCATGCAAACATTGAACAGAGTAGGAGCAATGAACACACTGCTGACGGACCCCAGAATCAACTGAGAAAAATGCAGAGGTTCTGCCTCTACTCTGCACAGCACTCACAGTACCAGCGTACAGGCCGGCCATGATATCCAGCAACCTCGAGGATCCATTTTCAAAAAAACACAAAACATTAGTGCCTCAGTTTGCGAGTATAATTCGTTCCGGAAAGGTGCTTGTAATCCAAAGCACTCGTATATCAAAGCGAAATAATGGAAACTCAGATAATTCATTTCACAACCCAGAAATATTTATATAAAATGATTAATACCAAATCTTCACTCTAACTAACGGAATCCCTGCTATCTGTTGGCTCACCGGAATCTTTTTCTTTTTTTGTGACTTTAACAAGGAAACATCTCCAATGACAGTTGATTTTGCCTGAAGAGTCACTACACTTGGACACAAAATTAAAAAGATGCTTTACACGCTGTAAGGTTTCTACGCTCTTTTGGGATTCCCCACCCAACGGGACGACACTCGAAAGAGCGTACCAAAGCAACCGTAGGCTCCCAGCACTGTAGCAGTTTGCCGTAAAAGTGAATTAGAAAAGATTGCGCACGTGCTATAAGCACTTGCCATCGATGGGTGATGCAAGGAACATTAGAAATGCAAGAGCACAGCATTACTTGGCCACTATCCTGGTCATGACCCTGCCTGATTGCTGTGTCTGTGTATAGGAGAGCGGGAGATCACACTACAATAAATAACCGTGCTGTTCCTGTTTCACGCTCAATAAAGCTGGTGGTGCTAAAGTACTGAGACTCAGCCTCGTGTTTTGCGGTGCATGACAGAGACTCTCACGTTACAACACACACATGTCATCACAATGCTATAGTAAACAGTATACACTCGTACGGATGTAGACTATATGAGTGAGGCACGCCGACTGAGACCGAGCATGGGAGACGATTACCCACAATCCCCACGGGACGACTCATGAAAGAGTGTCCCTAAGCAACTGCAGGCACCCCAGTCTTAGCTTCTCTGCACTGGCTTCCAGTTTGCTTCAGGATCGAGTTTAAAATTTTACTGCTTGTTTTTAAGTCTCTGAATGGTTTAGGCCCCCTTTTATTTTACTGACCTCCTACACCCTTACTCTTCTTCATGGTCACTGAGGTCCTCCGACCAGAAGTTACAGGGGACCATGCTTTTACAGCAGCTGGCCCTAAACCTTAGGAATAGTCAGCCTTTTTATATTAATTTAGCACCAACTTTAGAAATGAGACCCCTGGTGTCTTCTCTCAGGACAGGAAGCATAAACTGCCCCTTGTTGGTTAATTGACTTTCCTGGAAGGGGAATCCACATTACAAGACTAAGAATCAAGCACTGCTGGATTTTCATTTCAAAATCCCAGATTTTAGCCATGACCCTTAATAAAGCCTTGAGTATGTTTGGAGTCAATTAGATTAGATAAACTTTATTAATGCTATGGGGAAAATCTTTTCTTTAATCTTCTATTGAATTTACTAGCTGAAATACCAAGCGCTGCCCAGGAGGAAAATAAAGTGTTTTTTGAGAAAAACATAATAAAAAAAAAACAACTTTAAAAATAAAAATAAATTAGCAAACAATAAAGACCCACTAATGCACTTGTCTTGCGGTCTTGTATGTATGTTATTATCCAGTGGACGCTCAGTACCGGCCAGCTCTACTTAATTTGAAAAGCAACAGGCAGCCGCGGTGCTGATTAAACATAAAGAATGCTGGCAGTCGCCTGCTATATAGTAACTGTGTAAGCAGTAGAAAGTATTGAAATCGTCATAAGTACTCTGGGCATCTCTCTGCTAGGAGGATTCGTGTTACCAACATGCTCACATCGTTTGTCCATTAGCAGCTAAGCATCTGTCTTTCTTCAGAGGTTTCGTTTTGCCGGTGTGTTGGCCTTGCTTGGGTATCCTCACAGTTGGAGCCCTCACTCCGACTCTACTTCTCACTTCCAGGCCGGACAGACACACACACTTGCACACGCAGAGCTCTATTTAATTACAAAAGCAACAGGCGGGCGCATTGGGACTCAAACATAAAGAATGCTGGCAGTCATCTCCAGTTTGCCCTCTGGTGGTGGTTCCGAGTGTCAACTGGATGATAACATGCATACAAGACCATAAGATTACCCCCCACCTTACCCAGAGATGGATTTCACCCTACAGTATTTTTAGTCGACCATTGAGAAACACGTGTACCAAGATTCATGAATATCACTCCAGCCGTTCAGACGTGATACTGGAACATACACACATACACACCTTGACTTTTATATATATAGATTAAAAGCATGTAGCATTCCATACAACCAACTCAAACTTAACAAAACTGAATTCAATTCAACCCTCACGCATGCCCAATTCAGATGCATACAGGAGCAGAAACATCAAAAATAAGGATACAAAATCACACCGAAAATTATAGAGCCAATCAATCAATCGGTAAATAAATAAATATAAATAAATAAATATACAGTGCATCTGGAAAGTAGGAGCTCCGGTTTCTTCCCACAATCCAAAGACATGCAGGTTAAGTGGATTGGCGATTCTAAATTGGTCCTAGTGTGTGCTTGGTGTGTGGGTGTGTTTGTGTGTGTCCTGCGGTGGGTTGGCACCCTGCTCAGGATTGGTTCCTGCCTTGTGCCCTGTGTTGACTGGGATTGGCTCCAGTAGACCCCCGTGACCCTGTATTCGGATTCAGCGGGTTAGAAAATGGATGGATGGATGGATCTGGAAAGTATTCACAGTGCATCACTTTTTCCACATTTAGGTATGTCACAGCTTTATTCCAAAATGGATTAAATTCATTTTTGTCCTCAGAATTCTACACACAACACCCCATCATACAAACGTGAAAAAAGTTTACTTGAGTTTTTTGCAAATTTATTAAAAATAAAAAAACTGAGAAATCCCATGTACATAAGTATTCACAGCCTTTGCTCAATACTTTGTCGATGCACCTTTGGCAGCAATTACAGTCTCAAGTCTTTTTGAATATGATGCCACAAGCTTGGCACGCCTATCCTTGGCCAGTTTTGCCCATTCCTCTTTGCAGCATCTCTCAAGCTCCATCAGGTTGGATGGGAAGCGTCGGTGCACAGCCATTTTAAGATCTCTCCAGAGATGTTCAATCAGATTCAAGTCTGGGCTCTGGCTGGGCCACTCAAGGACATTTACAGAGTTGTCCTAAAGCCACTCCTTTGATATCTTGGCTGTGTGCTTAGGGTCGTTGTCCCAGTCTGAGGTCAAGAGCGCTCTGGAGCAGGTTTTCATCCAGAATATCTCTGTACATTGCTGCAGTCATCTTTCCATTTATCCTGACTAGTCTCCCAGTTCCTGCCCCCCACAGCATGATGCTGCCACCACCATGCTTCACTGTAGGGATGGTATTGGCCTGGTGATGAGTGGTGCCTGGTTTCCTCCAAACGTGACGCCTGGCATTCACACCAAAGAGTTCAATCTTTGTCTCATCAGAACAGAGAATTTTGTTTCTCATTTACTGAGAGTCCTTCAGGTGCCTTTTGGCAAACTCCAGGTGGGCTGCCATGTGCCTTTTACTAAGGAGTGGCTTCCGTCTGGCCACTCTACCATACAGGCCTGACTGGTGGATTGCTGCAGAGATGGTTGTCCTTCTGGAAGGTTCTCCTCTCTCCACAGAGGACCTCTGGAGCTCTGACATAGTGACCATTGGGTCCTTGGTCACCTCCCTGACTAAGGCCCTTCTCCCCCGATCACTCAGTTTACATGGCCGGCCACCTCTAGGAAGAGTCCTGGTGGTTTCGAACTTCTTCCACTTACGGATGATGGAGGCCACTGTGCTCATTGGGACCTTCAAAGCAGCAGACATTTTTCTGTAACCTTCCCCAGATTTGTGCCTCGAGACAATCCTGTCTCGGAGGTCTACAGACAATTCCTTTGACTTCATGCTTGGTTTGTGCTCTGACATGAACTGTCAACTGTGGGACCTTCTATAGACAGGTGTGTGCCTTTCCAAATCATGTCCAGTCAGCTGAATTTACCACACGTGGACTCCAATGAAGCTGCAGAAACATCTCAGGGATGATCAGGATGCACCAGAGCTCAATTTGGAGCTTCATGGCAAAGGCTGTAAATACTTATGTACATGTGCTTTCTCTATTTTTTTATTTTTAATAAATTTGCAAAAATCTCAAGTAAACTTTTTCACGTTGTCATTATGGGGTGTTGTGTGTAGAATTCTGAGGAAAAAAATGAATTTAATCCATTTTGGAATAAGGCTGTGACATAACTAAATGTGTAAAAAGTGATGCGCTGTGAATACTTTCTGGATGCACCGTATACTGTGCAGTTATTTCAAAGTGAAGTTAATGAGCAGATCAGGAGGAAGCATTCAATTGCCTGATAGCAGTGTGCAGAAGAGACCCCTAGAAGCTCTTCTTTGCACATCATGGTGGAATGACCCCGTGGCTAAAAGTGCTCTAAGAGGGCGCCTCCTGGAGGGGATGGAAGAGATTTTTCATGATGTCGTCCAATCTTGCCGCCATCCTATCATTCAACCACCACTGTGTCCAGGGTTCGCTCTATGATGGCGCAGGCTTTCCTGATATAGCACCCGGACGTAGACAGATTAGATTAGATTATGTTTATTAATCCCAAAAGGAAATTCACATGTAGCAGAAATATATAAAAACAAGGATACAAACTCACAGGACAGGTAACACAGCCAACCATTCAACTGATATGTAAATAAATAAATAAATACATAAATGTTAAATAAATAAATATATTATATTTGCCTTTAATGACCTCTTAGGCACGGCCATCAGCAGTGTGTCTGTTTGCATAGAGAGTGTCAACTTTGTCGAGAGGTTTACTTACCCTGGCAGTGACATTCATGTCTCTGGTGACTCTTCCTATGAAGTCAGTAGACGGATTGGGAGAGCACTGGGGGGTCATGAGGTCACTGGAAAGGGGTGTGTGGCGCTCCCGATATCTCAGCGAAAGGATGAAGGTCCAATTCTTTAGAGTCCTGGTGCTCCCTGTCTTGCTATATGGTTGTGAGACATGGACGCTATCCAGTGACCTGAGATGAAGACTGGACTCCTTCAGTATTGTGTCTCTCCAGAGAATCCTTGGGTCCCACTGGTTTGACTTTGTGTTGCTCATGGAGTCCCGAATGAGGCACATTACTTGCATTGGGAGGGAGCGTCAGTTACGGCACTATAGCCATGTGGTGCGTTTCCCCGAGGGTGATCCGGCTCGTAAGATCCTCATTGTTGGGGACCCGAGTGGCCGGACCAGGCCGAGGGGTTGCCCACGTAACAACTGGCTGAGGCAGATAGAGGGTCATTTCCGGACGGTGGGACTGGACCGCGTGTCTGCCTGGGGGGTTGTCTCGTCGTGTATTGGGTGCAGCAACGTGCTGTACCAGTGCATGCTCCCCAGCTTGACTTGACTTGACTATTATTCAGATACAGTACAACCTCAATTATCCGGTATAACGACCGGCGCCCGTCATCTGGATAATCAAAAATCACGGATAATCGAAAATAATTATAAAAATTCACAAATGCTAGAATAGGTGCTGTACAGTGAAATTCTTACTTTTCTTGTGTTGTTTATGAAGTTTTCTTGACAAAATCAGACAGGAGACGCTGCTTTGTGTTCTTGCAGCGCTTCAATTTTATTGACGTGCGGAGCTTGCGAAGTGTTAGGATGTCACTAAAATTTGAATCCGCTTCCTGCTCAAGAAAGTCTAGCAATGTTTCGGTACAATTTAGTGCTTCTGCAATCGAAACTTTCTTTTCTGAAGGTTCGTCTTCAACTGCGTCATCGTCGCTTTCTTCAGACAATTCCGCACTTGACTTCGCTTCTGCAGCAAGGGCGGCGTCGTCTTTCACTTGATATCCAGGCTGATCATTATCAGAGAGTAGCCATTCTTCGATGTTTTCTCTGTTGACGTCTTCAAATCCATTTACATTTTGAATTTCCTCAAAAAGCGATACCGCTGTTATTTCTTGGCTTTCACTGTCATTGACGTTTTCAACACCATCCATTACATCAGGGGACAATTTTCGCCATGACTTTCGAAAGGTTAAGTTCGGCATGTCATCCCAACTCTCTGAACATGGAAAAATTGCATCCTTAATTGTCCATTTCTTGTAAAACTCACAGAGATCTCCGTCTTCTTCCAAGACTGAACAGAGTAAAGATTTCCTGTAACGACGCTTGAATGCTTCTAAGACGCCCTGGTCCATAGGTTGCTTAAGCGACGTCACGTTTGGAGGAAGATATGCGATGAAAATCTGGTCATCGCTTGTTTGCAGGACATTTTCGCTAGGATGGGAAGGTGCGTTGTCCAACAGTAACACAGCTCTTTGTGGCAAATTTTTGGAGCATAGATGGTCTCGAACAGCAGGAACAAAATGTTTAAAAAACCAATCTTTAAAAATCTGTCTGTTCATCCATGCTTTGGTCTGATTGTAGTAAAGGAAAGGAAAATTGCGTATTTGTGTTCCCTTAAATGATCGTGGATTCTTAGACTTTCCAATGCATACGAGTTTCAATTTGTGCGAACCACTAGCATTAGCGCATGCTAGCACTGTTATTCGTTCCTTACTGGACTTGTGACCTGGAGCAGACTTTTCTTCTTTTGATACGAGCGTTTTTGACGGCAAAGCCTTCCAGTACAATTCAAGTTCAATCTACATGCTTCCGTTAGGTCAGATTATCTCAGGTTACAACGTGAGTTACCACAGCTATGCGGATGACACACAGCTGTACTTATCAATAGCACCTGATGACCCCGACTCTCTCGATTCACTAACACAATGTCTTACTGGTATTTCTGAATGGATGAATAGTAATTTTCTCAAACTAAATAAAGAGAAAACTGAAATTTTGGTAATTGGCAATAATGGATTCAGCGAGGTTATCAGAAATAAACTTAATGCACTAGGATTAAAAGTTAAGACGGAAGTAAAAAATTTAGGGGTAACCGTTGACTGTAATCTGAATTTTAAATCGCATATTCATCAGACCACTAGGACAGCATTTTTTCACTTAAGAAACATAGCTAAAGTTAGACCTCTTATATCATTGAAAGATGCTGAGAAATTAATTCACGCTTTTGTTTTCAGTAGACTAGATTACTGTAACGCACTCCTCTCAGGACTACCCAAAAAAGACATCAATCATTTGCAACGAGTGCAGAATGCAGCTGCTAGAATCCTAACTGGGAAAAGAAAATCCAAGCACATATCTCCAGTTTTGATGTCACTACACTGGTTGCCTGTGTCATTCAGGATTGACTTTAAAATACTGCTTATGGTTTATAAAGCCTTAAATAATCTCGCTCCATCTTATATATCGGAATGCCTGACACGTTATATTCCAAACCGTAACCTTAGATCTTCAAATGAGTGTCTCCTTATAATTCCAAAAGCTAAACTTAAAAGAAGTGGTGAGGCGGCCTTCTGCTGTTATGCACCCAAAATCTGGAATAGCCTGCCAATAGGAATTCGCCAGGCAAATACAGTAGAGCAGTTTAAAACACTGCTGAAAACACATTACTTTAACATGGCCTTTTTATAACTTCACTTTAACTTAATACTGATACTCTGTATGTTCAATTCTTCATAATAACTATTCATGGTGGCTCTAAAATCCGTACTGACCCCGACTCTCTCTTCTGTTTCTTTTTCCGGTTTCTTTGTGGTGGTGGACTGCGCCACCACCTACTCAAAGCATCATGATGCACCAACATTGATGGACTGAAAGCCAGAAGTCTACGTGACCATCATCATCAGTTCCTTCCATGAGAACCCTAAATACAAAGAGGACTGTTTGATTTATGTTAGGTAGATTGCCCAGAGGGGACTGGGCGGTCTCTTGGTCTGGAACCCCTACAGATTTTATTTTTTTCTCCAGCCTTTGGAGTTTTTTTGTTTTTCTGTCCACCCTGGCCATCGGACCTTACTCTTATTCTATGTTAATTAATGTTGACTTATGTTTATCTTTTATTGTGTCTTCTATTTCTCTATTCATTTTGTAAAGCACTTTGAGCTACATTTTTTTTGTATGAATATGTGCTATATAAATAAATGTTGATTGATTGATACAAACCATTCTCGTCAGCATTATAAAGTTGGTCAGGTGAAAGATCATGAGCCTCGACAAGACGTTTAAATTCCGTTACGTATAGTGCTGCAGCGTCAGAATCACCACTTAGTTTCTCACCTTGGATATCCATCTGTCTAATTCCGTGGCGAGATTTGAAACATTGCAGCCATCCTTGAGACGCAGCAAATGGTTCAGAAATCTTCATCTCACAGTGAAACCATTTCGCTTTTTCGAGCAGCAATGGCCCAGATACAGGACATCCCTCGGCGCGTTTTTGCTTGAACCATTCGAACATAGCTCTATCCAGATCGTCAAATTTTGAACCCTTTGTTGTCTTGCGTGCACTCGTCCCGTTAAATGTATCGGATGAAGTTACGAACTTGTAGTTGTTGAGTTCATCTTTCTTCCGAAAAATATCACGCACTGTTTGATTTCCTATGTTAAATTCCGATGAAAGCTTAGCAATTGATTCCCCCTTTTCAGCACGTTCAACAATTTACAGTTTCGTAACAATTGACAAAACAACTCTTTTTCTTTTTGCTCCCACACTGGACCCCGACATTTCGGCACAAACTTATGCAAAACTGCTTTCTAACCTCGAGGTGCGGACGCCAACTGAATGAACCCGGAATAAGGGGTCGCCTACACGGACCGTGCGACCTTTACAAAACTCATTGGCGAATGGCAGTCGTCTGAATTTGGAAAAAGGAGAGGGATAGTGTTCGGAACGAGTCCTATGCATCGGATTAAGTCTAATGGTTTTTCATAGCAGGGAATCACCTGGCTGGTGCACAGATGCTATACTGTACTTTCAATCCTTTTAGAATAATTCTCAGAAACCCATCGACAAAGAAAACTTTAGCTGTGACACACGTAGTGTACATTCCTGTAGTCGGAATTCTTGCCGGTCTTGTGATGTCTCACACTTTTTTTTTTTAGGCGATCCCGGATAACCAAATGCACGGTTAATTGAAGACCGGATAATCGATGTTCCACTGTATTTCAGAATGGTGTTTCAAAGTAAACTTAACGAGTACATTGAGTAGAAGCATTAAAATGCCAGATAGCACTGGGCCAAAAAGATACTAAGAGTTGCTTCTTAACACACCGTAGTGTGTAGTGTGTGACCAGGGCTCTTGCCCAGCTGGGACGTCTCCATGCTGGGAGAACCGGGGAGCAAGCGTGGCCAGAGCGTTACCTCCCCCCGGGACGCAAGATGGCAACCCCCCCTGGGTTGTAGCAGTGCCCTGGACTCCCGCAGGGCTTCATGGGAGTTGGAGTGTGGTGCAGCCCTGTTGGGATCCGCAGGTGCCACCGGGGGGTGCTGCAGCAGGAGCTGCTGAGCCCTTATGAGCAGTACTTCGACTACACCCAGAAGTGCTGCCGGAAACGAGTCATCAAGCACCTGGAGCAAATCTGGGTGGGCTCTAAAAGGAGCCAGCGGCCGCTACATGGGGAGCCAGAGTCGAGAGGAGGGAGACAAAGCTTGACCCGAGGAGTGAAGGAGGAGAAGGAAAAGAGTAAAGGAAGGGATTATGTTATTCTTCTGGGGAACGGGGGAGGCATTTCCTACAAGGGAAAAAGAAACAAAAATCAAGAGTGTCCCACACATGTCTGTGTCGGGTTCAGCTGGCGGTGCTAGCCTGGTGGGCCACAGGTGGAATGAGTCTGTGGCTAAAAGAGAACTCCTCCAGGAGGAGATTTTTGATGATGTTATCCTATTTTGGTTTGACCTGTGATGGCACAGATTTTCCTGATAAGTTTGTTCAGACATTGTACTTCATTTTGAGCACAAGTTGCTTCCCCAAGAGACCACAGCGGTGAACACCACACTGGCTATCATGGACTGGTAGAACATTTCCAGTAGTTTGCACAATTAATACATCACAAGATGTGCGTGTCTGTGTCCAGAAGGATTTGGGATAAGGGATTGCCATTGCTGGGGATTGGCTTTTAATGGAGTTAAGATGGATGGGCAAGGTGGATTTCAAACCAGAACTCCATGTAGTGAAAGAGTTAGGTTGGATGAGAGAGAGACAGCAAGAGAATAGAAATGAGAGAGAGAGATGGAGCAGCCGCTGCAGCCATCCAGAATTAGAGAGAGAAGTGGCATAGAAGTTAAAGATGTTATTGTCTGTAAGAAAGTCAGACGTTGGTGTCTTAGAGAGGATTCTTGTGGGTAGGTCAGCCCACAGACCACCCTGGATATGCTCACGGATCCTCAGTGGTCCAGGGTCCAAACTTTGAGAGTTTTTCTTTTTGCTTTGCTGTATGAGAGGCCTTACTTCATTTGATTGGCTTTTGTGTTGTTCTGTGTTGTGCTTTTTATTGAAAGTGAGTTCAAACTCACAATAACTGAACATTTTCAAATCCTATTTTCCTTTAACTGCCTATCCTATAATTTAGAATAATTTACCATTTAATTTAATTCAAGTTTATTTGTCTGCATTATGAGCTTGCTTTAAACAGAATTACTTGGGCCACTTTGAATAAACACAGACAAACCTGATTGCGTTAAAGCAGCTATAATCCCAACATGGGAGCTGTCATGCTTTCCATTTTAACAAGACCACCATTTTCTGTTAATTTTCCTTGCTGTTTATAATCAACTTCTCTAAGAGTAGCTTTCAAAGTTCCTTTTCATTGAATCCCTAGTTTCAATATTTGTCACTTTGTAGTTAGCTTCCATCACATTTAAACAGATTACGGGACATGTCGTAATGAATAAACTGACAAGCAAGTCCTCCTCAGTTTGTATGGAAGGTTCACTTTATCTTCATACTCCTAATCTTGTTGAATGCAAACCCTTCCGGTAACAACGTCATCAAGTGAAATAAGGGCTACCTGATGCTTCACTCCTTCATTGCACTCTGGGTATACAAGCGTTACCATGCGTGGACTGTGGAAGGCACTGACTTCTGAGTGCTTTAGCAGCTGTCTTCCATTAAACTCCCATTTAACCTGATCACTAATAAATTAATGTCAGATCTGGACTAACAGTAGGCTATTATTTTCAGAAGAGCAGTTTCTGGGATTTAATATTAACATATGCATTTTATTTTCTATCAATTGTATGTTTCTCGCAAGTGTTACCATTTGGACAATAAAAGGAGATGAAATAAGCCCATGGCGACTGGACAAAAATATTCTTAGTTATGAAAGAAATTACACACGTGCACGGTAAAATGTCGAAACGCAAAACCGCTTTACGTGTTAGTTACATTTCAGAGGGGTTTGTGATACTTTATGGCAACTGATGGAAAATTCAGCATGATAGCAGCAATGTCGTCAGATTCTAGCTGTGGCTCAGTTACTGCTTTTACTTTCATTTGAGGTTATCTACTTGTTTCTTTTACTTTATAAATCATTTGGGTAATCAAATTACTTGTCTTAATTACCTTATTTTTGTATGCAATCCATTTTCATTAATGTTATGATATGGGTGTGTTTTATGTTATTTCTTCTTCTACTTGAGGTCTTATAGATAGATAGATAGATAGATAGATAGATAGATAGATAGATAGATAGATAGATAGATAGATAGATAGATAGATAGATAGATAGATAGATAGATAGATAGATTATGAAAGGCACTATGTGATAGATAGATAGATAGATAGATAGATAGATAGATAGATAGATAGATAGATAGATAGATAGATAGATAGATATGAAAGGCAGAATATGATAGATTAACTTTTATAATCATATTTAGTTTTATATAATAAAAGTTGATAACGAAGAGTAGAACCAAAGCACCAAAGGAGAAGTGGGTCGAGCAGATTTATTTCCATTAAATGGTGAATCACATACTGAAGGACTCCAGTGCATATTAAGCAGATGTTCATTTGAGACTGAACACAGAAAGCACTTCTCTACTTACAGAGTTGTGGGACTCTGAACAAACTATGGAGACACAAAGTTGAAGCAGAATCCTCGTTAAGCCCTTAGAAGAATCTGGGTGATGAGCTATTGAGACAGCTTAGCTTTTAGCTAAACAAATGGGCTTGATGGACTGAATGGTCTCCTCTCATTTGTCAATTTCTCATATTCTATGTTCTTAACTGTATCTCTAGCAGAAAATCCTTATACTGTACATATACCAACAAATTCTTTTTAAGAATTTAGAGTAAATCACATCATCATTAACATGGAATTCAAAAGAGCAACGTATTGAAACCAAGGCTCTGCAGAGGTCTAAAGCAGAAGGTGGCATGACACAACTAAACTGCATAACTATTACTGGTCTACAAATATCCTTAAAATGAAATATTGGAATTTGGCAGAAGTCCATGAAGCTACAGCTGCTTTGTTAGCAATTGAAGGGAAATTCAATTCTAAATCTTGTTTGTATGCTCTGCTCTGTGTTCCAGTCAGCACTAATTATCATCAATTTACCAGCAACCCAGTAGTTCAGCATTTGCTAAAGATATGGAGACAATGTAGGACACCTTTAAGGCAGAGAAGCTTATATCTGTGGCCACTGTACGTGATAACCACTGTAACAGACAACATGGATTGGGTGGCATTCCGGCAAAATAGATGGTTCCTTACCTGACCAGGGGGCTTTTAAAAGAAAGAATGTGGGGAACAGGCATCCCAAGCAGGTTGGTTAGTGGTACTTTTCCTGGTGTGGTGGATGTTATAATGGAATGGACAAGGGGGAAGCTTTCCAGGGCCATAGGCTTCCTCGGTACACTGGGTGGTGACATCCCCCTAGCATGCATCCTTTTCAGACACCTGCAGGGCTGCATTAGAGTTGTAATTTTGGTGTGGAGCCCTGATGGGCTCATCAGGTGCTGCTATGAGAACTGCTGGAGGCAGGCTCTCCTGTCACAGAGAGGTTTTGACTGACTCAGAAGTGCTTCCTTTTAGCAAAGTGATAGCACAGGAAGTACTGCTGGGTTTGAAATGAAGGAATATACTCAGCTTCACCCAGGGGAGTCAGACAACACTCACCTTGGAGGAGTGGAGAAGGAAAGAATTGTATCACAGGACTTGATGATGGTGTGAAGAAAGAAACCTGCATAAGGTACTTGTGGCAATAAATCTGTTTATTTGTGCCTGTGTCTGTGCTGTTGTGTCTGGGGTTTGGGGCGCTGCAATGCACCCTAGGGGTATTCACACCACCTACTGCATCCTAAGATAGCCTGTCAATCTAGGGAAGATGTTAGGGATCTATCTATCTATCTATCTATCTATCTATCTATCTATCTATCTATCTTTCTATCTATCTATCTCCTTCCTGTTTTGCTGTCGCTGTGCATGCTGGGTGGTTATCGCGAGTGTGGAACAGGTGGTGGACGCTGTGAGGTGAGTGTGGTGTTTCTTTTTTCTTATGATTTTCTGTTTTCTTATTTCTATCTTTTCTTTTGTGTAAACAGCTAAACTTGTTTTTGTACTGAGTGGCTTAGGCCATGGCAGCCGAAATGGCTGTGAATCTTGAGCATCTAAGCTGTTTGTCCCATTGGAGGCGGGGGTGCTGGCAGTAGAGGAAGTGGTCGGATGTAAGAATATCAAGTCAGCTTCACGAATGAGCGGGTCTATCGTTTTTTTGAGCTCTGTGGATTTAGTTCCCACAGTGGTTGAGAAGGGGGTCGTTATTAATGGCTCCTTTGTACAGGTTTCCCCTTTAGCCGTCCCGTCCCGTAGAGTAAGTTTTTCGAATGCGGCACTTTTTCTCAAGAATGAAACTATAGCAAAAGAGTTGGAGCGACATGGACGTTTGGTGTCGAAAATTCGGTATATTCCTATCTATCTATCTATCTATCTATCTATCTATCTATCTATCTATCTATCTATCTATCTATCTATCTATCTATCTATCTATATATTGCCTTTCATATCTATCTATCTATCTATCTATCTATCTATCTATCTATCTATCTATCTATCTATCTATCTATTATATAGTGCCTTTCCATTCTATCTATCTATCTATCTATCTATCTATCTATCTATCTATCTATCTATCTATCTATCTATCTATCTATCTATCTATCTATCTATCTATCTCTCTAAATGTTGAAGTGTAATTTGACTTTATAGGAAGTACTTTCCCTTGCAACAGGTGATGTTTATTTGTAACACATGCAATGTGGTCTCCGCACACAAATCACATATTTATTATGTGTTTAATTGCAGTCTTTTTAAGAGAATTTTGAATTGGCCATAGACAGTTTATTGTAATCAAAGCTTGCTCTCTATTGGATCATCTTAACAAGAGCACCTCTGATCTTTGCCTTTCATAATCCCCGCCCCTATCGTGAGCTCCGCCTTCAAGAGGTGTTAGATTGGCTTAGAAATGTGACACTCGGTGAGCCGTCTAATCGTTCCCTCATGGTTGCCTCCAGACGCATGTATTATTCAGGTGCTGCCGAGACTCTCCATGATCCAGATTTGGAGTGAATGAGTTAAAGCAAAAAAGAATAGATTGTATAATCTGATCACTGATCAACTGATTTTGGCAGGTGCACATGTATGCCCAGCAGTGTCATGGCATCTCTGCCGGCGTTAATACCTGGTGTGTACACAATGTCACTAAAGCTGACAGCTCCGACTGTTTAAAGCGTTAAACTGCAGTCACAAATGTAAGGATGTACTGAACTAGTGCTTAAGTGAATAAAATCACTGCCTAGGCTCTTTTGAAGGATCTTACAGTAGATCAACATTAACGACTTCTGCTTTACTGTTAAAAAAAATGACAAAATAGCCTGTGCAATACCCTTTTGTTGAATAAAATTGGAAAACTGCTGAATGTTTAAAATGCAGCTGTGCAAAAACGTCAGGCAATTGGGTGTTAAACATCAAAATTCCACAACAAACAATTTCTTCTTGTTATAAAGATGCAGTCAAGGTGGGTTTAAACTCTCATGTTATTGTGCCAATTTACCGTAAACACTCTCTCATGCCGTGACCTTCTTAAGATAACAGTATTTGACAACTTGTGTGAAGGCCATTTTTGTAATTGGTTGCAATTTCTTTTCCCGGAATGGATAAACGTACGGCAATGAGGCCTCTTTGTTATGAAACGTTTTTATTTTCTACGACTGACTAAGGCTTGTCAGCTCCGTGTTGTTCATTTTTTTTTTACTCTGGTGTATTGACTTTGCCTCCTTAATCCCCACTGTTCCAAAATGACATTGTAATTGTTTCTCTTTTTTTTTTATTTATTTTGTCTTCTTTTTGTTTTCTTTTTCAGAATATTTTGACACGGAAGCTCTAAAAAGGGGAGAAAAAAGAAATTCAGCTTGACGGTGACAGAAAGGTAAGGGAATAAAGTGTGGCTGCAGGATCTGAGAGCCCTCGGCTCACGAGTGTGTAGAACGAGAGCTGCCATCTCTGACGGCTTTTGATTCCTCAAGTCATATTTCTGAATAAAAGAAGATGGCAAACAGAAAAGGTCTGTAGCTGGAATTTGTTGTTTTCACGTTTTAACCTTATCTTTTTTTAATCTGGAAATCAGCAGATGCCGTCGCTCTCCCTTGTGCCTGAAAGTCGTCCTTTTTCAATTTGACTTTGTTGGAACTCAAACGATCGAGGGGGCTTCTACCATATTTAGTGTCCTCCATAATGTTGGTATAGGAGTGGTGGCTCTGAGGCTAGGTATCTGCACTGGTAATCGGAAGGTTGCCAGTTTGAATCCCGTAAAAGGGTGTCCCCTTGAGCAAGGCCCTTAACCTGCAATTGCTCCATCCTGGGTATGACGTTAATCTGCATCCAGTCCTCCATGTGGACCCTGCAGGGAAAACTTGGAGGTTGCTGGCAGAATTGGCACTCCAGCCACCATAAAAAAACTCACACTGGTTCCATTTCATCAAAACTAGTGTGGTGCTGAGGTGTCACCCGCTGCATGGCTGCACTCGGGTCCTAATCTGGGATCCCGAGGTGGTTTGTCGTGTGGTGGGAGCGGCAATGTGCTGTATCAGCGCCTGCTCCTAACCTCACTTTGTTTGGGACAAAGGCACATTTTTCCTTGATTTCTACCTCTACTCCACAGTTTAAAATTACAAATCACACATTTCAGACGTCATGATTTAAGTGAACATCGCAGACTTTCATTTAAGGGAATTTGCTGACATTTCGGTCACACCAACACTTCTTCTAAAAGGACCCCCATAATATTTTTGGACAATTGGCGTCACGGGTGTTTGTGATTTCAAGTCTTCATAAGACACCTCAGTTTGCTTCTACCCATTGGAGTCTGGAGTTGCCATTATTCAACATGAGGACAAGAGCTGTGCCAATGAAAGTCAAAGGAGCGATCATGAAGCTGAAACACAAGAACAGAACCATTGAAAACATCAGCAACACCTTAGGATGAGCAGAATCAACTGTCTGGAATATCATGAAGAAGAACACACTGGTGAGCTCAGTAATCACAGAGGGACTGGAAGACCACCACTGTTGAAGACATTATGGTAAAGAAAAAGCCCCCAAACGCCTCTCTGACAGATCAGAAACAGTCTACAGGGGGCCGATGTGGACATGTCAGAGACGATTATCAGCAGAAGACATCATGAACAGAAGCAGAGAGGACACACTGTAAGATGGAGGCCACAAAAACATGTTGGCCAGATTACAGTTTGTGAAAAAGGACTTCAAAGAGCCTCCAGAATTCTGGGAAAAGGTCTTGTGGACGGACGAGACTAAGATGAACCTCATCAGAGTGATGGCAAGAGGAAAGTGTGGAGACGAGAAGGAACTGCACAAGATTCAAAGCAGACCTTCTCATTTGTTAAACATGGCGGTGCTGGGGTTATTATGGCTTGGGCGTATATGGCTGCCACTAGTCCTGGCACACTTCTGGCACACTTGATGATGAACTGCTGATGGCATTGGCATAGTGAATTCTGAGGTGTGTAGAAACATCTGATCTCTCAAGTTCCAGTAATGGCCTCCGAACTCACTGGACAACACTTCATCCTACCACAAGATGTTGTGCCAAACACACTGCTGAGGTGACACAGGAGTTTATGAAAGCTAAAACATGGACAATTCTTGAATGGCCAAGCCAGTCACCCGATTTCAATCCAACTGAGCAGGCCTTCCATATGATGAAGACAAAACTTAAGGGGACAAGCCCCCGAAACAAGCAGGAGCTGAAGAAGGCTGCTTTAGAAGCTTGGTGGAGCAGCCCCAGAAAAGACCCTCAGCACCTGCTGATGTTGATGAGTCGCAGATGTCAAGCACTCATTGCATGCTGGGATATGTGACTAAGTCCTAAATATGACAACGGCTTTAATAGACCTGCCATTGCTGTGTCACAAACATTATAGTGCCCTGAAATGGGGGGCCATGAAGAAAAAAGTGTTATGAGAGTCAAATATGTGAAAATCTCTTTTAAGTGAATGCAATTCATGTCTGAATTGTTTGACTTGTAATTTTAAATTGTGAAGCAGAGAAGTAAATCAAGCAAAAATGTGTCTTTGCCCCAAACATCACGGAGGGCACAGCTACACTGATATGATGAAGTTTGTGCCAGAGGGAATATTCCATTTAATTCAGCTCCATTTATTTTTGCACAGCATTCTTCATTGGGCGCAAGCGTAGAGTGCTTTGACAAGATCACAGGTAAAACACAATTAAAGGCTTTACAATTTACTAAATACAGAATTAGTTAGAATAAAGATACATTTTGTTTAAACAAGCAGAAAACAAATTAAGAACTGATTAACATAAATGGAACGCTGCGATATTTGTCATTTAATTAATTAATTGGGAACTCTGGCCAGCTGACATCGGAAGAGAGGAAAACAAAATCTGTCGTCAGCAGCATCCCTGGAGATACTAAACCTCTGGGGGTCTGTGGTCAATTTGCAAAGGAGAAAAGTCAAAGACAAAGATAGGCGATGTCCATCCCAAAGACCTCGGCCAACTGGGAGTCTTTTCTGCCCACTGCTGTCAGGTAATTCAATGCTTCTCCTCGACGTGCTTGATAATTTTATTTTGATTTATTGATTGATCGATTGGCGGTATTATCTGTCTCGTGAGTCATCATCCTTGTTTTTTTACGTTCTCGTATACAAAGTATAGGGAAAGTATTGTAATCGTCCAAAAATCTGATGTCGAGATTTTGATGAATCTCGACGTTTTAGACCTCCCTGGGTCCCAAAATACCATTACTGGAATTATGTCTGTGTGTGTGTGTGTGTAAACTCGATAACTTGAGTGTACTTCCACTTCGGTTAACCAAATTTTGCATACAAGTATTAGGTACAAAACGTAGATTTCTATCAACTTTCGAGCTATCTCCACTAACCAGAAGTGGTACTTTACCTTTTATTCATGCAGCTGCAGAGTCTGATTTATTCAACTTTATTTTAATAATAATCATTCAATATATTATTAATTTGATTTGCTTTGTTGATGGTTCTTTAATGTACATCTCTCTATTATATAAAAAAAATTCTGCAACGCGAAAAGACTTTTTGGAAGATTTTTTCATGTCCAGTGATACTTTAGCCATGAGATTTTTTCAAGTCCCGCCCTCCTCTCATCCATACGCAACCACGCACACGGTCCGCTCACCTCTCGTTTGTGTGAATGCTTTTGTCAGACACAGTTCGTGTAGAGAGAAAGAAACGATATTCACTTATGGGCAGGTATACGTTGCATTTTCACAATGTTATTCGAAAGATGGAGTCAAAATTCAATGCAATATTGACGAAAAAAAGCGAAAAGAGATCGAATATATGGATATAGGTGATATGACAGAAGTACTGTATATAGATATTTTTTGGATTTAAACTGTCGGAGACTTGTAGATCGTCTAATTCGTGTTGCCATCAGGGAAAAGTAATCTTTCTTTCCGATGAAAAGGCCTATCCGCGAGAATTAAAAGATTTGTTGTTTGGTGAAAGTGCTGCTCTCTCAGCTCTTATAAATTTATCCATCCATCCATATTCTAACCCGCTGAATCCAAATACAGGGTCACGGGGGTCTGCTGGAGCCAATCCCAGCCAACACAGGGCACAAGGCAGGAACCAATCCTGGGCAGGGTGCCAACCCACCACAGTCTTATAAATGTTATGTTCTCAATTAAAGAAGATGTATTATGTCCAAAGTTTATTGAGGAATTTCATCACGAAGAATAGAATTAATGAGTACACTGGCAATCCCAGCACCGAGAAACGATGAAGTCAAACAAATTAATGCCAAAAATGATGATCAGTTTCACTGCAAATTGGTTAAATGTGTGTCAATAAACTATGTTGAAGCAGTTGGTGGTGATCGTGCAGAAGATGAAAACATCAACTTACAATATCTCAAAGAATATCTACAACCGTTAACACTGTCCGGTTTTCCACCACACAAATTACTATAGAAAGGAGGATGTATCCAAGAAAGGTAATGTTGGACGTCTTCTGCAGATATTATTACACAACTAAGAAGATCTTGATATATGCATACATATTAAAACATTAACAGTTTCCCATTAGAATAGCTTTTGCAAAGACAATTAACAAATCTCAGAGACAAACATTCGAAAAAGTCATTTTATTTAATAGAGAGAAAGAAACGAAATTCAATCACGGGCAGTTATGCGTCGCATTGTCACAATTAAAGTCCAAACAGAGAATCAAAATTCAATGCGATATTAACGAAAATGTAATTCGAAAAATTGTTTTTACTGAAGTTTTACAGTAAAAGTGTAAATTTAAAAAGTATTTGTGTGTTAATTTCAAAGCCAAACAGAACAAAATCGTATTACACAACGAATAACTCGAACACAACATGAAAGATAATTTTCTTTCAAATGATTTTTACTATGGTTAATTACTCGCTGTAATGTAAAATAGTTAGTCCTATTATGCATATGTAACAATTCCCATGAATATTAAAAATCTTTTTAAATTGTACCACCGCATCCCCATACGAGAGCGGCAGAACCACAAAGAGGCTAGTGCGTAGCGCCGGGCAGGGGGTTGGCGAGCGAAGTGAGCAGGGGGCAAAACCCTCAAGTAATATAAAAATATAATCCTTGTTCTGTGGTTTACTCTTCAAATATCCATCCCCATATCTGACTACAGGTATATGAGAAAGTCCGGGGGGACCACTCCCGATTTTTTTATGTTTCTGCTGCCTTATTCATTTGAATTTCCACTTGGGATTAATAAAGTTTAACTATTCTCATCAAATCCAAGGGTAGGGTCGAATGTGCAGCAAAAATGTCCCGTGCCTCAGTGCTGCGATCATTACTCTAAGCTAATAGAAGCTCAGTTTTTCTGCTGGTAACTTTTGCTGGCTTCACCCTCGTATTATTTAACGTGCCAGTGCCAGGCTTCACCCTCGTATTATTCAACGTGCCAGTGCCAGGCTTCACCCTCATATTATTTAGCGTGCCAGTGCCAGGCTTCACCCTCGTATTATTTAACGTGCCAGTCCTGCTGTCCGCTTTGCTGTTACATGGTGGATCTTTAGGACTTTTATCATATCATACTCACCCATAGCATTTCAAATGCCCCCCTTGCCATTTTGGTGCTGCTCCTCACCAACGGTTCCTTGTTATTGATTTCAGATTTGTGATCTTTGCAGGGCTGGTTTGGGCTGGAGGAATTTGGCTACAATTTAATTATCGCTTTAATATTTAAATTTGGATGTTTTTTTTTTTTCTTTCCGCCTTTTTTAATGAAAATTGGACTTTTTGCCCTATTTGAAAGCTTCAGATTTGTGAAAACGTTCTATTTCCTGTAATCATCGGATCTCAGCGTTTTAGGGTCCCCTCACACCAAAAACATCGATATTTCAATGATGGCCGTGTATCTGTTTGAGTGTGTCTGTGTGTCGCAGTTTCTTGAGTACAGTCTTGAGTTAAAAGGGCTGGATGGAAAAATCCCAAACTTGAAACTTAAGCCAGTTATGAGATGACGATGTGCTGATTAGGGTTTGAGCCAAGAGAAAGAGGCCCTCTGGCAGAACCCTCAAATACCATAATTCTGAAATGAATTATGAATTGTTCTCATCAATGGCTATCGTCTGCCAATGTTCTGCTAATTCCGTAGCTGAAGAGTTCCAAACTTCCAGTGGCATTAACTGTGCAGTGGGAATTTCATGGAAATGGGTTTCCATGGCTGAGCAGTTGCTTGCCAAGTTCAATGCCAAGTGTCGGATGGAGTGGAATGGTGGAAACGTGTTCAATAGAGTGACGGATCACACTTCTCTGTTTGGCAGTCAGATGGGCGAGTCTGGGTATGGTAGATGCTGGTAGAACCTTACCTTCCTGACTGTATTGTGCCAACTGTGAAGTTTGGTGGAGGAGGGATAATGGAGGGGGCTGTTTTTCAGGATTTGGGCTTGGCCCATTACTTCCAGTGAAGGGCAAGACCAAGACGTTTTGGACAAAGCTATGCCTCCAACTTTGTGGAAACAGTTTGGGGAAGGCCCTTCCTTTGCTAGTCCAGCATGACGGTGCCCCAGTGCACAAAGTAGGGTCCGTAAAGAGATGGTTGGGAGAGTTCGGTGTGGAGGAACTTGAGTGGCACCTTTGGGATGAACTGGAATGGATTTTGTGAGCCGGGCCTTCTCATCCAACATCAGTGCCTGACCTCATAAATGCTCTACAGAGTTAATGGGCACAAATTCCCACAGAAACACTACAAAATCTTATGGAAAACCTTCTGAGGAGAGTGGAATCTATTATGGCTGCAAAGGAGGGACCAACTCCATATTAAAGTCTATGCATTAAAATGTATTGTCATTAAAGTCCCTGTTGCTTTAATGGTCAGGCATCCCAATACTTTTGTCAATATAGTGTAAATACAAGTGTATTATAATTCTTATTATTATTAGTCTGGAATGGAGGAGGTTTTAACAATTGGGGACAGGCCGGTGACATGACTCACAGAAGGCCACACAATGGTGAATCCCGAACTTGATCTCTTGTCATTTGTAATCAGGCTTCTAAGGCGCTAGACCACAGGGCCTGCCTAAATCATCGTCTTGTTCAGACATGGCTTTCATTTACCCAAAACTATACGATTAAACAAATGCAAAGAGAAACAGGCAAATTATTAAAAAAGGAGCAGTAGGATGCCTCCAATGCCAGCATGCCAAGTTTATTCCAGTCCTGGCACATGAAATGAAAACGAGTCCGTAACACGCTGCGCTCCATGGCAGCCGCCTCTGCCGCTTTTGTTGTTCTTCCAGCGCTCTATTCGGTATGACAGCCTTAAAAAAGCCAGTGGAATTTAATGGTGGGTGGTCTTTCTGCGTGCGTTCCCCATTCCAGGAGTTAAAACCTCTGTGTATTACTTTGCTTTCGATTCAGTTCAGTCTTGTTTTTGTATTGAGCTCTTCAGGGAGTGCAGGTACAGCGTTGTGTCAAATTCTCAGGTAGATATAAATACAAACTTTACAAGTTACTAATTACTCTAAAGATCATACAGACAGGCGCCGACCTCTTTAAACAATCAGGGAACAAAAAGAGTTGAGAGTGATTGACAGAAAGGGGACCCAGCACTCTCTGCTTGTGAATTAAATGTTGAGAGAGGCCGACAAGAAAAACTCAGCCAGTAACATCCGTTAGAATAATAAATCTCGGTTGGGGGGACGCTTTGTGGGATTTCTCCCTTCAGGGGAGGGGATGGGGGGGCTAGTCCATGGTTAAATTAGAACAGACAGAGTTGGTCACATTCTGAGTGGCCACTCACTCCATGCTGGTCACTCTACAGTTCAGTCTGTGCTGGGCAGTCAAATCTGATGGCAGAATCTTTATATCCTTTAATTCCAAAGCTCCCAGTATCTCTGATGTCTTTTCCATGTGCCGGAGCCCAGCTTGGCAATACAAGTTGTGGCACTAAGAGGAGAGAAACAGAAAAGAGGAGGGTTAGTGTTATATTTCTGTACAAATGACTAACAAGCAGAGATGCAGCATGCAGAGCTAATCAGCAGTTCTAGTCAGGGAATTCATTTTAATAATAGCATTAGTGTCTATGTCTGAGCTTTCTCCCAATTCTGTCATTCTAACAGATGGTTCATAACAAACATTTTTAATAATAAAATGCATTGCATTTGTCATTCCAATAGATGGTGAATCACAAACATTAACACTACTATTACAAACCCCATACCAAATAACACATTAAAGAGACATATGCATTGCATTTGTCATTCCAACACATGGCACATCATAACATTTGTAGTGATGCATTTTATTACTACATGCATTAAAAATGCATTACAATACATGAGGCCTATGTTGATTAGTTAGATTTCAGCTTGTCATCATTACATTTTTCATTCCAAAACATGGCACATCACAAACATTAACATGGCTTTAACAAATCCCATATGAAATGGCATATAACAGAGACAGATGCATTGCATGTGTCCTTCTAACAGATGGCACATCACAAACATTAACACGGCTTTTATAAATCCAATACTAAATGACATATAGCAGAAAAATATAAATTAAAATTTGCATTGCAACAGATGGCAAATTTACAAATATTTCTAGTAATGAAATGCATTGCATTAGTCACATCAGCAGGTGGCACATCACAAGCATTAACACTGCTTTTACAAACTCCATACCAAATGACATATAGCAGAGACATATGCATTTTTCATTCCAACAGATGGCATATCATAAACATTTTAGTATTGCATTTTATTAATACATACATCACAAAATAAATTCCAAAAGGTTATGCACTGGAAACATTAATGCTGGGGTGTATATTGATTACTTAGATTTCAGCTCATCTTAGATGGGTAGTACAGCTACTTTATAGTAATAAAATATTAGCATTTGTCATTCCAACAGATGGCACATCACAAACACATTGCTTTTCTGAATCCTATACCAAAATAGCACATAACAGACACATATGCATTGTATTTGTTATTCTAACAGATGTCACATCACAAACATTAGCACTGCTTTTACAAATCCAATACTAAATAAAATATAGCAGAAAAATATAGATTAAAATTTGCATTGCAACAGATGGCAAATTTACAAATATTTCTAGTAATGAAATGCATTGCATTAGTCACATCAGCAGGTGGCACATCACAAGCATTAACACTGCTTTTACAAACTCCATACCAAATGACATATAGCAGAGACATATGCATTTTTCATTCCAACAGATGGCACATCATAAGCACTTGTAGTAATGCATTTTATTACTACATGCATTAAACATGCATTCCAATACACAAGGTCTATGTTGATGAGTTAGATTTCGACTTGTCTTACAGCTAGATTGTAGCAACAAAATCATTGCATTTTTCATTCCAACACATGGCGCATCACTTTAACAAATCTCACATAAAATAGCATTGCATGTGTCCTTCTAACAGATGTCACATCACAAACATTAACACGGTTTTTACGAATTCCATACCAAATTGCATATATCAGGGACATATGAACAGCATTTGTCATTCCAACAGATGGCACATCACAACCATTTGTAATAATGCATTTTATTACTATTTGTGTTACAAACTACATTCCAAGAGATGATGAAATGCAGCATTAATGCTGATTTCTACATCAATTATTTAGATTTCAACCCATCTAAGATGGGTAGCACGACTAGTTTGCAGTAATAAAATCATTGCATTTTTCATTCCAACAGATGGCACATCACAAACATTTTAGTATTTTATTAATACATACATCACAAAATAAATTCCAAAAGGTGATGCACTGGAAACATTAATGCTGGGGTGTATGTTGATTACTTAGATTTCAGCTCATCTTAGATGGGTAGTACAGCTACTTTATAGTAATAAAATATTAGCATTTGTCCTTCCAACAGATGGCACATCACTTTAACAAATCTCACACAAAATAGCATTGCATGTGTCCTTCTAACTGATGGCACATCACAAACATTAACACGGCTTTTACGAATTCCATACCAAATTGCATATAACAGGGAATATGAACAGCATTTCTCATACTACATCTTAGACTTGTAGCACAGATAGTGCTATAATAAAGTAATAGTTTTTCAGCCAGCTTTACAAGCTGAGACCAAAAGGACAGCTCTTATATAAGCCGGCTGATCATTTCACAGCTTCTGGGCCCTGTAGCTAAAAACTTGACCTCCCGCTGTTGCTTTGTTAATCTTTGGAATCTTTTGTAGTCTGACTCACACAGACACCTTCACTACAGCCCTTTCCATCCCGGGCATACTAAAGACTCTTTCTTTTTAACAGTTCCTTAGACACTGCTGCCTCTGCAGCTACGGCATTAACTTCTTGAATTAGGAACTCAAATTGAGGAATTTTGTCATCAGGACGGGATACCCTTCTCATAGCGAGGACACGGCCCTCAATTAAGTCAAGAGAAAACCTTAGAATATCTACCTAAGAGTAGTTCTAGTAAGGAAACCTGCATTGTGCTAATCTTCTCTTTTTTACTTTAAAGGAATATGTCATCCAGAAATTATATATTACCTACCCCGTGTAGTCTGTAGTGATGGGCGAGAAAAATTCTTAGGCAGACAGAGGCTTTAGGGGGTGCAACGCTGCAGTCACTTTAAGGAAATGGGATTATTTTGGCGGCATGAAAAGGAACATAAATATTTGTCAGGTGACCTTATGTAGGAGTGCAACAAAAACACAAAGATTGGCGAGAGAAAGGAGGCTGAATAAACTCAGACATCTCCCATCGCTCAGAAACTCCAGAAAGGGGAAACAAGGCAGAATAAAGAAAAGATCAGTGCATGACCGAACTGAGCATCGCTTAGACACTTCTGAAAATAATGATCATTATTATTATCATTATTAAACAAATTGCTATCCTTTGGACAATTAAGATAACAATTAAGATACTTTTCAAATTATTAACTCTTTTCTGTTCTTAACAATAAGCAAACCTCTATTTTATGTTATTGTGACTGGAGTAACAACAACATTTATTTCTAGAGCTCATTTTCCTACAATGATGGAGCTCAAAGTGCTTTACATGATGAAGAAAGAGAAAAAAAGACAACATAAGTAAGAAAGTAGAATTAGGGAACACTAATTAACATTAGTGGGAGGAAAGAAAAAACAAAAAATACTCCAGACGGCTGGAGAACAAGAAACAAAATCTGCAGGGGTTCAGAGGCCACGAGACCACCCAGCCTCTTGTAGGCATTCTATCAGTCCTGATGGTATTCAGGGTTCACATTGACGATACTTGATGATGACGGTCATGTGGACTTCTGGACTTTAATCCATCAATGTAGAGACATCATGGTGCCCTGATCAGGTGGTGGTGGCACAGATTGGCATCACAGAAAACTGGAAAAAGAACAGAAGAGAAAGCAGGGGTTAGTACGGATTGTGGAGCCACCAGGAATGATATTGATAATGAAATGCATATACAGAGTATCAGGATTAAACTAAAATGAAGCTATGAGAAAGCCATGTTAAAATAATGAGTTTTTAGCAGTGTTTTAAAGTGCTACACTGTATTAGCATGGCAATGGAGCAGCATTATGTGTAATGGTTTTGATATGGGGTGTTTAACAGTGTGGTCAGTAGGGGTCACACCATTTCCCCAAAACCGACACAGACGGATGCCAGTCACAAGTTCAGCAACACACAGGCTTTATTCAGTGGGAAATGCTTTCCAAATCGTTTCCCACAGCACAGTACACAAGCCACCAATAATAAAAGCAGCACACAGCAGTTGTCTTCTTCTTTTCTCTCTCCCTTCCTCTCTTTGTATCCTCCGCCTCCACTCCTTCTGGTAAGCTTTGTCTTCTCCCTCCTGACTCCGGCTCCCTGAATGAAGTGAGGAGGTCCCTGTAATGCTGTACCCGGGAGAACTCCAGGTGACCCATCAGCATGATCCCAAAGTACTCCCGGGTGAGGTACAAGCCCACCATAGTAGAACTCTGCAGCACCCCCTGGCGGCTCCCCCAGAACCCAACAGGGCTGTGCTGAACTCCAACTCCCACGAAGCCCAGTGGGAGTCCAAGGCAAACCCGGGGGGCTGCCCTCTAGTGCTTCGGGGAAGGTAGTGCCCTGTGAATGTCCTCTCCCACCCCCTGGTAAGGTATAGCAGGTTTGTGGCTCAGGAAAAGGGCGGGGGGGGGTAATAAATAAATAATTAATTGGCCGGCTCGATCTCCGTGGGCGTGCATGCTTAAGCAGTTGTGAGGGGTTGGTGGAGTAACTGGGGCAAGACACTCCTGCACCTGAGGGTACGGTCCATCTCAATTGCTTTAGTTGGCTTCCTGCAGTGTGCACTTGAGATGCACCACCTATGGAAGCATATAAGGAAGAGCCGGCATGACAAAAAGGGAGAAATCGAAAGGAAGACAGAAAAGAGAATAACAGAGACAATTGGAAAAGGAGGATATAAAATGGAGGGAACGCAAGAAAAAGACAGGAGAGAGAACCGGTGCATGCTGATGACAGAGAGAGAGAGAGAGAAGGCAGACATTCGGGACAAAGTCCCTCGAGGGAGTATGTGACCAATGCTCAGTGGCTGAAGGAGGTCACTCCGGCTGAGTGGCCTGGGAGCTGGAGAGTGACGTGCGGCTCGGTTGGAGCGACTCGCTGAATAAGTCCGGAGAGAGGCAGCGTGATTGCAGGGTAATGTGGCATCCTGTGGGCCATGGACTGTTGGGGCGCGAGCCTGGCAGAAGGAGTCGGAGGCTCGGGGATGGTGCCCTACCGCGAGTCAGAGTCAGCTACAGGGGTCCAGGCCTAGAAGCAGCACAGAAGGTGGGCTGCACTGCCGGTTAGGCTCCTTCTTGCCTGCAAGGACCCTTTAGGATTAAGCTAAGGGGACGTCAGCCTCTAAAGGGTTTCAACCAGGGCTCATGTTTTTCTGGACAGCTTCCAGCCTCGTAATTGTAACATCGCTTTTTTTGAATTATTGACTTGATCGTTTTGTTTCATTGGATTATTTATTTATTGTGGAAGATTTTTGCACTGTACTTTTCAACACTGTTTTGATTTGTATTTAATTAAAGCGCTGAAACACTTTTGCACCTACTCCTTGCTTTGTGTGTTGTGTCCTCATCCACCTAGGCTCATCCCTCGGGTACCTTTTATCGGCGGTAGCGGGTTCAAGAAGCTCCATAGTGTGGAGCCGACCGGCACTGTCACACCTGATCCTTTCAATAATGGTGGCAATCCTGAGCGAGAAAGGACCCCGGCCATCCACCACCACAGATGTTTTCTGATGTTACAGTATCTAACTGACACATGGATTATCTACTGCTGCCATAAAGACTTCAGGTCTTCTACACGACACTAAACATTAGTCTACCTAAGAAGTGCTCTGAGTGTTTCCGAATTAAGGACACATTTGTAAATGTCACCAACGCACACAGACAGCTCTCCTGCTTACTAATTCCTCATTGGAGGAATTGTAGAAAAGCAACCAGCAGGCAACTTTGACACCCAAAAGGAGCAATCAGCTCCGATGAACTTCAGTTTGCTGGTTCATTTTATTGGGAGCTAACATTCCGGATTTAGTTAAGGTCTTATTGCTACGTGCTATCATTGGAAGGGCAAAGTGAAGTTTTGAGAAATCCAAAAGTGTGGGTGGGAGGGAGGAGGATTCCGCTTAGGGTCCCAGTTTGGCACGGGGTCCCCACAAGTGAATGTAAAGGACTGGAGATGATCCGACATGGGGACGCTTCCTCAGTATTTAGACATAAATAAATTAAAGAGTCTCTGCAACTTCAAATGTAAAGTGCGTTTCACAAATAAGATGCATTGGCTCTGAGTAGAATAAGAGTTAAGGGTGCATTTATTGTAGTGAAGGTCGCTATGCAATGCAAATAGACTAAATCACTTAGAGGCGGAATATAATAACGTGAGCCGCACGCCAAAATGTATTTACTGTAAGTCAGTAATACACAAGATGAGTTGCAGCAATTACTGTGCCTTTGTTGTTAGTATGGATTTTGCATCATTGAAACATTGATAATAGCTTTTATAGTGTGCATTCTCATTATACTCAAAAACGTTTTATGACTTGAGTACTTTGGCCTCATTGGATGAATGTAACATAAATGATGATGCATGAGGCAGAGCTGTTGAAATGATGAAGCCCAAGAGACAATTCGGAGTACCTGTACAATCAACTTTGGCATGACAAGTGGGCCTGCCTATCTGGGCCAATCGTTTTAACATTCAACACTTGTCCGGCGAGGAAAGAGTAAATGTCACCGTCCTTCTCGACCACTCCGGTCTTCCGTTGAACGGTGTCTGGTGACGACCACCTCTGTGTGGTAATGAATCTCAGGCCGGACTCTTCTCATGTGTAGCTCTTGGCTGGTGGAATGAGTTGGGTCCGTGTACTTTTTGGTATTTGAAATTTCGTTTCAGAAAACATCATTTAAAAAAGAAAAAGAGACACCTATTTGATTTTCAACTTAAAAGGAAAAAAATGACAATTACTTTTTTCCTTTTGTTCTTTCGCACATCACAAAAGAAAAATGCAAGGAGCGAGAACGAGAAAGGTCCGTGTACTTTTTGGTAATTGAGATTTCATTTTAGAAGCAAAAACGGAAAAACAAAAATGAAAGGAATTTTCAGATTTAGATATTTTGATTAAAGAATAAAATGAGGGAAAATAAGGTATTTTTTAATTCTGTGGTAACAAATAGCAGTCATACACTTAAAATTACACATACTTTTCTGGATGTGTTTGTGATTCAAATAATGAAAGTGTAATAGCTGAAAAACAACAAAACAGACGCATTTTCGTTGTCTGAAAAGGGAGGTACTTCTCCTTCTTGCGATTTTTGACGACACGTGCGAACAGTCCTCCTCACAACACATCGACCGACGGCCTTCAAGATACACTGCATGGCATCAGCAGAGGATGGACCGTTACGTTGTTTTTCAGAACAGTAAAAGAGTGACACTCCAGGACGAGGACACTGAGTCGCATCTTTCCGGTAAAAATACAAGCTTTGCAGACTTTGCTTCATTGATGTAGCAGTTCTTTTATGAACGTTATTGTTGTTACTTACTGTGAAACAGCGAACATTTGGTGATTTCATTTACTAACACTAAGTCAGGAAATTTTTATAGGGCAAGCAATTTGAATAAGTTTAAATGTGTGAATGGTTGCTCATTGACAAGTGTAACACATGTTAAGAAAACTTTCTGTAAATCACGTTGCTCTCCTACTTGTGCACGCTGTTAATACTCGAAACGTTTACTACCATTCAAATTGCTAGCACTCTAAAAATTGCCAGACTTAGTATTAGTAAATGAAATCACCAAATGTTAGCTGTTTCACAGTAAGTAACAACAATAACATTCATAAAAGAACTGCTACATCAATGAAGCAAAGTCTGCAAAGCTTGTATTTTTACCGGAAAGATGCGACTCAGTGTCCTCGTCCTGGAGTGTCACTCTTTTACTGTTCTGAAAAACAATGTAACGGTCTATCCTCTGCTGATGCCATGCAGTGTAACTTCAAGGCCGTAGATCGATGTGTTGTGAGGAATACGTTGGGAGGTTCGCACGTGTCATCAAAAATCGCGCAGAAGGAGAAGTACCTCCCTTTTCAGACAACGAAAATGCGTCTGTTTTGTTGTTTTTCAGCTATTACACTTTCATTATTTGAATCACAAACACATCCAGAAAAGTATGTGTAATTTTAAGTGTATGACTGCTATTTGTTACCACAGAATTAAAAAATACCTTATTTTCCCTCATTTTATTCTTTAATCAAAAATCTAAAAATTCCTGAAAATTCACTTTTCTGGATTTATTTGTGATTTAAATAATGAAAGTGTAATAGCTGAAAAACAACAAAACAGACGCATTTTCGTTGTCTGAAACCGTAAGTACTTCTTCTTCTGCATGATTTTTGACGACACGTGCGAACCTCCTAACGTCCTCCTCACAAGACATCGACCGATGGCCTTGAAGTTACACTGCATGGCATCAGCAGAGGATGGACCATCACGTTGTTTTTCAGAACAGTAAAAGAGTGACACTCTGGGACGAGGACATGACTGCAGAAAAGCGAGTCGCATCTTTCCGGTAAAATACAAACTTTGCTTCATTGATGTAGCAGTTGTTTTATGAACATTATTGTTATTACTTACTGTGAAACAGCCAACATTTGGTGATTTCATTTACTAACACTAAGTCTGGCAATTTTTAGAGTGCTAGCATTTTGAATGTGTGTAAATGTGTGAATGGTTCCTCATTGACAAATGTAACACGTGTTAAGAAAACTTTCTGTAAATCACGTCGCTCTACTAACTTGTTACACTTTTGCGCACTGATAATACTCGAAACGTTTACTAGCTATAGTAGCCGGTAAAAGTCAATGAGCAACCATTCAAAATGCTAGCACTCTAAAACTTGCCAGACTTACTGTTAGTAAATGAAATCACCAAATGTTGGCTGTTTCACAGTAAGTAACAACAATAACGTTCATATAAAAGCTGTTACATCAATGGAGGAAAGTTTGCAAAGCTTGTATTTTTACCTGAAAGATGCGACTCAGCGTCCTCGTCCTGGAGTGTCACTCTTTTACTGTTCTGAAAAACAACATAACGGTCCATCCTCTGCTGATGCCATGCAGTGTAACTTCAAGGCTGTTGATCGATGTCTTGTGAGGAATACGTTGGGAGGTTCGCACGTGTCTTCAAAAATCGTGCAGAAGAAGAAGTACCTCTGTTTTCAGACAACGAAAATGCGTTGGTTTTGTTGTTTTTGAGCTATAACACTTTCATTATTTGAATCACAAATAAATCCAGAAAAGTATGTGTAATTTTAAGTGTATGACTGCTATTTGTTACCATAGAATTAAAAAATACCTTATTTTCCCTCATTTTATTCTTTAATCCCTTCATTTTAATTATTCTTAATTCCTTTCATTTTCTTTTTTTTTTGTTTTTGCTTCTAAAATAACATTTCGAATACCAAAAAGTACACGGACCGAGCTGCCCACCTGAATTTGAAAATTCTGACTCCCTCATTGAATTGAAGACTCTGTTCTTCAGTGAATTTTTTTCGCCGATTGTAACCAAGGTAGTGTAACCAGCTTGTATCTGGTTCTGAGGTCTTCTCTTCTGATGATCAGTGTTGTACCCTTGTCCTGTAACACTTGTTCCCAAACAGTCCCCCTCGAATATGTTAATCTAAATTTCAAAAACTCAACAACAACAACAACAACATTTATTTCTATAGCACATGTTCACAAAAGGGTGGCACGGTGGCACAGTGGCGCAGTGGGTTCGCTTCCCGGGTCCTCCCGGAGTGGAGTTTGCATGTTCTCCCCATGTCTGCATGGGTTTCTTGTGCTGTTGTGTCCTTTTTGTAGCATGGAGATCAAAACTGAACCCAGTACTCCAGATGAGGCCTCACCACTGTGTTATAAAACTTGAGCAGAACCTCCTGTGACTTGTACTCCACACATCAAGGCGCTATATAACCTGACATTCTGTTTGCCTTCTTAATGGCTTCTGAACACTGTCTGGCAGTTGATAGTGTCAAGTTCACTATGACTCTTAAATCCTTCCCTACTGCTATTTTGTCCTTTTTGTGGCATGGAGACCCAAACTGCACACAGGACTCCAGATGAGGCCTCACCAGTGTGTTATAAAACTTGAGCAGAACCTCCTGTGACTTGTACTCCACGCGTCAAGGCGCTATATAACCTGATATTCTGTTAGCCTTCTTAATGGCTTCTGAACACAGTCTGGCAGTTGATAGTGTTGAGTCTACTATATTCACACTAACTCTCTTGACAGGCTCAATGCAATTCCACTTAACTCATACCTCGCGTTCAAATTGTTAAGGTTTGGGCTGTAACACCACCCACTCCTTTTGCACCTGTATATTTCTCTTAATAGGGTCTCAATTAAATTAAATGGGCAAAAAATCTGTCTTTTGTAAATTCAACATGGCTAAAAAAAAACCCACAAAGAGACTAAAAAACATATTCTGAAACAAATGTCATCCAGCATGGCAGTGAAATTTTAATCCAAGTTTATTGAGAGGTAAATGCTGTAGTGGTGGTCTTAGCTGAGATCTCACATTGGCTAGTACAATTTCTATTTGTTGATCACCATCTAATTCTTCCACATGAAGCCTGTAAACTATGAGGACTAATTAAAGTCATTTATGTTAGGTAGAATGCCTGGAGGGGGCTGAGTGTTCTTGTGACCTCGGTACCCCTGCAGATTTTGTTTTATTTCTCCAGCTCTCTAGAGTTTTTATTTTTTATTTTTTCTATTCTCCTGACCATCGGACCTTATTTTATTCTTTTCTATTTAGTATTGCCTAATTTTATTTTTATATTTTTCTTTTTCCATTCTTCTTCTTGTAAAGCACTTTGAGCTACATCATTTGTATGAAAATGTGCTCTAGAAATAAATGTTGTTGTTGTTGATAACAGTGTCTTCTCATCAGCACCAGCACACTCTTGCTGCCTGATGGGAATTGCAGTCCACCTGCTGCTGGTGATTTTTGGGGTTCACTCTCTATTTAAACCCTACACTATACAGCCTATATTTTAAGTTGGAAAAACAGCAACACACAATTTAAAATTTTATGAAAATCAGCTCAGCCATTTTTATGTGACTGGCTAACAAACAAACAAATTAACAGAGATCATGATCTCTCTATTTTAATAAAAAAAATCTTGGGATGAGACGAGACGTGATTATTTGAAGAGACTTTTTGGAAGGAAGTCCCACAAGACGGAGACTTTTACCATGAGATGCTTTCAAGTCACACCATACTTACAACCTTTGGAAAAATGTCATGCGAGATGAAGATTTTTGCCATGAGATTCTTTCAAGTCATGCCCTACTTACAACTATTTTCAAACAAGGCCACAATCATCAGGTGCATTCTGGCACTTAACCTGGACAGACACCAATCCATTAAAGGGCTTACTTATGAACACACACACACTTACAAAAATCCAGTTTAGAATCTTCCATTCATCTAAACATGGCAGTGAGAAACGATTAAGTCAAACAAATTAATGTGAAAATTGTCAATCAGTTACACGGCAAATTGATTAAATGCGTATCAATAGACCATGCTGAAGCAGTTGGTGGTGAAGGTGCGGAAGATGAAAACATCAATTTACAATATCCCATAGAATATCTACAAGTGTTAATACCGTCTGGTATTCCACCGGCTGAATTACTGTAGAAAGAAGGATGTATCGTAATGTTATTGCGGAATTTATGTGTGACTGATGGACTATGCAATAGGACAAGATTCGTTGTATTAAAAATTGGTGTAACAATTCTGACATGTAAAATTTTAAAAAGCGACAAGAAAGGTAATGTAGTACATTTTCCGCAGATAACATTACACAAAAGGAGATCTTGATATGCCATTCATATTAAAACATTTACAGTTTCCCGTTAGAATAGCGTTTGCTATGACAATTAACAGATCACAGCGACAAACATTCGAAAAAGTCGGTTTATTTATTAGAGAGAAAGAAACGATATTGACTCACGGTCATTTATATTTTGCGTTCTCATGATCTCAGCTCAAAGAAGGACAAAAAATTCAATGCAATCTTGAAGAAAAGTTAATCTCTATATATAATCTTCATTTGGATCTTGATCTTTGTTTGTCCGCGAATGAATTAGAAGAAGAAGCACTAGATGGCAGTAGAGAGACAGCTAAAACATAGGCATTGCATTAAGAATCTCCTCCAGGCTTATACTACTGAAGACTGTAGTACACCAGTCACACCTCAAAACACAGACATTCAAACTAAACAAATTGTTGTGCTTTAAATTAACTAAAGAGATCTTCATTTAGATCTTGATCTTTGTTTGTCTGCGAATTCCACGCATGCGTAGACCACCTTCCAGTTTAGTACGTTGTTGTTACTCACGGATGTCAACAATGTGCCGGAATAATGAAATGAGCTGGTTAGCTCCTGAGGCCTGGTTAGAGAATGAGATCGCCAAAGATAAAAGGTTCGTGCCTATGTAACAAATGAATGAAAGAAAGACAGTGGGTAAAATGAATGACAACGTAACAGCACGTTCAGGAAATTATTATTGTTACGTTGTAGCCGGCGAGTGCTGCGCGTCTCACAGTTGTACCGTGGCTTGCTCACATGTCAGTGAAGTGATCCCTATTTATCCTTTAAAGAGCCTGATACCTATGTGTCCCCCTTTTATAACCATTGCTCCGTGTATATTGCCTTACTCTTTGGATTGCCACAAAGCAACCTGCGAGATTGGAGAAAGGTTGAGAAGACATTGTGAGAGGAAACGACAGCGTCGTGAAAATGAGACAGACTGTGAACAGACAGAAGCAGAAATGCTCCTACACCACCACATAATTACTGTTCGGACAGTGATTCCGAGTAGGCCGTTCCTATCGAATCAACATCCAAGGGTTTTCTTTTGTAATTTTGTTTCCCTTATAAAAAATCATAATGCTGTGCGACGAAGGGCCCAGTTCACGACTGGCAGCCGCGTTTAAACAGGGAGCCCTTCACGGACAACTTTAACACGCGCAACGTAGTTAGGCGCACAAGGCTAGTTGTTTTAACTGAAGTTTTAAAGTAAAAGTGAAAATAATGCATATGTAACAATACCCATGAAAAAAAAAATTTCAATAATCTCTTTAAATTGTAAACCCGGTTAACCAAATCCGGGGGTTGGTGAACAAAGTGAGCAGGGGGCGGATCCCCTAGTTTTATTAAAAGAAAAGAGTGTCAGAAAATTTGACTCACAGAGAAAGTAGGTGTAGTACCGTGTTAGCCATTATGAATGTAGTGAGAAGTCAAGCAGAATGACACCTTTTATCACATTTTGCCTGAAGAAGGGGCCTGAGTTGCCTCGAAAGTTTGCATATTGTAATCTTTTTAGTTAGCCAATAAAAGGAGTCATTTTGCTTGACTTCTCACTACTCACAGAGAAAGAGAATTTCCAGGCCACCACTGGATCCTACTTTGAACTGAAATGTACTACAATTATAGGCGTAGGCCCTGTTTTGTCTTGGTAGAGTAAATTATTAAGTATATTTCTGTCCTTTCCCCTTCTGTATTATTAATGTGTAGCCTTTGTCAGAATGCCTCAAATCTCCCAGACTTACCATTGTTTATAAGGTACTGTACCATATAACTTCTCCCCACCTTCCCTTCTACATCTATAACTTCAGGATGTTAGGTGTAGTAAAAGACAAGCAGGGGTTAAGTTACAATTTAAACAATATATTATTGTTAATATTCATAAATAATAACAATAAGCAAAGTACAAGTGAATATCGGCAGCCATACAACCTGATAAATGTTGATGTGTAGTTTCAGGAGGCACACAGACTTGTTAGTTACTTTAAATGTCTCTAGTTAAGGCAACATTTGTGGTCAGCTTTCTTCGGAACAGGCCGCATGCCCGTCTCAATATGGCTGCCGAGCTGTGCTCTTCATTGTGTTGTCCTTTTCAGTTCATGCATCAGTTTGGTAAGAGAGAGAGAGTGAGGTAAAGCAAGCAAATTTATAGATGTTCTGTCCAACCCCTAGAGCCAATAGGGCGTCATAGTACTTAAAGGCTTCTGATACAAGCCAGTTCCAAACAGCCATCTTCACACTCCCGCCACCCCCCAAAACCATATATTATGGTAAAGCTTGGAGTTAGGCAGTCTGGCTTTCCTGCAGGGGGTTGAGAGAGAGACTTTAGCAGAGAAACACTTGCCAAACTGGTTTGAGGCGCTTCCCCCAAATCCTGTCATAAAATTTAAAGAGACTCAGTCCTGGTGGGCAGGTTGTAAACAGGAATGCTTCTCACTAATGTAACACTAATATTACATTGCTTTGCCTAAATTACAAAATATTTATCAACTTATATGAAAAATCTCACATCACAACAGGCCCTCATCATCCTCAGTTGCATTATGGGTGATTTTCTTTTATCCATTCATTATGACTTATTGAACACAAATATCCATCCCTCCACCTTTTGTGCCTGCTTACTCTGAGTTGCAGAATTCCCAAGGCTACAGCGTATGAAATAATTATAAAACATGGAGCAGGTCAGTGTTTTCACTCAAGTCTACCTACGCCAGGGTCACGTCACTCTACTTGTGAACCCTGCACATTGTCTCATTTTTCATGTTGGTCCATGTTGGTCCACAACCTGCTAGTTTGACCTCATGATGGAAATGTGAGCTGCAATCCAGTGTTGATTGTAGCCTTAAACTCTGCACTCCTAAAGTCAATTCCAGCATCCTGTGATTGCATATAAATGCTTAGATGTTTCATAACAATGTGAGGAATCTTTGAAAACACTTTAGATTGCATAAAATGAAACCCTTTCTCCCCCCAACCTAATTATAAGATCATCTTTCTACTCTCACCACGGTCTGCGTATTTCAAAAAGTCACATTCTTGCCTATTCCACCCCTGAGAATCGCACCCCATTTAACTGCCAGGGGGCCACGCTCTATAGACAACATCCACACGACAAAAAACGTGTGCGGGTTCCCTCCAGCTGCTTTGACAAACAAGATTCTGACAAGCATTTTCAAGGACCGTTGTCATTAGAATGCAAGTGCAAGAGATAATGGAAACAGATTGATTGTATGTCTCCTAATTCATGTTCAACTAGATTACTTATTGAGTGACCCTCACACTCTCGGCTTGAAAATGAATTCCATCAAGACCAAAGCTGTCAATGTAAAAATGAGTTTGCCAATTTGAGTTTTTGGTGGATTTGGACTGAGATATATGGGAAATGAGAATTGCTTTTTTTTGCATCTCCAACTGTGAAATCTCTTTATGCATGGCATTCCCATTGAGGTCACATTCACGCTCTCAATGAGATGCAGCAGCAGGTTCTGGGTATGTGTTACAAGTTATTCAAATACCAAATCTTTTTTTATTAATAATATTTCAGTTGACATTTTGAAAGTTTAAAACATTAAATGGGCTGTGTGTTTGAAATATAGTGCCCCTTTGGAGATGGCTGGAAAAACGGTAAAACCAAAGGGTGCTGGCAAAATCAATAGTGTTGACTCCATCTGCGACCCTAAGCAAATCAATTAGCTCAACATTACTTTAAATGTAGAAATATTAAAAACATGGTACTATTCCTTTTAAATGCTTCTAGATGTAAGAACATAATATAGCACACCATTTTATGCCATGCCATGCCATAACACACCATATCATGCCATAGCTTGCCACAACATAACATAACATAACATAACATAACATAACATAACATAATGTAACATAACATAGCACACTATGCCATGGCATAACATAACATAACACACCATGTTATTCCATGCCATGCCATGCTGTAAAACAATCTAACATAAAACACCATTCCATGCCATGCTAATACATAACATAATACACCATGCTGTGCCATAACATAACATAACATAACATAACATAACATAACATAGCACACTATGCCATGGAATAACATAATATAACACACCATGCCAAAACATAACATAATACACCATGCCATGCCATGCCATAACATAACGAAACACAACACAACATATCATAACATAACATATTATGACATAGCACCCTGTGCAATGGCATAACATAATATAACATAGCACACTGTATCATGGCATAACATAATATAACACACCATGCCAACCCATAACATAATATACCATGCCAACCCATAACATAACATAACATAACATAACATAGCATAAAACATAGAACACTATGCCATGGCATAACATACAGTAACATAACACACTATGTCATTCCATGCCATGCCATGTTGTAAAACAACATAATGTAACACACCATGCAATACCACATAACATAACGTAACATAGCACACTGTGCCATGGCATAACATAATATAACACACCATGCCAACCCATAACATAATATACCATGCCAACCCATAACATAACATAACATAACATAAAACACAGCACACTATGCCATGGCATAACATAACTCAACATGTCATTCCATGCCATGCCATGTTGTAAAACAACATAACATCACACACCATGCCATAATATAACATACACCAAGTAATTCTATGATATGACATTTGGTAAAACAACATAACGTAACAAGCCATGCAATATAACAATATAACATAACATAACATGCCTTGTCAAGCCATGACATAACATAACATAACAGTGACTGTTTATTCTTATCATTAATTGTATTCTTGATGCAGTATGATAAAGGACCAACACAGGGGGAAGCCTGTCTAGCATTTTGTAATAAATAATAATTGTAATAATAAAGGATGTTGAGGTGATTGAACCTCTAGTGAACATAATATAATACAATTCTCAGTGTTTTGGAAGAGTGACGATGCCAAGATTAAAACTGTTAAATTTAACTTTGGTCGGGCAAATTTTGAGCAGATGCGGCCAAGTCTGAGGAGAATGGACTGAGATAAGCTTTTAAGTGTGGAGAGAGTTGAGGAGCAGTGGAACAGGTTTAACATATAAGTTTGATAGGCAATGCTGGGAAGGCACCCACCTAAAGTTGGAATTAACAAAACACAGTAGTGGCTAATGAAGAGATGAAGAAAACTCTGCAACAGTTGAATAAAGTGTATAAGACTAATAACTCCAATGTGAATCGTAGGGTGTATGAGAACATGGGGCAACCATTAAAAAGGATATTAGGGGGGCTAAAAGGGCAGCTGGAGAGGAATAAAATAGATAAGGTGAAAGCCGAACCAAAGATATTATTTAAGTATTTTATTAGTAAAAGAACAGTCAAAGAGGATGTGAAGTGCATCAGGAATAGTAAAGTGGGATTAACAGATACGGACAGTGAAGTAGCAGATGCTTTAAACTCACATTTTTTGAGGTCTTCAGAAGTGAGCAAGTGGATGACCTCCCATCAGTAACAGGGACAACTAAGGAGGTACTGAGTGATTTGGAAATTGTAGAGGGAGAAGTGCTGCTCAGATTAAACAGACTGAAATCAAACAGATTACCAGGACCAGATAATATTTACCAAAGAGCTCTTAAGGAGGTTAGCGAGTACAAAAATAAACCCTTGATGCACACTTTTAGGCAGTCACTGTGCACTGGAGAGATTCTGAAAGACTGGAAAATGGCAAATATGCCAAATGGCAAGTATGTTATATAAAAAGGGTGACAGGACAGAGCCAAACAACTATAGGCTAGTAAGCTTAACATGCATCACAGGAAAACTAATGGAAAGAATTATTAAGGATAAGATTGAGCAACACCTGGCAAGAACCGGAGTTATTCTGAACAGTCAGCATGGGGTCAGAAGAGGGAGGTCATGTTTTACTAACATGCTGGAATTCTATGAGGAAGCAAGAAAAGGATACAACCAGAGTGGAGCAGATGATATTATTTATCTGGACTTTCAGAAAGCATTTGATAAGGTGCCACATGAGAGGTTGGGCATCAAGTTAAAAGAAGTGGGAGTTCAGGGTGATGTTTGTAGACGTGTGCAGAATTGGCTCAGACACAGAGGTTGATGGTGCGAGAAACCTCATCAGAAATGGCCGATGTTAAGAGTGGTGACCAGCAGGGGTCAGTGCAGGGGCCGCTGCTATTTTTAATATCTATAAATGATTTAGATAGGAATATAAAGATCAAGTTGGTTAAGTTTGTAGATGATAGGTGGATTAGCAGATAATTTGGAATCCGTTATATCTTCACAGAAGGATTTGGATAGCATACAGGCTTGGGTAGATTTGTGGATGATGAGATTTAATGTCAGTAAATGTAAAGAGTTACACATAGGAAGTAAAAATGTGAGGTTTGAATAAACAATGGGCGGTCGGAAAATTGAGAGAACACCTTATGAGAAGGATTTAGGAGTCATAGTGGACTCTAAGCTATCGACTTCCAGACAGTGTTCAGAAGCCATTAAGAAGGCTAACAGAATGTCAGGTTATATAGCGCCTTGATGTATGAAGTCACAGGAGGTTCTGCTCAAGCTTTATAACACACTGGTGAGGCCTCATCTTGAGTCCTGTGTGCAGTTTGGGTCTCCAGGCTACAAAAAGGACAGCAGCACTAGAAAAGGTCAAGAGAAGAGCGACTAGGCTGATTGCAGGGCTACAGGAGATGAATTATGAAGAAATATTAAAAGAACCGAGCCTTTACAGTTTAATCAAAAGAAGATTAAGAGGAGACCTGACTGAAGTGTTTAAAATTATGAAGGGAATTAGTACAGTGGATCGAGACATCAAGGACACAGAGGTTCAGTTGCAAACGTGTTAAGGGTATACACATTAGGAATTGTTTCTTCACTCAGAGAACCACAGACATGTGGAATAAGTGACCAAGTAGTGTGGTAGGCAGTAAGACTTTAGCAGTTTTTTAAACTCGATTTACACCTATTCTGTTTCTCTTCTCAGTATTCAAATGTGGCACTCAGTGTCACGGCCCACCTGCCAAGTTGTTTTGCCTGCCTAAGGTAAAGTCATTTCTGATGGAGGATTGCAGGAATTGTGGGGTAGATGGGTCCTTTCATCGGATTGGCTGGCCCAGCACTGACTCTGCTGTTGAATGGCCAATAGGGGCAGGCAGCTTGATGGCTGAGGTCTCCAGGACTCTGAACAAATCCAAATCGTATTATGGGATATCATCTACTGTTAAATTTTGCTCCGTACTTGTAATATTTTTATTTTTATACTGTATTGAAGATTACTTGTGTTCTGTGTATTGTATTGTATTGTATTGTATTGACCCCCTTCTTTTTGACACCCACTGCACACCCAACCTACCTGGAAAGGGGTCTCTCTTTGAACTGCCTTTCCTGAGGTTTCTTCCATTTTTTCCCTACAAGTTTTTTTTTGGGAGTTTCTTCTTATCTTCTTAGAGAGTCAAGGCTGGGGGGCTGTCAAGAGGCAGAGCCTGTTAAAGCCCATTGCGGCACTCCGTGTGTGATTTTGGGCTATACAAAAATAAATTGTATTGTATTTTAGGAGATTTAAGTGGATGGGACTGGCAAACTTTGTTGGTCTGAATGGCCTGTTCCCATCTAGATTGTTCTAATGTTCTAACATAAGATTCCTAACACACCATGCCATGCCAAACCACTCTGCAACATGACCTAATACACCATGCCATGCCATAACAACATAATATAACATATACTGTTCATTAAAGACCATGCCATGCCAAACCACTCTGTAACATGACCTAATACACCATGCCATGCCATAACAACATAACATAACATATACTGTTCATTAAAGACCATGCCATGTCAAACCACTCTGCAACATGACCTAATACACCATGCCATGCCATAACAACATAATATAACATATATTGTTCATTAAAGACCATGCCATGCCAAACCACTCTGCAACATGACCTAATACACCATGCCATGCCATAACAACATAACATAACATATACTGTTCATTAAAGACCATGCCATGCCAAACCACTCTGCAACATGACCTAATACACCATGCCATGCCATAACAACATAACATAACATATACTGTTCATTAAAGACCATGCCATGCCATGCCATAGCATACTATACCATAAATTAACCCAACACACAACAACCCATCACTTTCAGGTATCCTTAATGAATTTCGTGGCTGTGAAGACTGGAGCCTAACCTGACAGGATCAGATGTAAGGCAGGATTTAGTCTTTAAAAAAGATGATTTTTTTAACAATAAGCTTTTTAACAAAGCCATGCATACTTAATACAATTAAATCCTTACTTGCTTGTTTCATTGGAACAGTTGACAGAAATACAGTACAACTCAATAAACTAAACAATCAATCAAACAAATGAATTAATTGATTGATTAAATATTAAAAGCGTCCAACATAAGATCAGTAATGTGTGACCTATAATATTTTTGACTTTTAATCACTTAATTGCAACTAGCAATGCATCCAACTTAATCCAATTTAGAACCGTGAGGTGCTGGATCCTCTCGTAACATCACAGGCGACATGTGCAGATGCGACAGCAGTAGGGCACACATCCACATTTGCTCATAAGGCGGGCTGATTTAGTCTGTACCTTATAGACAGGAGTGCACCATTTCTGTCAATGGAGGTCCAAAAGGCCAACGGAGTTTTGCATCTTCTTTCACACTTTGTGTGAGCTTCTGTCCCTTCAGGATGTCTAACTGTTAAAAGTGCCTTACAAGATGTCAAAGAAAAAGTCAGGATAGAAGAAAACCAAATTAGAGCAAGAATACCAAAAACAATCACCCAGACGTGGACACATTTGTCGGCTCCCTTAACAGCGCATTGAGGTGGTGCCATCTGCCTCTTGAAATGGTGACATGAAAAGCAGTTGTCCTCGGTGTGTCTGCATGTCTTTGATGCAAAGCAAGTGTGACAAGAGCTCACGTGTTGCTTATTCTACAAAGGCCTGCTGCACACATTTGTTGGGACCCCTAGAAAACATCCTAAATGATTATAATTTTTTGCAACCTCTCTGCTTTCTGCAATTTGTATCACACACGTCTCTAATCATGCAGTCATTCATTCAACTAATTTAAGCTGAGAAAGGTTGTCACTCTGCTGTTTGGTGTCATCGTGTGTCTAACGCTGAACATGGATCAGAGAAAGCAAAGGAGAGAGTTAACTGATAAGATCAGAAAGAAAACGATAGACAAGCTTGTGAAAGGCACAGGCTGGAAGACCATCATCTCCAAGCAGCTTGATATTCCAGTGACAAATATGATGAAGAAGTTGAAGGTCCATGGGACTGTAGTCATCCTCCGTGGATGTGTCCGCAAGAAGAAAATTGACCCCAAAATGGGCAGAAGGGTAGCGAGAAAGAATGAGGATAGAGTGGCATGTACTTTTAGAGCTGTGTGGGCGTTTATACCAAGGGATCCTCACCAACTACACTGATGTCTTATTATTAATCTGAGCCTGCAGCTTAAAAAACTAAAAAGCTGAACTCTTCACCTTCCTTTGAGCTGCTTTTAAATGCCAGAGAGTGGGTGTGACCGGGTACTTGTGAATGAGCCGCTCACAGGCGTACTCATAGCTTGCCTTCAAAAGAAGTTCTTCTCTTTTTACACCAACAAGATGAAAAACAGACACCACCCGATGCTTACAGACTTCACCTTTCCTTCTCCTGGTGTGTTTATTGTCTGATTGCTACCAGGATGTGGCCTACCCACCTTCATGCCTGCCAGACTCATCCTGGTCACAGGTCTGCTGAGAACAGTTTTAGAATCCAAACATGTGAGATCATTGGTGCTCTTTTAATTTGAATACATGAGTCGTGACCAATTAATGAGGGGAAGAGGTGGGATGTGCAATCCTATGTGTTGAGGTTTCATGTTTGTAGACAACACTAGGATTAGATTAGATCAATTTAATTAATCCCTGAGGGAAATTCAGATGCATACAACAGCAGAAACATAATAGAAGAATGCAAACTCACAGAACAGTACAATACCACACAAGGAGTGCCTCAATGGGCTTTACCAGGCCCTGCCTCTTGACAGCCCCCCAGCCATGGTCTCTCTAAGAAGACAAGGAAAAACTCTTCAAAAAAATGGAAGAAACCTCGGGAAAGCCAGTTCAAAAGGAGACCTCTTTCTAGTTAAGTTGGGTGTGCAGTGGGTGTCAAAAAAGGGGGTAAATATAATACAATACACAGAACAGAATACAGAGATCCCTCGCTATATCGCGCTTCGACCTTCGCGGCTTCACTCTATCGCGGATTTTAAATGTAAGCATATCTAAATATAAATCACAGATTTTTTGCTGGTTCACGGATTTTTGCGGACAATGGATCTTTTAATTTATGCTACATGCTTCCTCAGTTTGTTTGCCCCATTTGATTTCATACAAGGGACGCTATTGGCGGATGGCTTAGAAGCTACCCAATCAGAGCATGTATTACGTATTAAATAAAACTCCTCAATGATATACGATATGCTTCCCGTTTGGTGCTTCGCACACTTCAAAGCACTTCAAAGCCCGTATTGATTTTTGATTGTTTGCTTGTCTCTGTCTCTCTCACTCTCTCTGACATTCTCTTCGCCTGACAGAGGGGCTGTTTGCCTAGAGGATACGAATGCTCCTGTAAAAAATGCTGAAAGACTACCTTCACATTGCTCCCTTCTTTGCGTCGCTTTATCAGGGTTCGCATACTTAAAAGCCCAACAGCACGTATTGATTTTTTGATTGTTTGCTGTTCTCTCTCTTTCTCTCTCTCTGACATTCTCTGCTCCTGGCGCACGCTCCTTTGAAGAGGAAGATATGTTTAAATTCTTTTAATTGTGAGAAAGAACTGTCATCTCTGTCTTGTCATGGAACACAGTTTAAACTTTTGACTAAAGGGTGTTATTTCATGTCTAGGGGGCTCTAATAATGTTAACAGTGTGGGAGAGTTTATAAGGGCTTAAAATATATAAAAATAATAATACACACATATGGTTTCTACTTCGCGGATTTTCACCTATCGCGGGGGGTTCTGGCAACCCCCGCAATTGAGGAGGGATTACTGTACAAGTAATCCTCAATACAATATAACTGTGCAATAGAAATATTACAAGTACAGAGCAGAATTTAACAGTAGATGATATCCCATAATACGATTTGGATTTGTTCAGAGTCCTGGAGACCTCAGCCATCAAGCTGCCTCCCGCTATTGGCCACTCCAAACTGATTCAGCTCTGGGACAGCCAATCCGATGAAAGGACCACTCTCCCAATGATTCCTGCAATCCTCCATCAGAGGAGCAAAACAACTTGGCAGGTGGGCCATGGCACCAAGTGCCACATTTGAGTACTGAAAAGAGAAACAGAATGGGTGAGGGATAGTAACAAATTATAACTATCATATTACTTATGTTTTAGCACTAATGACTAAGAACAGAGATGTAGTCTGTACAGTTAATCAGCAACTCTAGTCAGGGTGTGACTAAATAGTCAGTCTTCAGCCAGGATTCACTACTTCATTTTAGCATACCCTGAACAAATAACACAGAGAAAATAATTCTGAACATACATACTGTGAACGCTGGCCCGGACACACACAGACGGACAACATATTTTGCACCCAATACACCATTTATTTACAATATATACAATGTTTATGCTCACGTGCACCCCCAGTGCCTTCTTGGACCGATTTCCCCTATGTCCAGGCCCACAGTCTCTGTGCCTTCCTGGCCGCCTCCCGTCCTCTCTCTCCAGCTCTGTCTGCTTCCTCCTGACATCCACCAATGCCTGGAGGGAGACGGCCCCTTATATAATGCTCCCGGATGAGCCCCAGGTGTTTCCGGTATCCGCTCCTTAGCCACGCCCCAGCGTGGCGGAAGTGTCGGCTGTCCTCCTGGCAGCTCTCCGGGCGCCACATAAAGTCTTCCCCCCAGCACTTCCTGGTGTGCCGGAAGTGCTGGGCTCCAGGGACAATTAGGCACTGGGGCGCCGCCTGGCGGTGGCCACGGGTCCCTACAGGGCTGGGCTTCAAAGCCCCCTACCCGAGGCCTCCTGCATAACCAGGACGGACACCCCCTCTCGGTCTGGAGGAGGCACACGCCCTCCTCCGGTCTTCCAAGGCATCCCGGCCGGGCTCCATCCCCGGCCAAAGACCACACGGGGTAAACCGGCATCGGGCGCCGCCTGGCGGTGACCACGGGTCCCTACAGGGCTGGGCTTCCAAGCCCTGTACCCGTGGACCCCAATATAACCAGGACGGACGCCCCCTCGCGGTCTGGAGGAGGCACAAGCCCTCCTCTCCTCCTCCTGGGCCACAATACATACATACTATAGCAGGTGGCCGGTTCCCATGCCAGGCTGAAATGCCCCTGCTGCATATGTTCCGGGGGAGCCAAAATGGGCAACTCAATACCTCCCCCGGGACGCTCAACCTTCCGCAGGGCTTTCTGCTATCCAAACCTAATTACACAGATGCCAACCCTGAGGAGCTGGCACCTATGCCAGTAGTGATGGAGCAAGGCAGTAATCAGTTCTCAATGGGATGAACATCACATCTAGGCAATCAGAATGGGTTGATGAATGTTGTTGGATTGTGGATGCAAGCTGGATTGTCTACAGCAGGGGTTGTTAACCTGAGGTCCGTGAATCCCTAGTGGGGTTCCTGGATGGGTTTCAGGGGGTCCGTGAGGGTCAGATAAAATTGAACATTTATATTCACTATACGTTCAGCCCGGTAGTGTTGATTTAGAGTAGATGTAGTAATGGTAGTAGAAAACATAGTAGTACTAGTAGATCAGTATAATTTGCACAAGAGGATTGTCTCTCTATTATAAAAGGAAATCCTGGGACAAGACTTTCTCTGAGATAATTTCAACTCCCACGAGAGATAATTTCAGGTCCCACGAGATGAGACTTTTTGCTAAGAGATTTTGACAAGTCGTACCCTCCTCTAAAACATTTACAACCACACTGACAGTCCTATCACTTCTCATACGTGTGAATGCTATTATTAGACACAGTTCCTGCACTCTCAGCTCCAAGCAGGGACGGAAATAAAAGACAAAGAGTAGAAGACAAAGTAGAATGTCAAAAAGAGCTTAAAAAACTTTGGCACGATACACATGCAGAGCAGGTCAGAGATTTTAAAAGTACTAAAATTTGAAAGTCTCAAAAAACTGAGAGTAAAGATCGCATTAGTGCAAACAAACAGAAATTATTACTCGGTGAAATAACGGAACAGCGGAAAGAGATCGTATATATTTTTCGGATTTAAACTTTAAGTCGGAGATCCTTTGTGTTGCCATCAGGGAAAAATAGTGTTTCTTCCCAATGAAGAGGCCTATCCGCGAGAATTGAAAGATTTGTTGTTTGGTGAAAGTGAAATCCCGCAAGACAAAACTTTATTCAAAGATATTTGGAAAATTCCTGCTCACATCTAAAACATTTACAACCAAACACACGGTTCAATCATTTCTCATTTATGTGAATGCTATTGTCAGACACAGTTCGTGTAGAGAGAAAGAAACGATATTCACTTATGGGCAGTTATACGTTGTGTTGTCACGATGTAATTCCTAACATGGAATCAAAATTCAATGTGATATTGATGAAAAAAAGCCATAAGAGATGGAATATATGGACATAGGTGATATGACAAAAGTATATAGATATTGTTTGGATTTAAACTGTAAGTCGGAGACTTGTAGATCATCTAATTCGTGTTGCCATCAGGGAATAGTAGTCTTTCTTCCCAATTTAGAGGCCTATCCGTGAGAATTAAAAGATTTGTTGTTTGGTGAAAGTGAAATCCACATACGCGAGCGGCAGAGACGTGAAGTGGCTGACGCATAGTACAGGTCGGGGGGTGTTGGCGAGCGAAGTGAGCAGGGGGCAAAGCTCCCTAGTATTTCATAATTCTAATGAGTGACCATTGCTTTTTGCATAAAAAAGGAGATTTTTTTTTCAGATTGTTTACTTTTAACGTCTAATAATACATTGTGTATGTCAGATATGTATGAGACAATCAAATCTCAATAAATAAAGTCCATTACATTCATTGCATGCAAAGTGATGTGACTACAAGTTATGTGAATATTTCTGGGGAAGGGGGTCAATAGCTTTCATCAGATTCTTAAAGGGGTCCAGTTAAAGAATCACTGTTCTAGAGGAAACGTTTACAAGACATGGGGGCCCATATGAAAAGTGAACTCACTTGAAAATCAATACAAGCATGAAAGGAAAGAAAAGAAGAAAAAGGATGAACAGCTTTGTCCCAAATGTCATCATGGAAAATGAGTACAAGCCTCTATAACTATGGCACAGTGTGCGTAAGCCACAGCTAATAGAAGTGCTTTTAAAGGTTCAGATAATCACTGTAAATGGATGCCCGTCCTTTAGGAACATCTAAGTTTGTTACCAAGGTAACTACTTTCATACGCGTTTTAACATTTTTTAAGCCTGTATGCAGATATTGGTTAAGTGCTCCACAGGCTTCAGGGAAGCTTCGTCCTCATCATTCCTCCAAAAACAAGCAGGTGTAATTTTAGGTTGAAGTCCAGCTGTATTGTGATGTGTTTAGGGTACGGTGAAATTCTTGCCTCCATGTCTGACCAGCATGTTACATGTCTGGTAATCTCAGGATCAGCAGGTCTTACAAATCACAAATGTGGACGTTACATGGAAAACCTGTCTTATTATCTATCACTGGCTTTGTGTTTTGTGATCTAATCCAACAGTTTCAGTCAAGTCGTGAATCTTTTTGTGTATTTTGTTACTGAAGAGTGCTGTGGTGGTGCAGTAGTTAGTGCAGCAGTCTCCCAGACACATGACCTAGTTAATGTCCATGTGACCAATACAGGTTCTCTTTATCTCTGAACGGGTGTTTCTCTGGGTTTTCATGTTTTTCTACCAAATTTGTAAAGACATGCAGTGCTTTCAAAAGTCTTCAGTTTCTTCACAATTCACTCTGTTGTAGATTTGATTTTAATTGGATACAGTTGACATTTTTTTCCTCAGAAATCTACACTCAGTGACCCAAAATGACAAAGTGAAAACATGTTTTCAAAAATCGATAGTGGTCTCCCCTTGACTTAATCGTATACTCAGATATGGAGATGGATATTTGAGGAGTAAAGCACAAGACAATGATTATATTTTTATATTACTACATGTACATTAAAGAACCATCAACAATAAATCAAATCAAATGAATAGTATATTGAACAATTATTAGAAAAGTAAACTTGAATACATTTCTGCTTGGCAGAAATAGCTCAAAAGTTGATAGAAATCTACATTTTGTACCTAATACCTGTACCACACAGACACACACAGATGTAATGGTATTTTCGTACTGAGAGAGGTCTAAAATGTCGAGATTCATCAAAATCTCGAAATCAAATTTTTGGACAATTATAGTGCTTTGCCTATGAGAAAATAAATCAGACTCATGGAGGCCTAAAACGCAGAGATTCATCAAAATCTCAACATCGAATCTTTGAACGATTACAATACTTTCCCTACACTTCATATACAGGAAAGTCAGGGAGGTCTTAAATGTTGAGATTCATCAAATTCTTAACCTTGAATTTTTGGACCATTATAATACTTTCCCTATCCTTTGTATACAAGAAAGTTAAAAAGGTTTGCAAATTTATTAAAAATCAACAACTGAAACATCTCTTTTATTTGAGTATTCACTTCAGTACTTTGTAGAAGCCCCTATGCTAGCAATTCCAGCTTTGAGTCTTAATGGGTAAGTCTCTACAAGCTTTGCACATCCCCATTTGGGGCAGTTTATCTCATTGTTCCTGTTAGATCCCCTTAAGTGGGATGAGAGGCCTCTATAAACTGCCATCTTCAGGTCTTACCACAGACGTTCAATGGACTTTGGCTGGGCCACTCAAACACACTCAGGGACAGTTCATGAAGCCACTCCAGTGTTATTTTGGCTCTGTGCTTCAGGACATTGTCGTGCTGAAAGATGAACTGTCACCCAGAATCTGAGGGCATGTGCACACTGGAGCAGGTTTTCTTAACGGACCACTCAGTATTTGGCTGCATTCATCTTTCCCTCGATTTTGATTAGTCCCCCTAGTCCCACCTGCACCACCATAGCATGATGCTGCCACCACCATGCTTCACTGTAGGAATGCTTTTAGCAGGTGGTGAGCATTGCCTACTCATAGGGCTGGGAGTTCTGCCCAGCGGGTTATGTTTTTGTCTGATCAGTCCAGAGAATCTTTATCCTCGTGCTCTCTGATTCTATTGAATGGATTTCACTCGAGTGTGTCTTCCGTCTAGCCACTCGACCATAAGTACCTGTTTGATGGAGAGCTGCTACAATGGTTACCCTTAAACTTCTAGGGGTGGTGTACAATGGCCGACCCTGTGCTCTGACCCCCACAAAGCTCATGCAAAAAGACAATTTCCCCGTGGGGATTAACAAAGTATATATATATAAAAAAAAATCAACTCAAGTCTTTCCAACAGGCTCTCCCATCTCAGCTGAGGACTTCTGAAGCTCTGTTACAACGGCCATTGGATTCTTGGTCATCTCTCTGAACAAGGCCATTCCTGACTGGTTACATAGGTTGGCGAGTTCAGCCAACTCTAAGTAGGGTTCTGGCGATTCCCATCATCTTCTATTTCTCAATTATTGAAGCCATTATGCTCTTTGAAACCTTCAAAGGTTTATAAATGGGTTGATCCCCTGGCCCTTGTCTGGGTCTCACCAGGGGCCTCATGCATAACGCCGTGCGAGAACTCACACTAAAACATGGCGTATGGACAAAAGCGGAAATGTTTGTACGCACAAAATAATCCACATGCATAAATTTGTGCGTTCGCCAACTTCCACATTCTTCCACTCCATAAATCCCAGTCAGTGTGAACGCACCTGCTGCCACTCCCCAACTCCTCCCAGAATTACACATCTTTGAATATGCAAATCAATATAAATCGCCCTTAAACTCAGCGTTCTGTGAAAAGATGATGGCAAAAGCACAGGGGAAAATAGAAGAATTTCAGTGAATACCAAGTAGAGGCAAAGAAAAACGTGCTATTTGTTGGTGTAAACAGTGGTATAAGCAACAGAAGGAAGTTGATCAAATGACATAGTGTGTCGGAGAAACTCGAAAGCTCAAGTTCACAAAGTCGCACAGTGCCCGGAATAAAAAAGAAGTTGTCACATATCAAAGTCGCCGTGAAAAGGCAAGTTTTAGCCCACTGTCTAAGTGTCATATAAAAGCTTATTAGAGTACAGAGAGAAAAAAATAGGGACACGGTGGGGAAAAAAGCACGAAATGTCAACTTTAATCTCGAAATTTCCACTTTAATCACATAGTTTATTTTGTCATTAATGTAGAATATCACAAACGTCATCTTAAAATTGTTTAATTTACTAGTTTCTCAAATCCCATCGTAACTAAAGTAGCACGTTAAATGCTTTGTAATGTATGTGTTCTTCTATGTGCTCTATGAGTGTGAATCACTAAGTGCGTCTTAAACAGGCTTTCTCTTCCGACGACAGGACACAGAATCCATTACATTCGTGATATTACAGATTTCTGAATAATTTAAATACTGAGATGTATACTTGATATTATTTTCATGATGATAGGAGTTAAAACATGTTATTAAACATAGGAACACGGTGGTGCAGTGATAGTGACAAGCTGGCGCCCCATCCATTGATTGTTCCTGCCTCCCGCAAGATGCTTGCTGTGCCATGCGCAACCTTCGATGAAATAATTTATTGCAGCAGTACGTCATCATATGTAAATACGCGCTTTATAAAGGTGCTCAGGATGTGCAATGTTACAACTGTATCGCAAGTTTACAGTGATGTGATTGTACTTATAAGTACAAACAGTTCTACAAGGAGCACTTGGTGAACTGATTGAGTGCATTTATAGTTCTTGGGATTAAACTGTTTTTAAACCGCGATGCCCATACAGGAAAGGCTCTGAAGCTTTTGCCGTATGGTAGCAGTTCAAATAGACAGCATGGCTGAGGCAGCGTGTGCTTGATGCTGTATCCCGATAACTCTCTTTCCGATCAGCTACTGTAGAGCTGTGATTCCACACTCAGATACAGTGGGATAAATACTTGAAAGTAACAAAGCTAAAGCAGCTATGGTATTTGGAATAGTTTGGCCATTCTGTGGACCATTATATGGTTACGGGTTAATTATAATCAGACGTCTTAAACTAATAAACGATATGTGGTTAATTTCAGTGTATATGATAAAGCCGTGTCAAGGATGTAGATCTAAAAAAGAAAGGGAAACCACAGTGGAACAAAAGCACTTCTTTGACACTGGGTGCTGCCAGTTTGCAAAACTGAGTGGTGAACTTGCGGACACCAGGGATTGAGTTGCCGTGAAAATGTGCATGGCTTTACGGCACATTTAGGTTTTATACATTGCAATGTTTGCATGGAAATGGGAGTACGCAACATTTTTGTGCATACGCACTGTTTATACGTGAGAAGTTGAACTTGGAGTTCTGTAGAGAGTTTCTTGGACTTCATGGTTTGTTTTTTTGTCCTGACATGCAGTGCGAATTATAGTAGCTTCTACACACGGTGTGGAAGATCAGCTTGACTACAGACAGATAACAGGAGACACAAGTCCAAAAGCACACACTTTTAATTTCTTTTCTTTAATATAGCACACACACAGTGCACAAACCACCAACAATGCTCGGTCCCTTTTACTTTACTTTACTTTTTTCTCCTTCTCTTCCGTCGCCTCCACTCCTCTTCCGCTAGCTCTGTCTTCTACCTCCTGTCTCCGGCTCCCTGAACGGAGTGAGGCAGCCTCTTTTATACTGCATCCACCCGGAAGTGCTCTAGGTGCTCCTCGATCATCTTCCGGCAGCACTGCAGACCAAGGCTCCGGAGCTGTCCATGGACCCCCTGTCGGTGGTCACGGGCCCCAGCAGGATTGAGCTTCTAAACTCCATGCCTGTGCCCGCAATGCAAACCAGCAGGGCTGCCCTTCTCATGTCCCGAGTGAGGTACTGCTGTTGACATGTCCTCTCCCCTAGTTCTCTCCTCAGAACGGCATCCTGACCAGGTAAGACCCCCGGCCGTCTGCCACAACGTGTACACATGTGTTCAATTCTTTCATTTTGCCACAAGTGGACTTTAAGTTCTAGAAACATCTCAAGGAAAATTTAAGCAAACAGGAAGCACCTGAGCGCAGTTTTGAGGGCCACATCTAAGGGGCTGAATACTTCCAGGAATGAGAGATTTCAATGTTTGTTTTTTAATCAATTTGTTCACCTTTCTAAAAACATTTTCACCTTGTCATTAAGGGGTATAGAGTGTAGATTGATGGGTTAAAATGTTAAACTCATCTTTATAAATGCCAATGTCAGTCAGTTAGTCATTATCTAACCCACTATATCCTAACACAGGGTCATGGAGGTCTGTTGGAGCTAATCCCAGCCAACACAGGAACAAACCCCCTGGAAGGTGCCAGCCCACCACAGGGCACACACACACACACACCAAGCAGACATTAGGGACAATTTAGGATCGCCAATGCACCTAACTGACATGTTTTTGGACTGTGGGAGGAAACCCACACAGACACGGGGAGAACATGCAAACTCCATGTAGGGAGGACCTGGAAAGCGAACCCTGGCCTCCTTACTGTGAGGCAGAAGCGCTAGCACTGCGCCACCTTTAAATGTACAACACAATAAAGTGATGGGGTCTGAATACATTTTCATTCCACTCTACATATGAGTAACTCCTTTTCTTTCCAGTTCCCCCACTGCATACCAGACAAACACAGCAGCCATACCACCCGCACTTCAGAACAGATGATCCACCTGAAGCTATGCACGTTCATCCCTGGCCAGTACTTGGATGGAAGATGTGTTGGTGAGACCAGCGAGGTGTGCTTCCCCTCTGACCTGTGTGTGGTGGCTCTGAGGTTAGGGATCTGCACTGGCAATCGGAAGTTTGCCGGTTCGAATCCCGTAAATGCCAAAAGGGACTCTGCTCTGTTGGGCCCTTGAGCAAGGCCCTTAACCTGCAATTGCTGAGCGCTTTGATTAGTGAGAAAAGCGCTATATAAATGCAAAGAATTATTATGATTATTATCCCAATGCCCCAGTACAGTAAGAATGGTGCCGTCACTCAGATGAGATGTAAAACCAAGGGGCTTGGGCGTTCTTCCTAAAGAGTAATTCACAAACAGTTAATTAGCAGCAAAAACAGGTAACTCATTAAAAAAAAGGGTTAGAATGAAAACCTGCAGCCACAGTGGTCCTCCAGAACTGGACTGGGCGACCTCTAATCTAGATTATAATGTCTGCTGAACTAACAGGTATTGCAAAGTGGGGGCAAGGTACACTCCAACACGTGGTGAGAGGTAGACCGACTTGATCGGAGCCTGAAGCGGGAATCAGAGGGCCCTGTCTGGCTCCCTACTCCTGATGTCCTGCCTCAGCCTGCAGCCTGTTTCTCAGATTTGCGCCAATAAAACAGTACCGCAAGTGAAAATTATATATAAAAAAATCTAAATTCGCTGAGTAGTTCTTTCTCTCATACAGACAGACAGACAGGCGTTAGATTTTATATATCGACTGTGACCCGACATTTGCGCGATAGACATATGAGCGCCGACAAAATAGCGCCGATTAAAACGCAGCTTCAAAATCGTGCTGACAAAATCGTGAAAGTTTCATTAGATATGAATTACTAGTTTAAAGCATATATAATGTTTATTTTAGAAGTCAATATTATGAGACACGGCACACAGATCAGCAACACGTTCTCGCATGTTCCACATGGTTATAGGAAACAACGGGTTGGCTCGTCGATTGTGTCTCAATCGACTAACGTAATTGTCCTCCTAGTAATCATAAACATTCTGATTGAGATTGTCGGGTCTACTCTCGCTCAGCTCATCAAAAGCGGACCCAACATCTTCTGGAGGAACGAAACTCAGTGCAATTAGCATCTTTGAATACAGTTATAACCTAGCACATAATGTGTACATAATGCACACGTACGCGTCCCACTCTCTTGGCCTCTCTCGCGATATTGTTGTGGCAATTTTGTCGGCGCACATTTGTCGAAAACCAGTTAGCGACTTTGTCGGCGCTCATTTGTCCGTCACGGTTTTGTCGGCGCTCGTTTGTCCGTCACGCTTTTGTCGGTGAACCGTGGCGGACGGCTAGTGCTCTTGACCAGTCGGGATGCCTGGAAGGTGGTAGGACTGGGATAGAGGCAATACCTCCCCTGGGACACGAAAGGGCATGCCATGGGTCTGGAGCTTGGAAGCTCAACAGTGTTGGGAACCGTGGCCTCTGCCAGGGGGCACCTGGATGATTCTGCAGCCCTGTTCCGATGTGGCGGAAGTGCTGCTGGAAGATCGTCAGGGGGCACCTGGAGCACATCCAGGTCAACTATACTGTAAAAGGGGCCGCCTCACTCCATTTGAGGAGCCAGAGTCGGGAGGTGGAGGACAGAGTTTGTGCTGGAGGAGTGAAGGGGGCAGAAGAAAAAGAGAAGAAGGAAAGAAAAAAAGAGAGAGGACAAAACTGAATTTATTTGTGGTGATCTGTGGGCACAAAGAAAAATAAAATAAAAGTGTGTGCTGTTTGACTCTGTGTGTCAGTCTACGTTAGGGGCTGATATACCACAATATACAGGGAATGAATTTACATACAATGTCAATCAAAGCGTACATTTTACTCTGGTTGGTTCATTATATAAAATAAAAGTCTTATATTATATTCTGGTTCTTCTTACACCTTTGAGTTGAGCCACCACCCTTGACATTTCTGTGCATATAACAACTGTCCATTCAGGTTGTTTTACAAGACATCTGCTGACCTCTTAGTCATCTCTTAGTCATCTTTCAGTACATTTTGTTGTTCACTTGACCTTTATCTCGTTTCCAACATTATGAACCCTTTATGCTATTTCTTTAAGATGAATGCTATGTTACCCTAAACTTATCCTTCCACACAGCTCATGTATGGTGGGCGCACTGACACAAAATGGCCGCCATTACATCCTGCAGGTGGGTGCTACTGATTAATGGTGGCCAAAGTGGCTCCACACTCACTTTGTAGTGTTAAAAAGTGTTATATAAATGTTTAAAAATAATTATTACTATGAATAAAAGCATAATAAGGTCATGGCTTTGTTACCATTACCAATTAAGATCATGGAGTACTAAGTATACCAGTGTTGCGGTTGCCAGCCTTCTCGGTTTTGTGCTTCAGGACGTTAGGCCGGTAAAAGACTAAAGCTAACAATAGCCAATTTATGACAGGAATGAAATATTCTAAAGGTTTATAGGCTGCACACAAATAAACCTAATTACATATATATTTTTTTGTAAATATAGAAAAATCTCCGTACCTTTTCTGTTTTCTTTAATAAATTTCTAGCCCCTATCTTAATTAATGTGGTGAATGTTCCAGCTGCCTCCGGTGCTTTCAGTCAAATTAAACCAAGTAATATTTATTGCTAATAAACACAACTCTATTTTTGTGTGTGTGAAATCTCATTTTAGAAAATTTTACGCTCCACTTCCAATTATGCCCTTTATAGTACTGTGTGTCTCGGAAGTGGCGAGCCAGGCTTAAACTGTGATATTTATTATTTCTCTCTTTATTAATCCAGTTGTTCATATTCTGTGAAGTTTTGGAGGAGACATTAGAGTAGAAATGTCAAGGATCAGGAAGCTGCTATACAGCAGTGGGGACCACTGGGCTGGTCAGAATGTCTTTCTGAGCCCACCTTGCTTTTTTTGTGGCTATGCCCGTCATTTCTATCTACGTCCTCAAGACGAATATGAAAGGCTGTCTTCTTCAATGGGTCAAGCGACCCCTTCTCAGGCCTGGTGCCCCTTTTTTGTGCCTGCATGTGCCACGGCCCTGAGTTAAAATTAGCAGGTTCATTAAATGAAGAAGCAGATTCACAAGGTGCCCGCTGTCATCTCCTGAGTCCACGGCTTCGTTTTTATGAGCAATTTTAATTTCTCCCTGCTATTTGTAACTAATAGCACTTGATAACTATGGAGACTAAGCAATATCTTGAAACAAGAAGCAGCTGGTGAGAAAGAAACGATGCCCTGATATGTAGAGAGAGGGGTTGGGGTCATGCGCTGATAGCATGACGAGCCACCAGGATTGGGACCCGAGTGCAACGGGTGCCACCTCAGCACCATACTAGAAGAGAGTGAGTTTCTCGATGGTAGTTGGAGTGCCAATCCTGGCATCAACTCCCTGTAAATTGGAGGACCTGCTTGCAGGGCTGAATGCAGATTAACGTCATACCCAGGATGAAGCAAATGCAGGGCAAGGGCCTTGCTCAAGGACCCACCGGAGTAGAGTCACTCCTGGCATTTATGGAATATGATCCAGCAACCTTCAGATTGGCAGTGGAGATCTGTAGCCTCAGAGCCTCTACTCTGCCCAGATTTATGGTGGCTGGAATGCCAATCCTGCCACTAACCCCCTGTAAATTGGAGGACCTGCTTGCAGTGCTGAATGCAGATTAACGTCATACCAGAATGGAACAATTGCAGGTTAAAGGCTTTGCTCAATGCCCCAACAGAGTAGAGTCACTTCTGGCATTTAAGGGTTTCGAACAGGCAATTTTACGATTGGCGGTGCACATTCATAGCCTCAGAGCTACTACTCTGCCCAGATTTATGGTGGCTGGAGTGCCAATCCTGTCACCAACCCCCTCTAACTTGGAGGACCTGCTTGCAGGGCTAGACGCAGGTTAACGTCATATCCAGGATGAAGCAATTGCAGGTCAAGGGCCATGCTCAGTGGCCCAACAGAGTAGAGTTACTTCTGGAATTTACGGGATTCGAACCGGCAACCTTCGAATTGGCGGTGCAGATCCATAGCCTCAGGGCTATTACTCTGCCCAGATTTATGATGATAGCTGGAGTGCCAATCCTGCTATCAACTCCCAAGTTTTTCTGGTAAGTTAAGACCTGTTTGCAGGGCTGGACGCAGGTTAACGTCATACCCAGGATGCAGCAATTTCAGGTTAAGGGCCTTGCTCAGGGTCCCAATGGTGTAGAGTCACTTCTGGTGTTTAATGGGATTTGAACCACATTCCTTCCCATTGGTGGTGCAGATCCCTATCCTTAGAGCTAAATTTAGAAGTTTTCTAGAAAAAATGCTTTGTATTTTACCAATTACATTTTGTGTCCTGTAATTTTATAGATTATTTCAATGGTTACTGTGTTGTGAAAAGTCCACATGAAAAGGAATTATATGCAGAAAAGTGTATTTTGAGCAATATAGTAAAAGATTACAATTTTTGGTGGTCAATAGAAACCTTTAATTTCCAATTGATTCAGGGTATTAAGGTTGGAATTTTTGACTTTTGCTTCATTTTCTATGAATGTGACCAACACAAAAGTTCAGGAGTGATTTTTTGAATTTTTTTCCCGATGTCCTGAATCTGTTGTCCATGATGAGGAATAGCTCAGGCTTCCATCCGTCTCCATTAAGTCAACCTGTCATGGAGATGATGGCTGCTAATGCAGAGCCTCTGAGTCTTTAAGTGGCAACTTATCATATTGCACTATAGGAGAAGTCCATCTTGTCAATGACCAATTGGTTTTGTAATTGAGAGGGTGTTTCTTACGTATTAGCAGGTTCTCTTTGTGTTCACCCTGTGTTGTACTTGTGATCTGTCCAGGTGTTGTTCCTGCCTTCCGCCCAATGATGACTGAGACAGCCTTCAGCTGCCCCATGCTGCTACTCTGCCTAAGCTGGTCATTATTTACAGCTGGCAACACCACTTAACGAAAATTGTTGCCATGGCTCTGGCCACTGATGTCTCAATCCTCCTCCACAAAAAGCAATATGGACTTGAGCAACAAACTGACACTGAATCGATCCATTACAGTGGTGGAAGCTACAAGAGGACAAAAACCCAGTCCCAGCTAAGATAGCTAGAAAATAATGAACCGCAGGGGACCAGTGTGTTGGGGAGTAATGTGCGAAGGTTAGTTGAGGATTGTTTAAACTAGAGAACATGGACAGGCCAGGTTTAGAATTACACATGAGGGGATGAACAATGGTGTAAAAACAAACATGGATAGCAACGTAAACTCTAACCCAAAGTTTTAGTGTACAAGTAAAATGAGTAACACGTTAAAAATGGCTTGCCTTAATACTAAACACGTCAATAATAAAACAAAAGAGTTAGAGATGTCTGTAGCTGAGCATCGTTATAATATTATAACAATAACAGAAACCTGAATAAATACCAAAGATTGCATAAGTATAACATGGAGGGATAACGATTTTTAAGGAGGAACGACAGAACAGAAAAATTTTCCATTTATGTAAAACAGAGTAAAAATGCATGTCTTGCTTAGCTGGACGATGATTCACATCTTAGTGAGGACGTCTGGAGTTGCTTGTAAAGCATAAGCTTTATGTTATAGACCCTACAATGCTGACAGTAATTTAATGTGCATATTTTTAATTATATTAAAAGGCAAGTATACAGGGGGATATTATAATCATGGTGGACTTTAACTACCCAAATATTAACTGGGCTAACGTTGCAAATATCAGAGTACAAGAGTAGCAGCTTTTAGATGTGATCAACAACTGTTCTTTTAACTTAGCCCCCTCTTAAAGGTAAAGGGTGCCAAAGGGAAATTACTTTAGGTTTCCAAAAGATCTACCCACATGAAGGTTTCAGAATGAACCTCTGTTTACTTTGATCCATGAACAGGGTCCATACCATAAAAAGATGATAGCAGATTTGTAAAATATCAATGGGCTCGTGGTGATGATTGTCCTTCAAGGTTATTCCTCTTCTTCTTATTATTTTATTTTAGTGTAGAATCAACTCTCAATCAATCAACATTTATTTATATAGCACATATTCATACAAAAAAATGTAGCTCAAAGTGCTTTACAAAATGAATAGAAAAATAGAAGACACAATAAAACATAAACATAAGTCAACATTAATTAACATAGAATAAGAGTAAGGTCCGATGGCCAGGGTGGGCAGAAAAAACAAACAAAACTCCAAAGGCTGGAGAAAAAAATAAAATCTGTAGGGGTTCCAGACCAAGAGACCACCCAGTCCCCTCTGGGCAATCTACCTAACATAAGTCAAACAGTCCTCTTTGTATTTAGGGTTTTCATGGAAGGACCTGATGATGATGGTCATGTAGACTTCTGGCTTTCAGTCCATCAATGTTGGTGCATCAGGATGCTTTGAGTAGGTAGTGGTGGCGCAGGCCACCACCACAAAGAAACCGAAAAAAGAAACAGAAGAGAGAGTAGGGGTCAGTATGGATTTTGGAGCCACTGTGAATAATTATTATGAAGAATTGAACATACAGAGTATCAGGATTAAGTTAAAGTGAAGTTATAAAAAGGCCATGTTAAAGTAATGTGTTTTCAGCAGTGTTTTAAACTGCTCTACTATATTAGCCCGGTGAATTCCTATTGGCAGGCTATTCCAGATTTTAGGTGCATAGCAGCAGAAGGCCGCCCGCCTCACCACTTCTTTTAAGTTTAGCTTTTGGAATTATAAGGAGACACTCATTTGAAGATCTAAGGTTACGATTTGGAATATAACGTGTCAGGCTTTCCGATATATAAGATGGAGCGAGATTATTTAAGGCTTTATAAACCATAAGCAGTATTTTAAAGTCAATCCTGAATGACACAGGCAAGCAGTGTAGTGACATCAAAACTGGAGAAATGTGTTTGGATTTCAGTTCTCACCCCTACCACCTTCGCCGTCACTTCCCCTACCTCTTCATATCTTAAATCATTCTTGAGGCAGATCAAAGACTTAAGGGCCAGCTTAAGTGAAACATTTAAGAAAACATTATTGCAACACAAACACCGACTTAATCAGTTGTAATGCAAAAGATGCTGAACGGAAGAAGAGAAGCAGCGGGCCGCTAGGGTGGAGAAAAGAAGAGATACTCAGGAAGCAGCAAGCACATCAACCTCTGAGCAACCGAACAGAGAAAGAGTCTGAAAACTAGGAATGCTCAAGTCAAGTGTATTCACTGCACGTTATCGTTCATTGCGCCGTTACTGGTGCTATATATTAAAGAGTTCTGTTTTGTCCACATCTTAGGGACTTTTTCAAAGCTCGAAGAAACAATTTCATAGGCAATGAACCCTTCCTAGAATGAAATGGTTCTTCGTCAAGTGAGGAACCACACAACCCAATGAGTGCTATTACAGAACTGTGTTACCCGTGTAGGGTAAAGCACCAATGCGGAAGGATGCCTGTCTGGATATAGCATTTTGTAATACCAGGAAAGAACTGAGGGTGTAAAGGTGATTAAACCACTAGGGTCAAATGACCATCTTCTTATATATAAACATCTACGCGTGAAAGTGTGTATGTCTGACTAGCCCGGAAGTGAGAGGTGCAGTTGGGGTAAGGGCTCCACGACGGTGGCTTAGCCACTCATGCACAAGCGATGTGAGCATGCTGGCAAAACGAAACCTCCTAGGAGAGAGACGCCCAGAATAGTTCCTTTCAATTACCTGACATTTTCTACATTTAAATTTTTTTTCTGACGATTTCAATAATTTGTACAGCAAGGGCTCACACAGCTAGTATAATATAATTCTCAGGGTTTCAGAAGAGTGTAAATACAAAGACTAGAACTGTTATGTTCAACTTTGAGTATGGCAAATTTTAAGTAGATGCGGCAAAGTCTAAAAGGGATGAACTGGGATAAGCTTTTATGTGCAGAGCAGTGGAGCAGGTTTAAAAATATTTTATATCTAATGCACGATAGGTAGATCCAGAAATTTGGAATTAATAGGAAATTAAAGAAAACGATGTAATGGGTTTAAATGAAGTTGAAAAAGAAGCAAAAAAGGAGTGACATAAATACCATATTAAAGAAGTGACATTCACCTACCACACACAACTGAAAGTATTCTCTCCAAAAAAATTGTTGTCGCCTTAATTACCACTTGGATGATTGGTTGGATGGTTGTCATTCCTTTGAAAATATCTGAGATTTCAGTCTTTTGTTATGTCACCCCTATAAACTGTTAATCCTTTGATACAGACCCGAGGAAGCGGATAACCTCCTAGTGGTAACAGGGACTATTAAGGCGGTACCAAGGGATTTGGAAATTATACAGGGAGAAGAGCCGTTGAGAATAAATAGGCTGAAATCAAACAAATCTCTAGGATCAAATAATATATACCCTCAAGTTCTTAAGGAGGCTAGCGAGTACAGATATAAACCCTTGACACATATTTTAGGAAGTCACTGTGCACTGAGAAAATTCAGAAGGAGTGAAAAATGGCAAATTTATCTCATTATATAAAAAAGGTGACTGGGCAGATCCAAGCAACTATAGGCCAGAACGCTTCATGTGCATCACCAGTGGACTAATGGAAGGAATTATTAAGGACTGAGCAACATATAACAAGAACAGGACTTTTACTGAATGATCAGCATGGGCTCAGAAGAGGGAGGTCGAGTTTAACTAACATGCTGAAATTCTATAGGAAGTAACAAAAGGAAATGACAATACAATACAATGCAATGCAATTTATTTTTGCATACAGTAATCCCCCACTCTATCGCCATTTAGCTATCGCTCCCCCGCTACATCGTAGATTTATTAATACTATCATTATTACTAGGGGGCTCTGCCCCCTACTCGCTTCGCTTGCCCACCCCCTCGTTTGGTTTACCGGATAAACAGTTTAAAGAGATTAGGGTAGCAAAGGTGGGTACACCTTACGAGACCCAATTAGGGCAAAACATGTGTTGTGTACTCTTTGTATTGCTTTGCAGATACTATCTCTATATATAATCTTCATTTGGATCTTGATCTTTGTTTGTCCGCGACTGAATTAGAATAAGAAGCACTAGATGGCAGTAGAGAGACAATTAAAAGATAGGCATTGCATTTAGAATCTCCTCCAGGCTTATACTACTGAAGACTGTAGTACTCCATGCCTGGTTAGAGAATGAGATTGCCGAAGATCAAAGGTACGTGCCTACGTAACATATAAATAAAAGAAAGACAGTGGGTAAAATGAATGACAACATAACAGCACGTTCCGGAAATTATTATTGTTACGTTGTAGCAGGCGAGTGCTGCGCGTCTCACAGTTGTACCGTGGCTTGCTCACATGTCAGTGATGTGATCCCTATTTATGCTTTAAAGAGCCTGGATACCTATGCGTCCCCCTTTTATAACCATTGCTCCGTGTATATTGCCTTACTCTTTGGATAGCCACAAAGCAACCTGCGAGACTGGAGAAAGGTTGAGAAGACATCGTGAGAGGAAATGATAGCGTCGTGAAAATGAGACGGACTGTGAACGGACAGAAGCAGAAATGCTCCTCCACCACCACATAATTACGATTTGGACACTGATTCCGAGTAGGCCGTTCCTATCGAATCAATGTCCAAGGATTTTATTTTGTAATTTTGTTTCCCTTATAAAAAATCATGATGCTGTGCGACGAAGGGACAAGGTCATGACTGGCAGCCGCGTTTAAACGGGGAGCCCTTCACAGACAACTTTAACACGCGCAACGTAGTAGGGTGCACATGGCTAGTATCATATTTTTATATTTATATCGCCCACCTCCAGGTTTGGTTTACCGGATATACAATTTAAAGAGATTGTTATTTTCATGGGAATTGTCACATATGCATTATTTTCATTCTTACTCTAAAAGTTTTGTAAAAACGATATTTGCCCTTTATTTCCTGCCCCGGGCGTGGCTAAATATCTTTCGTGTTGTGAAGGAGGGGTCTGAACACACATTAAAGAGATGCGATCGGTTCAGCTGCAGGCCAGCTGTGTGTTGTGCTTTGAGTCAATCACTTGAAAGCTTGTACAGCAGCTGTCCTTTTTCCACCTCACGTCTCTGCCGTTCGCTTTGTGAAGAGGGGAAGGTGAACGAACGCTAAGCAGAAGTGGACGGATCAGCTGCTGGCTTTGTGCTCCTTCTGCCAAGATGCATGCCTGTTCTGTGGAATGGGGGTGTGACGGCTGAACGCACGCTAAGGAGAAGTGCTCGGATCTGGTCACGATCGCTTCACTCAAACTCCCTCCTGCCACTTCATGTTGGGAAGGGGAGAGCTAAATGCACGCTAAGGAGAAGTGGACTTTGTGCTGGCTCTGTGCTGCTTGTTTTTAAGCATGTCGCTCTGCGTGTCAAACATTTAAAAGCCTGTACAGCAGCTCTTATCCCATCTCACTGCCTTGTCTTGCGTTAAGTTAAAATGTTTTATAATAGAGAGATGTTACTCATATCCTTAGCCCGACATCCACATATCAGATGTGTTTACAAAGTGTGTTTTAATAAGTTTACATGTGTTTAACGCGTGTGGGATGGGTATTTGAAGGCTTAAACTATAAAAAAAATGTGGTCTTTCTATATTGCGGATCTTCACCTATCGCGGGTGGGTCTGGAACGTAACTTCCGCAATAGGTGGGGGATTACTGTAGCCCAAAATCACACAAGAAGAGCCGCAATGGGCTTTAACAGGCCCTGCCTCTTGACTCTCTAAGAAGACAAGGAAAAACTCCCAAAAAAAACTTCCTGGGAGGGAAAAAAACTGAAGAAACCTTGGGAAAGGCAGTTCAAAGAGAGACCCCTTTTCCATTTCAAGGACATAGCAGCACTAGAAAAGGTCCAGAGATGAGCGACTAGGCTGATTCCAGGACTACAGGGGTTGAATTATGAAGAAAGATTAAAAGAGATGAGACTTTATAGTTTTAGCAAAAGAAGATTAAGAGGTGACACGTATGAAGTGTTTAAAATTATGAAGGGAATTAGTACAGTGGATCGAGACTTGTATTTTAAAATGAGTTCATCAAGAACACGGGGACAACAAAAACAACAACAACATTTATTTCTATAGCACATTTTCATATAAATAATGCAGCTCAAAGTGCTTTACATATTAAAGAATAGAAAAATGAAAGACACAATTATAAAAAAAAAAAAATCAACATTAATTAACATCGAATAAGAGTAAGGTTCAATGGCCAGGGGGGACAGAAAAACAAAAACTCCAGACGGCTGGAGAAAAATAAAATCTGTAGGGATTCCAGACCATGAGACCGCCCAGTCCCCTCTGGGCATTCTACCTAACATAAATGAAACAGTCCTCTTTGGATTTAGGATTCTCACGGAAGGACTTGTTGACGATGATGGTCACGTAGACTTCTGCCTTTTAATCTGTCCATCATTGTTTGAGCATCATGAAGCTTTGAGTAGGTGGAGGTGGCGCAGGCCACCACCACAAAGAAACCGGAAAAAGAAACAGAAAAGAGAGTAGGGGTCAGTACGGATTTTAGAGCCACCATGAATAGTTATTATGAGGAAATTGAACATATAGAGTATCAGGATTAAGTTAAATTACGATTAAAATGAAGTTATAGAAAGGCCATGTTAAAGTAATGTGTTTTCAGCAGTGTTTTAAAGTGCTCTACTGTATCAGCCTGGCGAATTCCTATTGGCAGGCTATTCCAGATTTTAGGTGCATAGCAGCAGAAGGCCACCCGCCTCACCACTTCTTTTAAGTTTTGTTCTTGGAATTCTAAGGAGACACTCATTTGAGGATCTGAGGTTACGATTTGGAATATAAGGTGTCAGACATTCCGATATATAAGATGGAGCGAGATTATTTAAGGCTTTATAAACCATAAGCAGAATTTTAAAGTCAATCCTGAATGACACAGGTAACCAGTGTAGTGACATTAAAACTGGAGTAATGTGTTCTGATTTTCTTTTCCTAGTTAGGATTCTAGCAGCTGCATTCTGCACTCGTTGCAAACGATTTATGTCTTTTTTGGGTAGTCCTGAGAGGAGTGCGTTACAGTAATCTAGTCGACTGAAAACAAACGCCTGAACTAATTTCTCAGCATCTTTCAGTGATATAAGAGGTCTAACTTTACTTATGTTTCTTAAGTGAAAAAATGCTGTCCTAATGATCTGATTAATATGTGATTTAAAATTCAGATTACAGTCAACAATCACCCTAAGCTTTTTACCTCCGTCTTGACTTTTAATCCTAATGTATCCAGTTTATTTCTAATAGCCTCATTGTATCCATTATTGCTGATCACTAAAATTTCAGTTTTCTCTTTATTTAACTTGAGAAAATTACTATTCATCCATTCTGAGATACTAGTCAGACATTGTGTTAGTGAATCAATAGAATCGGGGTCATCAGGTGCTATTGATAAGTACAGCTGTGTGTCATCAGCATAGCTGTGGTAGCTCACGTTGTGCCCTGAGATAATCTGACCTAACGGAAGCATGTAGATTGAGAAGAGCAGCGGACCCAGGATAGAGCCTTGTGGAACACCATATTAGATATCATGTGTCTTCGAGTTGTAATTCCCACAACTAACAAAAAAATTTCTACCTGCCAGGTAGGATTCAAACCAATTTAAGACCCTGCCAGAGAGGCCCACCCATTGACTAAGGCAATTTCTAAGAATATTGTGATCAATGGTGTCAAATGCAGCACTCAGATCTAAGAGGATGAGAACAGATAAATGGCCTCTGTCTGCATTTACCCGCAAGTCATTTACTACTTTAACGAGTGCAGTTTCTGTGCTGTGATTTGTTCTAAAACCCGACTGAAATTTATCAAGAATAGCATGTTTATTTAGGTGGTCATTTAACTGCATAATGACTGCCTTCTCCAGAACTTTACTTAAGAAGGGCAAGTTAGAGATGGGTCTAAAATTTTCAAGAGCTGAGGGGTCGAGATTATGTTTCTTAAGTAGGGGTTTAACTACAGCAGTCTTAAGACAGTCTGGGAAGACCCCAGTATCTAGTGACGAATTTACTATGTCAGAACATTATCAATTAGCACGCCTGATACTTCTTTGAAAAACCTTGTTGGTATCGGGTCAAGGACGCAGGTGGAGGGTTTTAATTGAGAGATTATTTTTTGTAAATCAGGTAAATCTATCCTGGTGAAAGAGTTTAATTTGTTTATAACAGGATGCTGGGGTTTAGGAGGATCCTTAGTGTTGGGGAGATATACTATGTTATTTCTAATATCATTAATTTTTTGATTGAAAAATACAGCGACAGCCTCACAGGTTTCACTGGAAGCACTTAGGAGGCATTCCTTTGAGCTACCTGGGTTTAGTAGGCGATCAATCATAGAGAATAAGACTCTGGGATTACTAGCATTGTTATTTATAATATTAGAGAAATAGCAGCGTCTCTCAAGACGGACAGTGTTATTGTATTCTGTTATTTTGACTTTTAATATTTCATAGTGGATAGTAAGTTTAGTCTTCCTCCATTGACCCTCAGCTCTGCGGCATGTTCTCTTTAAATCAGACACTCTTTGGGTCTTCCATGGTATAACAATGCTAGAAGATTTTTTCACTGTCTTTTCAGGTGCAACTATGTCAACAGCAGCTCTCACTTTAGTATTAAATCTTTCCACCTTACTATTTACATTGTCCTCGCTATTATAGCTGGCACTATAAACGGACTGATTGCTTAAAATGTTTGTAAGTTTTAAAGCTGCTGCCGAATCAAAGAAGCTTCTCATGAGTGTTTTTTATCATTATTTCTATATTAAAAGTAGAAGAAAATGGTCTGATAGACCGATATCAATGATCTGTTTTATATCAACTTTCAGTCCTTTAGTAATCACTAAGTCTAATGTATGACCTGCTTTATGTGTAGGTTGATTTATGAGTTGTCTCAAATCAAAAGAATCCAGGAGGTTCATAAATTCTTTTACTTTTAGATCACACTGATTATCTATATGAAAATTAAAGTCGCCAACTATTAGGAGTGTGTCATAGTTAGTAATTAAAATTGACATTAAGTCAGAGAATTCCTTAAAATACGACGCGTTATATTTAGGACACAGTTGGAAACTTTTGGTAAATTTTGCACTAACATTAGGAAGTTTTTCTTTACACAAAGAACGATAGACACTTGGAATAAGCGACCAAGTAGTGTGGTAGACAGTAAGACGTTGGGGACTTTCAAAACTCAACTTGATGTTTTCTTGGAGGAAACAAGTGGATAGGACTGGCGAGCTTTGTTGGGCTGAATGGCCTGTTCTCGTCTAGAGTGTTCTAATGTTCTAATGTAGGTTGGGCATCCAGTGGGTGTCAAAAAAAGGGGGTAAATACAACACAATACACAGAACAGAACACAAGTAATCCTCAATAGTATAAAAATAAAAATATTACAAGTGCGGAGCAGAGTTTAACAGTAGATGATATCCCATAATTTAATTTGGATTTGTTTAGAGTCCTTGAGACCTCAGCTGTCAAGCTGCCTCCCCCTATAGGCCACTCCAGAGCCGAGTCAGTGCTGGGAACGCCAATCTGATGAAAAGACCCTTGTACCCCACGATTCTTGTTCAGCGAAGACCTAACCTTAGTCAGGCAGACAACTTGGCAGGTGGGCCGTGGCACCAAGTGCCACATTTGAGTACCGAGAGGAGAAACAGAATAGGTGAGGGTTAGTATTCAATTCTATCATGTTACTTATGTTTTAGTGCTAATGACTAACAAGAGAGATGCAGTCTGTACAGTTAATCAGCAGCTCTAGTCAGGGTGTCCTAAACTGAAGTCGGGAGTCTTCAGCCGGGATTTGAAAGCTGAGACCGAAGGGGGCATCTCTTATAGGAGCAGGCAGACCAGTCCACAGTTTAGGACGCCCTGTAACTAAAAGCTCGACCTCCCACTGTTATTTTATTAATTCTTTGAGTCATAAGCAGACCGGCATCTTGAGATCTTAATGTGCGCTCTGGTTTGTAAGTCATGATAAGTTCAGACAAGTAAGCCAAACCTCGGCCATTTAAGGCTTTAAATGTTAAAACGAAGATTTTGAAATCTGCCCTAAACTTAACCAGGAGCCAGTGTAAGGATTTAAGAACTGGAGTTATGTGTTTGTATTTTCTTGAACATCCAGTGAGCACCGCATTGCAGTAGTCAATCCTACTAGAAATAAATACATGAATTAATTTCTCAGAATCCAACAGTTATTATTTATATGAACTTTAAGAAAGTGTTTGGTTTGGTGCCATGTGAGATGGTGGGCATCAAACCACAAGACGTGGGAATTCAGGGTGATGTTTTTAGGTGGGTGCAGAATTGGCTCAGACACAGGAAGCAGAGGGTGATGGTGTGAGGAACCTCATCAGAACTGGCCAATGTTAAGAGTGGTGACCACCAGGGGGCAGTGCTAGGGCTGCTGCTGTTTTAAATATAAATAAATGATTGAGATAGGAATATAAGTAACAAGCTGGTGAAGTTTGCAGATGATACCAAGATAGGTGGATTAGCAGATAATTTGGAATCCGTTATATCATCACAGAAGGACTTGGATAGTAGACAGGCTTGGGTAGATTTGTGGCAGGTGAAATTTAAAGTCAGTAAATGTAAAGAATTATACGTATGAATTAAAAATGTGAGGTTTGAATACACAATAGAAGATCTGAAAATTGATATGAGACAGATTTAGGAGTCGTAGTGGACTTGTCACTGTCAACTGCCAGACAGTGTCTAGAGGCCATTAAGAAGGCTAACAGAATGTCAGGTTATATAGCGCCTTGATGTGTGGAGTACAAGTCACAGGAGGTTCTGCTCAAGCTTTATAACACACTGGTGAGGCCTCATCTGGAGTACTGGGTGCAGTTTTGGATAAATGTATGAGTAAAGGATTCAACTGAATAAATAATTTCAGCTGGCCGCAGTGAAGGATATTGTAAAAGATTTATGTCAATCACACAGAAGAAATGTATGCTATCATCTATCTTCTAATTTTATTTCTTTTTGAGTGTGAATAGTTAAAAAGAGTAGCGGGCTTCTAGCATGATTTCTATTTCCTATTCTCTGGTAATATTTTGAACATTTTGGTGGAACACAAGTTGTATTTGTCTCTGCCAGCAAACGTGCCTGGATGATGGAAAGATTCAATATCTCATGGAAAAAATGAGGATCTGTTTTCTGTTTCTCATCAAAATTCAGTGCTAAATATTTTCCACTCAGTCCCACTGTGTGTTTGCATGTGCTGTTGCTCTGCGCCTCAGCTTTGCACTTTCTGTCATTATTTTTTCAGTTTATCTTCGCCCCAACACAAGACTCAGTTACTCCTAGTCGCTCTCTGCGGCGGCTTCTGGTTTTATTTAGCATATTCAAGTAGGAAATGTTCAGTTGCTCAAAAGCAGTCGGGTCGCTCGCCGCTACGGTGATTATACATCACTGAGACTTCAGGACTGCTTCAGGGAGCTCTGGAGCGGCTTATTTTGACTCCATAATGAGAGGCTCTCAATTGACCGATTCTTCAAAGGCTTTAGAGGGTGCAACGCTGCAGTCACTTTAAGGAAATGGGATTATTATGGCGGCATGAAAAGGAACATAAATACTTGTCAGCTGACCTTATGTAGGAGTACAACAAAAATGCAAATATCGGAGAGAAAGGAGGCCGAATAAACTCAGACATCTCCCATTGCTCAGAGGCTCCATAAAGGGGAAACATGGCGGAATAAGGAAATGATCAGTGCATGACCGAACCGAGCATCGCTTAGACACTTCTGATAATAATAATCAATTTTATTATCATTATTAAACAAATTGACAATTAAGAGAGCAATTAGGGTGCTATTTAAACTATTAACTCATTGCTGTTTTAAATAATAAGCAAATCTCTATTTTATGTTAATGTCATAATTGTAATTATTAGGTAAACCTGTCTGCATTTCATAATTTAGTATTGTAATTGTTTTGTTACATAAATCTGCAGTCTTTACGTAAATCAACTACCCCTTATGATTATTATTATGAAGAAAGGGCCTGAGTTGCCTCGAAAGCTTCCATTTTGTCATCTTTCTAGTTAGCCAATGAAAGTCATCCTGCCTGACTTCTCACTGCAATATTATAAAGCAAGTCTACATTTAGTTAATAATTTAGCTACCTCTTACCCACTTTGCAAAAATATTACCATGATGATGATGATGATGATATTGATGATTATTATTATTATTATTATTATTATTAGATAGATAGATAGATAGATAGATAGATAGATAGATAGATAGATAGATAGATAGATAGATAGATAGATATGTGAAAGGCACTATATGATAGATAGATAGATAGATAGATAGATAGATAGATAGATAGATAGATAGATAGATAGATAGATAGATAGATAGATAGATATGTGAAAGGCACTATATGATAGATAGATAGATAGATAGATAGATAGATAGATAGATAGATAGATAGATAGATAGATAGATAGATATGTGAAAGGCACTATATAATAGATAGATAGATAGATAGATAGATAGATAGATAGATAGATAGATATGTGAAAGGCACTATATGATAGATAGATAGATAGATAGATAGATAGATAGATAGATAGATAGATAGATAGATAGATAGATAGATAGATATGTGAAAGACACTATATGATAGATAGATAGATAGATAGATAGATAGATAGATAGATAGATAGATAGATAGATAGATAGATAGATATGTGAAAGACACTATATGATAGATAGATAGATAGATAGATAGATAGATAGATAGATAGATAGATAGATGTGAAAGGCACTATATAATAGATAGATAGATAGATAGATAGATAGATAGATAGATAGATATGTGAAAGACACTATATGATAGATAGATAGATAGATAGATAGATAGATAGATAGATAGATAGATAGATAGATAGATAGATAGATAGATGTGAAAGACACTGTATAATAGATAGATAGATAGATAGATAGATAGATAGATAGATAGATAGATGTGAAAGGCACTATATAATAGATAGATAGATAGATAGATAGATAGATAGATAGATAGATATGTGAAAGGCACTATATAATAGATAGATAGATAGATAGATAGATAGATAGATAGATAGATAGATAGATAGATAGATAGATAGATAGATAGATAGATAGATATTATTTATTTTTAAAATGACCTTTATTATGAACATTAACAATATACACAGTCATAAGACAAACAGTCCCAATATTCAAGATAAACAAAAGGTAAATATCAGACAACTACCACTACTGCCCCTTTACACTCCTCCTACTCCGCACATTAATAAGAAAATCAAAAAGTTAACAATTCATTATAATACAAAGACCACCACTAATCCCCCTTTACACTCCTCCTACTCTGCACATTAATTAGAGCATATTGTTGAAGCCCACCAATACTTTTCATTCCCAGTTGATCACCAGTTCGCCCCCCTCCACAGCACACAGTACCTATCGTGTCCCCCACATGTCGCTGAACATTTCTAAATTGTTTGTTAGTTTATGGTACATGAATTCAAGTTTCAGTCGACTTTTAATTAAAACTTTGAACAGCAGCAGAGCGTCGGTCCCCATGAGGTTTTCTCTTTATTCCTCCTTGTTTTTAGGATTGCCAACTTGGCCTGTCCTAAGAGGAAATTCCCAAGAACAGACTTATTCCTATTTTTTTGATTATAGTTAATACCAAAGATAAAGTTAATTTTTGAGAAACCAAAACCACTAAGAATAAAATCCAAGAACATAAACAACGACCTCAGCCGTTCACAGTGAATGAACAGATGAAAGATGGTCTCCCTTGTGTCACAGAACGGGCACTGGTCAGTCTCTGAAGCTCGTATAAAGAAATGAGTTTGTGGCCAAGGCCGAGTGCATTATCCTCCACTGCAGATCCCCAAGTCTTTTCTGTAACGGAGTTTATAAAAAGCTCTCCATGAAGGTGTTATGTTCTCTGAGACCTGCAGTTCTTTCCTCCACAAAGTATCTGGCGACTCTTTCAGTTGGTTATAAAATGTCACTTTGACACACAGTTTATAAAGTTCTTTTTTGTTAAACAGTTCAAAGTCTTTCTCGACCAGAGTCCCAAATCTGAGAAGGTGTCCAGGTCTGTCAGTGTGGTCAGTGACGTGTGGTCTTACAATGATGGTGGGTGATGTCATCTCTGCCTCTGGTGTCCCCTCACCTGTGAAGTACTCGTCACACAGTGAACTCGCTCCTGACCTCCGCAGTGCTGTTTGTACTTGACTAAGAAAAATGTCAACCAGGCGTACTGATCTGATCCCCAGGACTGTCGCTAGGTGGGCAGGGGTGTGCCAGCACCTCATATTTGTATTAAATAAATGTCTTATTTTTAAAATTCTTTTGTTTAAAAGAATTGATACGAATGAGTCAGAAAATAATAACGAACAATCTAAAAGAGGATTCCAGACTAAAGGTTCTTCCAAGAACCAAAACATACTTTTCAGATTTAGCCTGGTCCTCCTGAACTTTCTGTGCCAAACCTGAAGTGCAGATTTATAAAATTCGGCAGGTCAGACCCAACAATTGGCAGAATGTAATAAAAATAATGTTCAGCAAAATTTAAATTCCTTACCCTACTAAATAAGGTAAAGGCCAGCTGTCTCCATGGTAGGTGCTCAGGGCCGTATAAGAGCCGATGTAATGCCTGTAACCTAAAGGCCTCCATCTTGCTCACCAAGTCAATGAGTCCCTGACCGCCCTCTTCTACAGGCAGATACAGGACACTGCGCTTACCCAATGCAGGCCATCCCAAAAGAAATCTAAAAGTATTGCCTGGATGTTCTTGATGACGGATATTGGGGGTCTATACACTGTAACTTATGCCAGAACATGGAGGCTATTAAGTTATTAATAATGAGGACCCTGCCTCGACAGGAGATCTCCTTTGAAGATACTTCCATTTCTTCAGTCTGGCTTGAACTTTTTCCACCCAGTCTGCCCAGTTTTCTTCAGCTACTCCTCCTTGTCCTAAAAACACCCCCAGGTATCTGAAGACTCTTCTGTTCCACTTAAGGCCACCAGGTAGGCCCGGTGGGTCTCCATCCCTCCAGTTGCCAATTAAAAATGCGGTACTTTTGTCCCAGTTAATTTTTGCCGATGACAGTTTTCGAATTCATCCAGGCAATGTTTCAGCTCCGTGATGTCTCCAGGATGACAGATGAACACGGTTAAATCATCAGCATACGCGACCACCTTGAGCTGTAAATTCGGGCACTGAGGGATGTTCAGACCTTGAAGGCGGATGTTGTTGTAGTAGCGGCTCGATGGAGAGGAGAAGAGCATACCGGACAGAGAGCAGCCCTGACGTATCTCTCTGGTGACCTTGAAGGGGGCGGTTAGTGTTCCATTGAGTTTTACGACACTAAAACGTTGTGATATAAAAGTCCAATGTGTTTAATGAATGAAGGTCCAAAGCCAAAGGCCTTCAGCACTGCTAAAAGGTAATTGTGGTCCACCCTGTCAAACGCCTTCTCCTGATCCAGTGATAAAAGACCAGCATCAAACCCAAAGAGCCTGGCAGCATCAATCACATCCCGAACCAGGAAGATGTTGTCCAGAATACACCTGCTGGGGACACAGTATGTCTGCTCGGGTTCAATACACGCCATGACTCTTCTTAACCGGTTAGCCAGGGCGTTGGAGAAGATTTTGTAATCCGCACACAGCAGGCTTACTGGCGACCAGTTCTTTAGCTCCGTGAGGTCTCCTTTCTTTGGGAGTAGTGTGATAACCGCTCTGCGACAGGAAAGGGGCAGTTCACCCACTTGCAGACTTTCACAGAAAACCTCTGCCAGATCAGCGCCAAGGTGACACCAAAAGCTTTAAAAACTCAACAGGCAAACCGTCAATTCCTGGGACTTCCCAATGTTCAGCCCATTCAACGCTGTGGTCAACTCATCTAGAGAGATCGTAGTTTCCATGAAGTCTTTTCTCCATCTAGAACCTGAGGTAAGTCCTGGAGAAAACTGACGACTCTAAATGTACCTCTTCAATGTCTGCAGAAAACAGTCGCTGGTAAAATTGGTGTGCCCAGGATCGAAGGGCTTCAGGCTCCAGCAGGTCTTGACCTTTGTCATTTTTTAAACAGTTGATGGTCTTACTTTGGCCAATTGTTTTTTCCAGTTTAAAAAAAAAATTGTGTGGGAGCGTCCATCTGGGTGAGCGACTGCATTCTCAACGAGTGCGCCGTTGACTCTCTTGTCTATAAGGTCCATCAATAATTGTTTCTTAATTTTGAGGGACTCAAAAGTGCTGCCGTCAAAGTTATTACATAAAACTGAATGAAGTTCCTCGATATCCTTCTCCAGTTCAGAAATGGCCGCATTCACATCCCTGGTGGTGTGCTCGGTGTATTGTTGGCACAATACGCGTATCTCAGTTTTGAACAATCCCACCATTGCCTCAGTGAAGAGAAGGTCTTCTTTTTGTATCTCCATTGTGTCCAGAAGTATTTGAAACAGTTGATGAAGTGGGGGTCTTTCAGTAGATTATTATTAAAGTGCCAGTAGGATTTAACAGAAGGAGCAGAGAGAAAAGAGATTTGAAGGAAAACAAGACAGTGATCAGATAAACCAGTTGGAAGAATGGAGCAGTTAGCTATGAGGTTCCTGTGATGTTTCTGGATGTAAATTCTGTCAAGTCGAGCCATAGACAGCAGCCCAGCTGAGCCCTTCACCCACGTATACTGCCGGACCCCCGGATGAAAATCCCTCCAAATATCAAGGAGATTATTATTGGTGACCACAGACCTCAGTGATTGGACGGACCCCGGGTGTGGTTCTAGCCCATTCCTGTCCAGCTGCGCATTTTCTGTGCAGTTAAAGTCGCCCCCTACAAACACCAGCTCATCATTGTCACATGTCCCCAGGACATCATTTAAAACTGAGAAGCAGTGAGTTCTCTCAATCCCTACATTTGGGGCGTACACGTTAATGAACACCCACTTCTCTCCCAGCTGCACTTCTACCTTCAGCAGCGTCCCCTGGATTAACTCGGTAGAAACAACACTGTCAGGTACAAAACTCTTAGAAAATAAGATGGCAACTCCTGCACTGAGATTTGAGCCATGACTAAGATGTGCCAGCCCTGGCCACTCTCTGTGCCAGTCAGACTGATTAGCCTCGTCAGTATGGGTCTCTTGAAGGAAAACCACGTTAATTCTTTTTGCGCTAAGTGCTCAAATAGCGCCGTTCTTTTTACTAGATCTCTGCAGCCGTTTATATTGAAAGAGCACAGGGAATAGACAGGCATTTTAAAAGAAAATAAGGTGGCGGTCAACAACACTACATTAACCAAAGAAACGGGTAATCGCATTAAAACTGCCATCATGATTGTGCTTCTAGTGAACGTTTCACTTTGCTTATAATGTTCTTTAAGCGGACTCTCTCTTTGGAGGTCATATCTAGTTCAGCAGCCCGCCACCACACTTGCTTCGCAGAGCTCAGAAACAGATGGAGATCAGGAAAATGTTCGACTATACTGACCCCCCGCTTCCCGTCTAAAAACTCTAAAAGCGCAAAATGCTTTCTGTGCTGTAAGCCTCGTGTAAACTCGAGTGAGATGACAGATCAACTCTGATCGACGGGTCAGATTCATTGCCGTCCTCCCCTCCTTCCTCTCTCACTGTGATTTCAGTGCCGTCTGTCTGCTGCAGCTCACTAGTGGCGGCCTCTGCACTTTCAGTCTTCGTGCTCTTCTTGGCGCGGCCACCACTGGTTATTTGTTCTTTTCTTTTCTGGTTACCGGCTTAACATAACCGTGTTCATCGTTACTGTCTTCAACGAGCATTTCTCCATCGGCTCCCGTCTCATGCGTTGTTTCTTCAGTCAATGCTGCACAGCCACGCGCTCTTCTCGGCCCTCCCTTGAGAAGGCGCATCTCTTGGGCTCGTCTCTGGAGCGGCAGCACTCTCGGTGGGGGTTTTTGGAGAAGCGCTTCAGGGTCATCATTATAACATTCGACCCCTGGTACCACCTTAGCCACCTCCTCCTTCTCTTCATGGCTGACTTCAGCCTTCTTATTCCCATTACTTTCATTAATTATCATTCATTATCCGCTGTGCCCTTAATCATTTCAGCCCTCAGGTTTTTCCTATCGCAGGCTCTCCGCTGGACACTTCCAGCTCCCTGCTTCATGTCCCGGCCAGCTGTGATACTTTGAACTACAGTAATTTCACTCTGATCTTCAGCCGCTTCTTCAAAATCATAACTCTGATCCTCCATTTCTGAATCACTGATCACCAACTCATTCTCTTCGTTGTCCGAAGTTCTATCACGGGGCTCTCTGTGCACACCAGACGGTCCCGGCATATCCGAGCTCTCCATCATCTCACCCCGCTTACACTGACTCGCTTTGTGCCCTGTCTGACCACATTTAAAGCATTTCATTTGTTCCGTAGTGATAAAAACTATATATTTGTAACCCTCTACTTTAAATTTCAAGGCCACATCAAGCTCCTCACACGAGTTATTTAGTATCATGTACACCTGTCTCCGGAAAGACACGACATGCTTTAAATCAGGTGAGCGGCAGCCAAGCGGTATCATTACCAAGTCAGATATTATTTCACCATATCTACAAGTTCGTGTAATAAAGCATCATTTTTCAAAAAAGGTGGAACATTTGAAATGATAACTCTTTTAGCAGGAGTCGATAAAGGCAGCACCGGGACTAGTGAGCCGTTTATCACCAGGCCCTCCTGCACTAGAGTATGCACCATAGCTTCGTCACTTAAACCAACACTACAATAGTTTTGTTCATGCTGGATGCTGACTTCACATTCTTACAGCCAACTCTTTTTGCCACCTCCACAACACACACCTCAACAGAGACCATCGGGTCCACAACTACCTTAATCCCATTCTTTCTGGAAAGGTGTTCAAAATTTCGCGGGTTAAGCCCTGGAGGCTTTGCTCGGTCCGACTATTACACCAACCACCAACAATAAACAATAAACTTTCAAATAAATTGCAAATCAGTAGAAAAAAACTTTATACATGAAACTGATAGTAAAGAAAGATAGAAAAAGAAAACGAGAAATACTCACAGAGCCCCAAACGAACGGAGTGGACCTGCGACCAACAACCACGCCCACCCAGACCAGAGTAATCGACAGACAGAGATTCCACAGACAGAAAGGATAGATAGATAGATAGATAGATAGAAAGATAGATGTGAAAGGCACTATATAATAGATCGATAGATAGATAGATGTGAAAGGCACTATATAATAGATAGATAGATAGATAGATAGATAGATAGATAGATAGATAGATGTGAAAGGCACTATATAATAGATAGATAGATAGATAGATAGATAGATAGATAGATAGATAGATAGATAGATAGATAGATAGATGTGAAAGACACTATATAATAGATAGATAGATAGATAGATAGATAGATAGATGTGAAAGGCACTATATAATAGATAGATAGATAGATAGATAGATAGATAGATAGATAGATAGATAGATAGATAGATAGATAGATAGATGTGAAAGGCACTATATAATAGATAGATAGGTAGTTAGTCCTCTCTTGAAGTGATGTTACCAGCTCAGCACACCACAGTGTAACATATCCCGCTGGTTATCCCGGAGTTACTGAATATTTAAAGCAGGTTGTTTCTCACATCAATGAAATGGTGTCTTTTAGGTGTCCTTTACTTTATAGTTCCTCGGTCCAAGAATGTTTCTGGGTAACACATAAATAGAGGATTGTGGGCATCTGAAATATGAATGAAAAATCAGCATTGTGTCACAGAAGCGACAACTGCACTTTCAGTTAGTTTAGTTTTTTTTTTTTTCTTATTAGCCATATGTGAGATAACATTTATTTTTCACAAATGTAATTTACATCTATAGAAGCATAACCATCTGAATATCTGTTAACAATTAGTGTCTCTCCACTGTAAGGTTCAAATGAAAACTATGACATTCAATTGTGAAAGATGTAACTAGTTAGGCCGAGCCGAGTTATGGCACAGCTGGTGCGCACAATGAATTTTCTGTTTTATGTGCCGATTACGAGGTAACTAAAGCAGATTTTTTTTTTATAACAAAATAAATGCTATTGTTAGTTTTGCTCAATATTAAAATGTGTTTAATTAGTAGATTAAAATAACACATTAGTTTCCTTATATATTTATACTACATTTAAAAACCGTGATATTGATTTTTATTTGAAATTTTTGTCATTTTGCATAACATTGTTCATACTGCCTGGTTACACCACAGTTTATTGACTGTTATTTTGTTTTATTTCTGGAATGTTTTAAAGGGAGTAGACAACCCCGAGTTACACATGTGTGATAACTGAATTAGGTTGTGAAATTCATAGTGGGGCTGGTGGGGCAGTGATGAAATTTGAATGATTTTAGAAGGCTTGAGTTGAGAATCACTTCCCAAACTTGTTTGATGCACTTCCTCCAACCCTGTCGTAAAATTACAAAGAGACTCAGTCCTTAAAGGGGGTGGGAATAATTAGCGCCATACAAATAAATATATGCAAAATATTTATCAACTTACATGTATATGCAAAATTTCACACAACAACAGAAGGCTAACAGAATGTTAGATTATATAGTGCCCTGATGCGTATTTGAGAGAGAAATTATATATTTTTCTCATTTTTATTTGACCCTGGGGGCACCTGGGTTCCTAACTCCTCCCCAGTCAAATTCCCAAAGGATAACTACAGACAGAAATATAATTGACCGACTATGCCACCCAGTTAAGAGGGGGAAGCTAAGACCCATAGTTAAGTTATTCTCAAAACTGATACTAAGCACATGTTCTTTTCTATTTACAGGGATGAGCAACCGCCACATCAGAGCACAATTAAAAATATAAATTAGATAGATAGATAGATAGATAGATAGATAGATAGATAGATAGATAGATAGATAGATAGATAGATAGATAGATAGATAGATAGATAGATAGATGTGAAAGGTACTATAAAATAGATAGATAGATAGATAGATAGATAGATAGATAGATAGATAGATAGATAGATAGATAGATAGATAGATAGAGCCATTGTCCAACCTGCTATATCCTAACACGGGGTCACGGGGGTCTGCTGGAGCCAATCCCAATCAGAACAAGGCACAAGGCAGGAATAAACCCCGGGCAGGGCGCCAGTCCACATTGTTTTGCGGTTTACTCTTCAAATATCCATCACCCTATCTGATTATACGAGAAAGTCTAGGGGAGACCACTCCTGATTTTCTAGAAGAAGAATTAAGTGGATAGGACTGGTTAGCTTTGTTGGACTGAATGGCCTGTTCTCATCTAAATTGTTCTAAAGTTCTTCCATGTTCGTCTCCAGTTCCTCTTTTACACGATGTTATCAGCAAAAAGCCTGCATGAGGGTGGGGATTAGTTTTTCATCTCATGAGTCAACACATCTACAATCATAGCCAAAAGTTTTGAGAATGACCCAAATGTTGGTTTTCATAAAGTTTGCTGCTTCAGTGTTTTTAGATCTTTTTGTCAGAATTTTCTATGGTGTCCTGAAGTAGAATTACCAGCATTTCAGAAGTTTCAAAGGCTTTTATTGACAATGACATGACGTTTATGAACAGAGTCCATATTTGCAGTATTGGCCCTTCTTTCTTTGTCAAGACCTCTGCAATTCACCCTGGCAGACTGTCTGTCAATCAACTTCTGGGCCCAAGCCTGACTGATGGCCGACCATTCATGCATAATCAGAATTGGTAGGTTTTTGTTTGTCCACCCACCTCCTAAGGATTGCCCACAAGTTCTCAATGGAACGTTTCCTGGCCATGGACCTCAAATGTCGATGTTTTATTTCCCCCGAGCCACTTAGTTCTCACTTTTGCCTTATGGCCCAGTGCTCCATCATGCTGGAAAAGAAATTGTGGGTCACCAAACTGTTCTTGGATGGTGGGGAGGATTTTCTCTCACGGGATGTTTTGGTCCCATTCTTATTTCATGGCTGTATAAGTGAGCCCACTGCCTTGGCTGAAAAGCAACCCCTACGTGACATGAATGATCTCAGGATGCTTTACTGTTTCTATGGCGTACTGAAATAGAATTACCAGCATTTCAGAAGTTTCAAAGGCTTTTATTGACAACGACATGAGTCCATATTTGTAGTGCTGGCCCTTCTGTCTTTTTCAAAGAAAGTCCTGTTGGCCTGACACAGGACTGATGGTAGCGCCGCTCACCTTTTATTTTTTTCCGGAGGCCCCAAACAATCAGAAATTGGATTCATCAGAGACAATCACTTGACCCCAGCAGACCTCAGCAGTCCAATCCCAGAATATCAGTCTGTCCCTGATGTTTCTCTTGGCTTCTTGACACCCACCAGGCCTTCCTCCAAAGGTCTTTGCCTCACTCCCACATACCTGCTGCCATTCCTGAGCAAGCTCGGCCCAGTTGGTGCCCATAGCTGAATCAATTTTAGGAGACGCTCCTGGCACTTGCTGGACTTCCTTGGGTGCCCTGAAGACTTCTCCACCACAACTGAACCTCTCTATTCTAACTCAACCAGCATGACAGAGTGATCTGCAGCCTTGTCCTCGTTGACACTCTCACCCATGTTAATGAGAGGATCACTGAAATGATGTCAGCATGTCCTTTGGTAGCAGGACTAACATGCAGTGCAAAAGGGTTTTTGGTTATTAAGTTCATTTTCATGGCAAAGCTTTGAAATTAATTGCGATTCATCTGATCGCACTTCAGAACATTCCGGAGTAGATGCAAATTGCCATCCTAAAAACTCAGGCAGCAAACTTTGTGAACATGAATATTTGTGTCATTCTCAAAACTTTTGTCTACGACTGTATAGCTCCTTCTTGACTATGTGTGTGTGTCCTCATTTGCCCGGCTCATCCTCAGATGTGTTATCGACCGGTTTGAGCTGGGAGCCAACATGGACCTTCATACAGTCCTCTGTGATCCTAAACCAGATAAACAGGTTACAAAATGGATGGACAGACATTCTGAATTCTAAATTAGGACAGTTTACGATTCATTTGATTTCTTTTAAAGTGAATGTATAGTCACGTCGTATATATCAAGATGAATAATTCTCATTCAGCACAAAATCCACCCATCCAGTTATATTCTAACACAGGGTCACGGGAGCCAATCTCAGCCAACACAGGGTGTATGGCAAGAAACAAACCCCAGACAGGGTGCCAGCCCATCGCTGGGCACACACACCAGGGACAATTTAGAATCGCCAATGCACCTAACCGGCATGTCTTTGGACTGTGGGAGGAAACCCACGCAGACACGGGGAGAACATGCAGACTCCACGCAGGGAGGACCCAGGAAGCGAACCCGGGTCTCCTAACTGTGCGGCGGCAGCAGCGCTACCCACTGCGCCACCGTCAGCACAAAATGGCCATACAAATCTGTAAACATCAAGCATGATAGAGTGATCTTCTGCCTTGTCCTCGTCGACACTCTCACCCGTGTTAATGTGGGGATCACTGAAATGACATCAGCAGGTCCTTTGGTGGCGGGACTGACATGCAGTGCAAAAGGGTTTTTGGTTATTAAGTACATTTTCATGGCAAAGTGGAGCTTTGAAATTAATTGCGATTTATCTGATCGCACTTCAGAACATTCTGGAGTAGATGCAAACTGCCATCCTAAAAACTCAGGCAGCAAACTTTGTGAACATGAATATTTGTGTCATTCTCAAAACTTTTGTCTACAACTGTACAGCTCCTTCTTGACTATGTGTGTGTGTCCTCATTTGCCCGGCTCATCCTCAGATGTGTAATCGACCGGTTTAAGCTGGGAGCCAACATGGACCTTCATACAGTCCTCTGTGATCCTAAACCAGATAAACAGGTTACAAAATGGGTGGACGGACATTCTGAATTCTAAATTAGGACAGTTTACGATTCATGCATTCATTTGATTTCTTTTAAAGTGAATGTATAGTCACGTCGTATATATCAAGATGAATAATTCTCATTCAGCACAAAATCCACCCATCCAGTTATATTCTAACACAGGGTCACGGGAGCCAATCCCAGCCAACACAGGGTGTATGGCAAGAAACAAATGCCAGACAGGGTGCCAGCCCATCGCTGGGCACACACACCAGGGACAATTTAGAATCGCCAATGCACCTAAGCAGCATGTCTTTGGACTGTGGGAGGAAACCCACGCAGACACGGGGAGAACATGCGCAGGGAGGACCCAGGAAGCGAACCCGGGCCTCCTAACTGCGAGGCAGCAGTGCTACCCACTGCGCCACCGTCAGCACAAAATGGCCATACAAATCATGTAAACATCAAGCATGATAGAGTGATCTTCTGCCTTGTCCTCGTCGACACTCTCACCCGTGTTAATGTGAGGATCACTGAAATGACATCAGCAGGTCCTTTGGTGACGGGACTGACATTCAGTGCAAATGTTTTTTTTGGGATGAAGTTCATTTTCATGGCAAAGAGGGGCTTTGCAATTGATTGAAATTCATTTGATCGCACTTCAGAACATTCTGGAGTTGACGCCAATTGCCATCATAAAAACTGAGGCAGCAGACTTTGCGAAAATTAATATTTGCGTCAGTAATTCTTAAGACTTCTGGTCACGACTGTATAACCTGATCAAAAAGAGGTAAGCACTTCAAGAAGATCCCTGGTGCAGACCACCTTTAATTCGGGTTTTCCCCAACACGGCTTTTAACCTTTAGTCCTCACTTCCTCCTACATATCCTGAGCAATTTTCACATGCGTCTCTGGCCCTCCTTTAGTATAGTGGTCCTAAGAATTTGGTCAGTGAGTGCATAAGTGTATTTATACATTAATACACATTTATGTTACTCATTTATACATATTTGTGAATAAATTAAGAAACTTAGGACCTCCAATACATCCAAGAGATTTTATTTTCCTGTTAATCTCCTCTCTCTGAAATGTGCTTGAAAAAGTCTATATTTATTGCCTGCTCTTCAATTTTTAACAGACAGCATTCCAACAGACACGGCGCACGCAAGAATTTTGCTCTACTGACAAAATATGGAATATTAATGCATCATTTAATCCAAAGAAGCTTTAAGCCATCCTCATCCTATAGCTTAACACAAGCGCTATGTGTTCAAGTTTACATCACTCAGGAGGCAGAGGGCTTTTAAATCACCTAGAGGGGCTTCACTTCAGATCTAGATCAAAGTCACAATCTGGCTGCTCTACTGACTTGACAGCCCATCAAAAGCCTTTGGTTAGACAAAGTCCTGCTAACCTGCTTTATGGGCAATGACCTTGACAAAAAATATTAAATGTAGATTTCTGGCTGGAATAAAGCCTAAAGCAAATCAACTGAAATAATAATTGCAAAGAGATTCTTCACTTTACTAACTGTGGTGCCAACTTCTAAACGCAGTTAAATAGGATTAGTTGTCGTTAACAGTGTTCAATATGCAAGCTGGAGAAGTGGTGGTAACAAAGCTCCTAGCTGTCACAGTTCATGTGCTTACGAAGTCTCAAAAAGAATGAACTCGGGTTTACATTCAGTTTGGCAGGACCAGCTCTTCCATTTAAGTGAACTACATGGCTCCGTAGGGTTTAGGAAGGGTGGTGTTGTTTTAAACAATACACAGTCAGACTTCTGAACGCTCAGACTCAATACAAACTCTCTGATTCCCTTTATGGTGGAGTGGAGACTCTGAGACTAAGGGTCTGTGAAGGTGACCGGTTTGAATCCCGTTACTGCCAGAGGGGATTCTGCTCCATTGGGCCCTTCAGCAAGACCCTTAACCTGCAATTGCTGCAGGGGTGCTGTGCAATACCTGACCCTGTGCTCTGATCCCAAGGGGAATTCGATAATCACATTACATTGTACCCATCCATCCATTTTCCAACCCGCTGAATACGAACACAGGGTCACGGGGGTCTGCTGGAGCTAATCCCAGCCAACACAGGGCACAAGGCAGGAACCAATCCCGGGCAGGGTGCCAACCCACCGCAGGACACACACAAACACACCCACACACCAATCCACCTAACCTGCATGTCTTTGGACTGTGGGAGGAAACCCACGCAGGGAGGACCCGAGAAGCGAACCAAGGTCTCCTAACTACGAGGCAGCAGCGCTACCCACTGCGCCACCGTATTATTTATATCTACTCTCTATATATATAAAATCCTAAGCCTAAAAGTGCAATGATTTTTTGCAACGATTTTATGTGTAAATCAAGCTTATTTTAAAACCTACATATATATGTTTGGTATCATTTTTTTCAGAATTTATCAAACTTTAATGTGATGTTGTTAGATTTTCACATTCTATATCTGCTTTTAAATTATAAACTAAAAAATATCAAGAACTCACATCCCGCGATACAAGACTTTGTGCCAAGAGATTTAACTACACCCGGGGGCGGAAATAAAAGGCAAAGAGTAGATGACAAATTAGATCATCGTAGAGACAAGGCAGTGAGACAAAAAGACAGCTGCTGTACAGGCTTTTAAATGTTTGAAGCGCCGCGTGAGATGCAGATCACCCAGCACGGCAGCAGCAGCAGAAGCAGCAAGCCAGCAGCTGATCGAGCAAAGAGGAGGTAAAAAACAAAACTGTATTTGCTTCCCATTGTATCACCATTTAAGAAGGGGTTTCGGAGGAGCGTCCGCGTCTTCCTTGGGGTGCGTTCAATCCCCCTCTTCACAACGTGAGCGACAGCAACGCAAAGTGGCTGGTGCATAGCACAGGCAGATTGTCAAGCGAAGCGAGCAGGGTGCAAACACCCGAGTTATTATTATTATTATTTAATCCAATTACCTTGTAATATTTGGTCTAACATCTGATGATCTAAATATTCCGATTATGGGTCATCTTCCATATCCCAGGATTAACCAAACTCAGCTTCTCAGAAGTTCTTTTTATGCAGAACTCTCTCAAGTCTTTATTTTCTTCAGGAACAGGTTTGTAATTTTAACTTGACTTTGTACCGAATGTGTGGTTGCTCATGGAGTCCCGAATGAGGCACATTACTTGCATTGTGAGGGAGCGTCAGTTATGGCACTATGGCCGTGTGGTGCGATTATCTCAGGGTGATGCAGCTCGTAGGATCGTCATTGTTGAGTACCAGGCCAAGGGGACGCCCACATAACACTTGGCGGCAGTAGATAGATGGTCAGTTCCGGAGGTGAGGGACTGGACCACGTGTCTGCCATTGCCAACCAGAATCGCGAGTTTGTTTTGTGTTGTGGTGGGTGAGGCAACGCACTATACCAGTGCATGCTCTCCAACCTGACTTAACCTGCTCATGAGTACCAACTGAGAAAAATATGGGGAATGCAAAAATTATGGGCTACAACAGAGATAATAATCATAGTAATAATCATATTAATAATCTTCACACTGAAATAGTGTGTAACACACAGAACTACAAAATAAAATTAACCTCTTTAGCATTAGGCTGTAAATTTCCCAATTCAATCAATCAATCAATCAATCAACATTTATTTCTATAGCACATATTCATACAAAAAAATGTAGCTCAAAGTGCTTTACAAAATGAATAATAGAAAAATAGAAGACACAATAAAAAATAAACATAAGTCAACATTAATTAACATAGAATAAGAGTAAGGTCCGATGGCCAGGGTGGACAGAAAAAACAAAAAAAACTTGAAGAGCTGGAGAAATAAAATAAAATCTATAGGGGTTCCAGACCAAGAGACCACCCAGTCCCCTCTGGGCAATCTACCTAACATAAGTCAAACAGTCCTCTTTGTATTTAGGGTTTTCATGGAAGGACCTGATGATGATGGTCACGTAGACTTCTGGCTTTCAGTCCATCAATGTTGGTGCATCAAGATGCTTTGAGTAGGTGGTGGTGGCGCAGGCCGCCACCACAAAGAAACCGGAAAAAGAAACAGAAGAGAGAGTTGGGGTCAGTACGGATTTTAGAGCCACTATGAATAGTTATTGTGATGAATTGAACATACAGAGTATCAGGATTAAATTAAAGTGAAGTTAGGAGACGGCCATGTTAAAGTAATGTGTTTTCAGCAGTGTTTTAAACTGCTCTACTGTATCAGCCTGGTGAATTCCTATTGGCAGGCTATTCCAGATTTTAGGTGCATAATTGGGTTAATGCCAAGTGTTACTCAGGAAATGGTGTAGACGTATCTCACGTAAGCCTTAGACCTGAACGTTACCCTGGCAACGGCTTAGATGCATCTTCTCCTAGCCTCAAAATGGCGTCTTGCAAGATACACCTCCCATCAGTAGTGATGGTTCCATGAATCTGTCTTCAGGCAGTGAAATTGATTTGGACAGTGAATCCGAAAGTGAGTCTGGGAATCCGAAAGTGACGCTCATGTCACTTGCATACGTATGTGTAGTGTGCTGCTCATAAATGTTATTATTATTTCTTCTTATTAATAGTTACCAGTAACGGTGCACTGTATGATAACGTGCAGTGAATACACTTGACTTGAGCATTCCTAGTTTTCATCCTCTTTCTCTGTACATTTATCACTCATTTGCTCAGAGGTTGATGCGCTTGCTGTTTTCTAGACAGGCATCCTCCCGCATTGGTGATTTTCCCTACACGGGTAACACAGTTCTGTAATAGCACTCATTGGGTTGTGTGGTTCCTCACTTGACAAAGAACCATTTCATTCTAGGAAGGGTTCATTGCCTATGAAATTGGTTCTTTGAGCTTTCAAAAAGTCCCTAAGATGTGGAGAAAACAGAACTCTTTAATGTATAGCATCAGTAACGACGCAATGCACGATAACGTGCAGTGAATACACTTGACTTGAGCATTCCTAGTTTTCCTCCTCTTTCTCTGTACGCTTATCATTCATTTGCTCAGAGGTTGATGCGCTTGCTCCTTCCTGAGCAGCTCTTCTTTTCTCCATACTAGCGGCCCATTCTTCTCTTCTTCCATCAGCATCTTTTCACATTAAAACTGATTAAGTCAGTGTTTGTGTTGCAATTACTTAATGCTTTTTCTTTAATTTTTCACTTAAGCTGCAACTTAAGTCTTCAATCTGCCTCAAGAATGATTTAAGATATGAAGAGGAAAGGGAAGTGACGGTGAAGGTGGTAGGGAAGGAGAACGGCACCCATACACGTGCACTGCACTGCTGCCCTGCTGGCCGCTGATGAGAGTTGATTCTACAATAAAATAAAAAAAAAAAATAAAAAGAATAATAAAAATCATCACCCCAAAAGTGGACCATAGACATCACGTAGTACATGTGTACCAAATTTCAGGTCAATAAGTCAAACGAGCTACATGTGATTTAAAATCCTGGACTGACAAACGAACAGCCATGGTAGGGTATCATAAAAGAAGATCATTATTATCCGTTCTGCACTTCTGACTTTACACTTTTAGTGTTTTGTACGTTTTTACCATAGAATAATGACATTTAATAAAAACTGTCATTTTTCAAGGCCAAAATTATAATGCTTTTCACATGTTTTTTTTTGCAAAAAAAAAATGTAATGCTAAGGAGGTTAAACTATCAACGTGGAGTGCAGCTCTTGCATGCATTGCTAAATAGCAATTTAATTCAAACTTTACATATCTCCCTATACTCATTCAGTTCAAACTCTCAACTTCATCTCACAAATGGACATTCAAACTTGTGTTATGACTTGCCAAATATCGTTCTCCATCGTTCACCACCACCTATGACATTCGCTTTTAGTGCCCTGAAAGAGCTTTGCATAATCCATCTCTGATTGGAGGTCATGCATCAATTGGATAGTTTTATATTGTTTTATCTGCATTCATTATTGAGGATATGGCAAAAAAGAATCACAGGAAATGGTTTAAAGATAATCATTATGCATCAGGTTTATTTAATTTTGTGATTAGGTTAAGCTTGCCAGTTTATTTCAGTAACCTAAATCAAATGTATATGTTACAGCCAAAACCTGAAGTTCGTCCAGTTCCTGAATTCCTCAGTTGTTTCGCATTTTGGCCGAGAGGTGTGGCCAAAGTCAGAATTTCTAGAAATGACCAGCGTATATGCTACTTTGGCCGGCCATTTTGAGAAGTAGCGAGAACTTCCTGGCCAAAATTTGATGTGCTGATGTAAGACTGTCCGCTCAAGGTGTGAAGATGCTTAAAAATTTCAGATGCAAATTCAGAAGTGAGTTTTCCATTCTGCACAATAAATTTGCTCAAGGAGGGTCTTGTTCAGAAAGTGGACGCCATTTGAGATAGCCTTCCCCTCACCCAAACACTAACCTGAAGATCAATAAAAAAGGTCCCTGATGTTAAGTCACTATTTTAGGGCTAAAATGATAACAGAAATGTGAAACTTACTTATATACCTAATCTTAATTATTGTGAAACAACCAAGTGGTGTCCGCTTTCTGAAAAAGAGCCCTACTAAGTCACGCCTTTTTTCTTCCAAATTTGGCCGATCGCAGCGTGCCATTAAGCAAACTGGCTGGCCTAATCCAGAAATCAAGGAAATGATAGGACATTGGCCGGTCAATTTACAATGACACTGGCCATTTCCCGATTTGGCCAGACACTTCCCACTTTGGCCGATTTTGGGTTTTGGCCGTAACATATACATTAATGGAGCCACCTCGGTAAGATTATAACTGTATTATCACCATCACTGTAAGCTACCCATTAGGCCGGCAGTTTAACTAGACTGCTACTGAAACATATACAGTATGTGGCACAAATCATAATTTTTTTTATGTGATGGAAACATTTTTCCCTTATATAATAAATTAATGCAAAAATGTATTCTTTTAAATAAATAAATAAAGTTTGCTGATACAGCCCAATACCTATCCCTATGTCTTTTCTGAAATGGTTCCCTCTATCTTTTTGAGACAGTCTTGTATAAGAGATGTTGCTATAAGTAATCAAACATACAGAGTCATTTGAGAATTTCTGCAAGTGACGTGACCTGGTGTTGTACGTATAGCCAGAGGTGTGCAGAGTGAAGAGTAAAGCAGACAGGTCTACTGTTCCTTGTGGTGCTCCAATGTTGTTCACACAGTCCTTGAGTCTCACAAACTGTGGTCTGCCTGACAGATAATCCACCATCAGGACACCACAGGCTCATCCACCTGCATATCTCTGAGATGACCATTTAACAGGGATGGCTGGATCACACTGAAGGCTCTGGAGAAATCAAATAACATCATCCTCACAACACTGTTAGCTTTCTCCAGGCTAGAATAAGCACACAGAGAATTCCATCCTCCACTCCAATCTTTGTTCGATAGACAAACTGCAGTGGGTCCAGGTGGTCTACCACAAGGGGACTCCTATAGTCCAAGACCAGCCTCTCAAAGGTCTTCCTGATGTGAAACATCAGTGCCACTAGTGTTATGCCATTAGGTGAAGAGGCACCTGCCGTCTTTGGAACATGGAAAATGCAGGATTTTTTTCACAGCAGTGTCACTTTCTGAAGCCTTAGGGACAGACTGAGCAAGTGACAGAGGACACCACAAAGATGATCAGAACAGGCCGGAAGAACCTGAGGACTGTTGACATCTGATACCTGCTGTTGTATTTCTAGTCTGAGGTGTGAAGAGTAAAGCAGTCAGGCCTGTTCATGGTGGTTGCTCAGACAGTCCTTGAGTCTCACAAACTGACAGACAGTCCATCATCAGGACACCACAGGCTCATCCATCTTAATGTCTCTGAGTTGACCCCTTAATAGGGATGACCGGATAGTATAGAAGTTGCTGGAGAAATCGAAACAATAGAATCCTCACAGTGCTGCCAGCTTTGTCCAGGTGAGAATAAGCCTTGTGGAGCAGACAGAGAATTCCTGATTTTCTTCCTCCTTGGCCCACTGTCAGTAGGTATTCACCATCGCTGACTGTACCCCACAAGCCTTGCCATGTCAGACATGCCCTGAACCAAACTATACTGCTCAAAAAAATCAAAGGACTACTTTCTAATCAGAGTATAGCATCAAGTCAGTGAAACTTCTGGCCTATTGATCTGGTCAGTTAAGTAGCAGAGGGGCTTGTTCATCAGTTTCAGCTGCTTTGGTGCACTAGAAGGGCAACAATGAGACGACCACCAAAACAGGAATGAATGGTTTAACAGCTGGAGGGAGGCCACTGAAATTTTTCACTCCTCATCTCTTTTAGCATTTGGCTATGGTCAGTGTCACTACTGGTAGCATGAGGCCATACCTGGACCCTACAGAGCTGGCACAGGTAGTCCAACTTTTCCAGGATGGCAGACACATCAATAGGTGCCATTGCCAGTAAGTTTGCTGTGTCACAGTCTCAAGGGAACGGAGGAGATTCCAGGAGACAGGCAGTTACACTAGGAGAGCTGGACAGGGCCCCTCATAGAAGGTCCTTAACCCATCAGCATGACCCATCGATATCTGCTCCTTTGGGCAAGGAGGGACAGGATGAGAACTGCTAGAGCCTACAAGATGACCTCCAGCAGGCAGGCCACTGGTGTGAATGTCTCTGACCAAACAATCAGAAACAGGCGTCGTGATAGTGGCCTGAGGGCCTGACGTCCTCTGCTGGGCCCTGTGCTCACTGCCCGCCTGGCACCGTGAAGCTCGATTGGCATTTACCATAGAATACAAGAATTGACAGGTCCACCACTGGCGCCCAGTGCTTTTCACTGATGAGAGCAGCGTCACCTAGAGCACATGTGACAGATGTGAAAGGGTCTGTAGATACCGTGGAGAAAGTTATGCTGCCTGTAAAATCGTTCAGCATGACCGGTTTGGTGGGGGGTCAGTGATGGTCTGCGGAGGCAAATCCACAGAGGGACGCACAGACCACTACAGGCTAGACGACGGCACCTTGACTGCCATTAGGTATTGGGATGAAATCCTTGGACCCACTGTCAGACCCTATGCTGGTGCAGTGGGGTCCTGGGTTCCTACTGGTGCACGACAATGCCCGGCCTCATGTGGCGAGAGTATGCGGGCAGTTCCTGAAGGATGAAGGAATTGATACCATTCACTGGCCCCGACCTCAGTCCAATAGAACATCTTTGGAGGTGACATTATATTTCGATCCATCCGACACCTCAGACTTTCCAAGAGCTCAGTGATGTCCTGGTCCAGATCTGGGAGGAGATCCACCAGGACACCATCCGTTGTCTCATTAGGACGTGTGTGGGCCATACAAACTACTGAGTACGATTTGAAGTTGCTGCAATAAAAGTTTGGCAAAATGGACCAGCCTGTCGCATCATTTTTTCACTTTGATTCGATCTGTAAACTGCCATCTTCTAATCTCCCTACATCTGTTCTATGGGGTCCAAGTTTCGTTTCAAGGTGAGGTAGTTACTGTATGCTCACTAATATGGTGCCAGAGTGTGGAAACACGTTGCATGTTGGCTGAGAATTCTACTGGACTCTGTACATGTGGCCCTGTAAAGCTGTGCTACTCTATAACATACAATATGACAGGAGAGGAAACGAATAGTAGCCATTACATTAATATAAAAAAAGAAATGAAAATGTGAGGTTGCCATGGCATTAGGTGAATTAATAGCGCAATGCCTTCGGTGTATAAATACAACTACATCTGCTTTACAGAGACTTGCTAACTAAAACTGAAACAGTTTTCTCTTCCTGGGTATTTTTATTCCAAAGCTACATTTAGTATGTGCTGTCAGATTTGTTAGGATGTTTCCATGAAATAAACGCACACATGGACAATAACTCTGCAGTTCTCCCTCCTTTTGGTGGAGTTTAAAGGTGGAGGACTAAAAAGAATAGCGTCTCCACTGTTGTGAGCTCAATGAGTGAAACAATCCGAAGGAAAATCCCTTGGTGTATTTTAGGATTTTAACCACCCCGGTACTTGTAATGTGTGAATTTACGAGGAAATGGTGGCAGACAGGTATTAGCTTGTTAACATGCTCATAGAAACGTCCATCTTCATCTAACTCTGCCTATTAATTGCTATTGTAAAATGTGTGTGTTGGTGGAAAATGGCTCAAATATGTTTTTCAAAAACAATGATACTCTAACCCTCTGCCCACATATGCATGCTGTCTGATGGATTGTTGCCGCATCTTGGGCCGCTTTAACTGTTTGATTATACAATGCATGCAGCAATCTCTACTACAAGCAATATTCTAGGTTTTTTCTTTTTTCCAGATTTTTGTTCAGTTTAGGAAAAAAAATGCAAACACGGCACTTAAACAAATACAGCACAATCACAACACATTCACACTTTATTGTGTTGTAAATGGACAGATTGGCCAGTCTTGACCATCCTTCTAAGCTTAATAACCCATAATGACAGCTAAAAATCAGAAACTGAAATCTCACATTGCTAGAGGTATTTGGACCCTTAATTCAGTACTTTGTAGAAGCCCCTGTGACAGCAATCCCAGCTTGGGTAAGTCTCTACAAGCATTGCACACATGGATTTGGGCAGTTTATCCCATTCATTCTATCAGTTCTCTCAAGCCCCATTAGAGTGGATGGAAAACATCTTTGAACTGCCATCTTCTGGTCTCACCACAGATGGTCCATGGGGTTTAAGTCTGGACTTTGGCTGCACCACTCAAGGACAGTCAGAGACTTGTCGTAAAGCCACTTTAGTGTTATCTTGGATATATACTTCAGGTTTCTTATCCCATTCATGCTAGCAGATCCTCTCCACCTCTGTTAGATTGGATGGGAAGCATCTATAAATTGCCATCTTCAAATGTCCCCTAGTTGTTCTATGGGGTTCAAGTATTCAGTACTTCAGGTCATTCCCGAATCTGAGGTGCTACACACTCTGGAGCAGGATTTCTTCAAGGACCTCAATGTATTTGGTTACATTTATTCCTGACTCATTTCAGATGAGTCTCACCTCATATTGTGATGCTGCCACCACCAATGTCCACCAATGGGATGATATTAGGCAGGTGAAGAGCAGACACAGTTCTTGGAGATCTTCCCAAAGAGTTCAGTTTTTGTCTCATCAGACCAGACAATCATTGTCTTCATTCAGAGTCCTTTCAACTGTCACAGGCCTATTATTTGAGAGTATCTTTCAGCTAATTACTTGTCTGTACATACATGATTGGTACAGTGCTGCTGAGATGCTCATCATTTCCGACAGGTTCTCCAATCTCAGCAGAGGACTTTTGAAGATTTGTTAGAGTGACCATTGGGTAGTTGTGTCACCTCCATGACCGAGACCCTTCTTTCCTATTTACTCAGTTTGGCCTAATATCCAACTCTAGGTGAACCATCAGCCCTGTTTGAGGACACCAGTACTCTGGAGCAGGTTTCCTTCAAAGACCTCTCAGTATCTAGCTGCATTCACCATTCCCTTAATTCTGAGCAGTCTCCCCATCCCTGTAACCCTATATCATAATGTTGTCACCACCATGCTTCACTGTAGGGATGGTATTAGGCAGGGTATGAGCAGTGCCTGGTCTGCACCAGACATAGTGATTGGAGTTCTGCCCAAAGAGTTCAATTATTGTCTCATCAGTCCAGAGTATCATTCTCTTCATGCTCTATGAGTGCTTTAAATGCCTGTTACTCGAGAGTGGTTTCTGTCTATCCACTCTACCATAAACGTCTAATTGATGGAGAGCTGCTGAGATAGTCATCCTTTTGACAGGTTCGCCTATCTCAGCAGAGGATGTCTAAAGTTCTGCTACAATGACCATTGGATTTTTGGTCACCTCCCTGACCATGGCTCTTCTTGCCCAGTAACTCAGTTTGGATAGACGGCCGTTTCTAAGAAGAGTCCCGGTGGTTCAAAACTTTTCCCATTTCACAATTCTTGAGGTCATTGGGGTCCTGGGAACACTCAAACCTTTAGAAATGGTTTTGTCCTGTTCTCCTGATGTATGCATCACTACAATTTGAACATGAAGGACTAAAGAGAGTTCCTTGTACTTTATGGGTTGGCTTTTTGTTCTGATAATTGCAGTTTGAATTGTGGACCTTCTCTACACAGGTACATAGAGATAGATAGATATGAAAGGCACTATATGATAGATAGATAGATAGATAGATAGATAGATAGATAGATAGATAGATAGATAGATAGATAGATAGATAGATAGATAGATAGATAGATAGATAGATTGATAGATAGATAGATTTATTTGCTCTCAGGGAGAAATTTGGCCTTTTTCTGAAGCTTTTTAAATAAATAAATACATAAATAGGTAGATAAGTAAATAAAATAAACGCCATAAATGTAATAAATAAACCCTTTAGTTTAATCAAAGAAGAACATTAAAAGGAAAGAGAACCTCTGACTAGGCAGTGCTAGTCCCAGTATGGCGCTATACAGGAGTATTGCTGTTGGCCCCCTGAATGCTGAATGATTTGTTGGCTGAAAGTCTTCAGTGTTAGTGTATTGTATATTAGAGAGCATGAAGAAACCTTCTCTTTCTGCCCACTTTATTACGTTGTAGATTTGACTTTAAATGGATACATTTGCCATTCTTGTTCACTCATTTGCTGAAGTTTTCCGCCCCTTTGCTGTGTCCCTCCAGATTGTGCTCAGGTGTGTCCCTTTTTGCTTTAATTCTCCTTGAGATGTGTCTATGACTTGATTGGAGTCCACCTGTGGTGAGATTAACTTGATTGGACGTTGTTAATACAGTCATATGATAAAGTTTGGGAACCCCTCTCAGCCTGCATAATAACTGACTCTACTTTCAACAAAAAAGATAACAGTGGTATGTCTTTCATTTCCTAGGAACATCTGAGTACTGCGGTGTTTTCTGAACAAAGATTTTTAGTGAAGCAGTATTTAGTTGTATGAAATTAAATCAAATGTGAAAAACTGGCTGTGCACAAATGTGGGTCCCCTTGTCATTTTGCTGATTTACATGCCTGTCACTGCTCAATGCTGATTACTTGGTTGGATCAGTTCGTAAGGCTTGAACTTCACAGACAGGAGTGTCCAATTATGAGAAAAGGTATTTAAGGTGGTCAATTGCAAGTTGTGCTTCCCTTTGACTCTCCTCTGAAGAGTGACAGACAGCATGGGATACTCAAAGCAACTCTCAAAAGATCTGAAAACAAAGATTGTCGAGTCTCATGGTTTAGGGAAGGCTACAAAAGCCATCTCAGAGGTTTAAACTATCAGTGTCAACTGTAAGGAATGGACTCAGGAAATGGAAGGCCACAGGCACAGTTGCTGTTAAACCAACCCAGCAGGTCTGGCAGGCCAAGACAAATACAGGAGCGGCAGAGGCAGGATTGTTAGAATGGTTACAGACAACCCACAGATCACCTCCAAAGACCTGAAAGAACATCTTGCTGCAGATGGTGTATCTGTACATCGTTCTACAATTCAGCGCAATCTACACAAAGAACATCTGTGTGGCAGGGTGACGAGAAAGAAGCCCTTTCTGCACTCACACCACAAACAGAGTCACTTGTTGTATCAAATGCTCATTCAGACAAGCCAGATTCATTCTGGAACAAAGTGCTTTGGACTAATAAGACACAAATGGAGTTATTTGGTCAGAGCAAAAGCACTTTGCATGGGGAAGAAGAACACCACATTCCAAGACAAACACCTGCTGCCTACTGTCAAATTTGGTGGAGGCTCCATCATGCTGTTGGGCTGTGTGGCTAGTTCAGGGACTGGGGCCCTTGTTAAAGTCGAGGGTCGGATGAATTTAACCCAACATCAACAAATTCTTCAGGATAATGTTCAGGTATCAGTCACAAAGTTGAAGTTACGCAGGGGTTGGATATTCCAACAAGACAATGACCCAAAACACAGTTCGAAATCTACAAAGGCATTCATGCAGAGGGAGAAGTACAATGTTCTGGAATGGCCGTCACAGTCCGCTGACTTGAATATCATTGAAAATCTATGGGATGATTTGAAGCAGGCTGTCCATGCTTGGCAGCCATCAAATTGAAGTGAACTGGAGAGATTTTGTATGAAGAATGGTCAACAATACCTCCATCCAGAATCCAGACACTCATCACAGGCTATAGGAGGACAGCGTGGAGAGGCTGTTAGATTTACAAAAAGAGGCTCAACTAAGTATTGATGTCATCTCTCTGTTGGGGTGCCCAAATTTATGCACCTGTCTAACTTTGTTATGATGCATATTGCATATTTTCTGTTAATCCAATAAACTTAATGTCACTGCTGAAATACTACTGTCTCCATAAGGCATGTCAGATATTACAAGAAGGTTGCTACTTGGAAAGTTCATCCAATGATAAACAAAAATCCAAAGAATTAAGAGGGGTTCCCAAACTTTTTCATATGACTGTACTAAGGGCCTACAATTCGCAAAAAAATACGTTATGAAATCCAAGGATATCTCTGTAGACCTCCATCATCAAATGATATTGAGGCAGAGACCAGGACATTGGGATAAATCCATTTAGTGTAACCGTTCATGAAGCTCCTCAGTTAAGAAGGTGACCCAGAAACAAATGGTCACTCTTATAGAGCTAAAATGGGAGAATCAGACAGAAGGACCGCAGCTCTCTATCAGTCAGCCTGCTCAGAGTTTGCCAGATGACGTTTATAGGACTCTGAGAGCATTGAGGGTAAACACTCTTTGGTCGGATGAGACAAAAACTAAATTCTTTGGGCAGAACTCCAGTTACCAAGTCTGGTGAAAAGCAAGCACTGCACATCACCTGCCTGATACCACCTTAATGGTGAAGAAGCACGGTGGTGGCAGCACAGGGAGATTGGTCAGAACTGAGGGAAGAAAGAATGCAGCCAAATTTGTCCATAAGGGGATATTTTGCTTTTTAAAGAAGGTCTTTAAATCGATAAATGAACACTTTAGTCTGAACAGACACCAGAACAACTAAAAGGCAATAAAATTAAAACAAAAGAAAAATTCTCACTTGGCTGTCACAGTCCATGTGAGGCGCTATACAGACATATTGCGGTTGGCATTTTGGAGCCCCCCGTCATATTTCTTGATCCACTTCTGCTGAATGACTCATTGGCTGAAAGTCCTCAGTGTTGCTGTGTCACAGAGAGGATGTGCAGTGTTGTTCATAACGACACTCAGTTTTGTCTTCATTCTCTCCATTGCTACAACCTCCAGGGGGTCCAGACTGTGCCCAATAACTGAGCCTGCCCTTTTAATCAGCTTGTTGACTCGGTGGGCCTGTCTTGCAGTGCTGTTACCAGTTCATCCCACCACACTGGTCATCACACATTTGTAGAAGATGTTACGTCCCACATTAAAGGGGCGCAGTCTCCTAAGTAAGAAGAGTCTGCTCTGCTCTTTCGTCTGTCATTCCTCTGTGTTCTGAGACCAGTCTAACCAATCATTAAAGTGGACCCCCAAGTGCCTGTAGGATTGGACCACCTTTACATCCACTCCTTGAATAGCGACAGATGTGTTCTGTCCCAACAGCTTTGGGCTCAGTGCAGGTGCCACATTTACAGGGCACACTCATTACAGCGGGGTCACTTTCATGTTGACAATTAACGTAGCACACCCATATTTGAATTTTTCTTTTTTTTTTAGGGGGGCACTACTAAGACGAACACAAGCAGACTCCATACAAGCTGTGCTGTAATTTAAAACCCTGAATTCTGGATCAATGGCGCTGACCCCCTGTGCTACAATATCAGCCAATCTGTAAACGGCCATACTACCCTGGGGGATTGTGCTCCCTGAGTTTCTCTTTTTTGTGGGGAAAACGTCTGCAGAACAAGTCACACAAAGGCAATCAAAACTTTGATTACACTTTAATTTGCCTAACCTCATTTCTGGTTAAAAGAAATAATTATCTGGATTTTAATTTATTTGATCTCCACTAATTAGAAATACTCCCAACTTCATCACTTCACTTTTCTTTTAATTAATGGCTTTTTGACTTTGCCAAAATGTCCAATACGTTACAGGTATAAAGCAAAGCGTCAACCCTCTTTTATAATCTATTTCGGAACGTTGCTTATTTGTTTCTGCACATTCTTATGTGATTTTATTACAGTTCCCCAGTTCCCTTTTACATTTATTGCTCGGCTGATCATCACGGCCCCATTTCAAATCTGATTGTTACCTACAGGTACCACCATCTTGTGTTCGTTTTTCATGACAGCAACCATTTTGTTTTTACCGGTGGCAGTGGTTCCTTTCTTCCTTCAAAGCTGACCAACAACATCACAATATGTGGCATCGCTACACGATCATAATAGAAATCTGCGTCATTTAGCATCCAAAGTTTCACATTTTGCAGGGCAACTTTGTCCTGGGACATCTGCAAGTTTAAGAAACCATAACATTAAGAAGAACACACAAAGAGAGATCCGAGACCTCATCGTGCTCCTTGGAAATGACAGGCAGGAGATAGTAAAGGAGCTACATCTCGATTATAAAAGAAACTCCTTATTGTCAACAAAAAGAAAAAGCAGCCAAGAATGCGAGAGAAAGCTGGACAGTGAATATCAAAAAACAAAGAGCAACAGACCTGCATTGTTAATCTCTCCTCGTACACACCAAATGGAGCAGACACCTCAGTACTTGCAAAGGGACTTTTGTTCTGTCCTGGACAGGCAATCAATCAAATCAAACTCTGCAGTGATACAAGGGGCGACCCAAAATTAATATCTGGAGGCTGGAGTTTCGTTAGTTCCGACGTTTTGCGTCTAGGTGCGTGTACTAGACTACCCTCTGCATCATTTGGCCAAGTGGCGTCCTTGACGTACACAAGTGATTGTGTGATGCAGTGCAGAGAAAACGACCCGAATTGTGGCGATCAGGCGAGTGGCTTCTGAATCACAACAACACTCCCGTCCAAACAGCATTTGAGTGTGCGGCCGTTTCTTACAAAAAACAGGATGACAATGGTCCCCTCTCACTCCCCGGACCTTGCACCCTGCGGTTTTTTCTTATTTCCAAGAATGAAGAGGAAAACGTTTCCAGGATGTAGAGGAGGTCAAGAAGCAAATGACGGAGGCACCAAAGGCTCTCACTTTTGCAAGAGTTTCAGAACAGTTTTGAACACTGGAAAAAGTATGAGGGGCCAAACAGGCCATAAATCAAATATTTTTGTATGAAAACTATTGATTGCATGTGTGAACACTATTGGTTTATGAATAATTACTATAGGTTTGCATGCATACTTAATTGGTTTGCGTGTGAACAATACTGGTTTTATTCATAAGAACTACACTCACCTAAAGGATTATTAGGAACACCTGTTCAATGTCTCATTAATGCAATTATCTAATCAACCAATCACATGGCAGTTGCTTCAATGCATTTAGGGGTGTGGTCCTGGTCAAGACAATCTCCTGAACTCCAAACTGAATGTCAGAATGGGAAAGAAAGGCGATTTAAGCAATTTGGAGCGTGGCATGGTTGTTGGTGCCAGACGGGCCGGTCTGAGTATTTCACATCTGAGTATTTCACAATCTGCTCAGTTACTGGGATTTTCACGCACAACCATTTCTAGGGTTTACAAAGAATGGTGTGAAAAGGGAAAAACATCCAGTATGCGGCAGTCCTGTGGGCGAAAATGCCTTGTTGATGCTAGAGGTCAGAGGAGAATGGGCCGACTGATTCAAGCTGATAGAAGAGCAACTTTGACTGAAATAACCACTCGTTACAACCGAGGTATGCAGCAAAGCATTTGTGAAGCCACAACACGCACAACCTTGAGGCCGATGGGCTACAACAGCAGAAGACCCCACCGGGTACCACTCATCTCCACTACAAATAGGAAAAAGAGGCTACAATTTGCACGAGCTCACCAAAATTGGACAGTTGAAGACTGGAAAAATGTTGCCTGGTCTGATGAGTCTCGATTTCTGTTGAGACATTCAAATGGTAGAGTCAGAATTTGGTGTAAACAGAATGAGAACATGGATCCATCATGCCTTGTTACCACTGTGCAGGCTGGTGGTGGTGGTGGTGTAATGGTGTGGGGGATGTTTTCTTTGCACACTTTAGGCCCCTTAGTGCCAATTGGGCATGGTTTAAATGCCACGGGCTACCTGAGCGTTGTTTCCGACCATGTCCATCCCTTCATGACCACCATGTACCCATCCTCTGATGGTTACTTCCAGCAGGATAATGCACCATGTCACAAAGCTCGAATCATTTCAAATTGGTTTCTTGAACATGACAATGAGTTCACTGTACTAAAATGGCCCCCACAGTCACCAGATCTCAACCCAATAGAGCATCTTTGGGATGTGGTGGAACGGGAGCTTCGTGCACTGGATGTGCATCCCACAAATCTCCATCAACTGCAAGATGCTATCCTATCAATATGGGCCAACATTTGTAAAGAATGCTTTCAGCACCTTGTTGAATCAATGCCACGTAGAATTAAGGCAGTTCTGAAGGCGAAAGGGGGTCAAACACCGTATTGGTATGGTGGTCCTAATAATCCTTTAGGTGAGCGTATATTGGTTTGTGTCCATATATTAATGCTTTGTGCGTGAACTATATCCGTTTGCATATGCATGGCACTGGTTTTCATATGAACTATATTGATTTGCGTGTTTATATCACTGGTTCCAGTATGTTTAGTTATTGGTTTGTGGGTGAACTACATCAGTTTAGGATCGCATATTATCGGTTTCGGTATGAACAATATTGGCTTCTGTTCTGTGCTGGTCTAACAATGGATTAGTCTATGCACTATATTGGTTTCATGCACATCTTACACTGGTTTCATGGTGGTAATGTGTCAGTTTTGTGCTTGAACTCTATTGGTTTACATGTGAGCACTATTGGTTTATGAATAATTACTATCAGTTTGCATGCATGCCAAATTGGTTTGCACGTGAACAATAGTGGTTTCATTCTTATGAACTATATTGGTTTGTGTCCGTATATTATCGGTTTGCGTGTGAACTATATCTGTTTGTATATGCATAGCACTGGTTTTAATATGAAATATATTGAATTGCGGTGTATATTACTCGTTCCAGTATGTTTGTTATTGGTTTGTGAGTGAACTACATCGACTTAGGGTTGCATATTATCAGTTTGCGTATGAACAATATTGACTTGCGTTCTGTGCCGGTCAAACAATGAATTTGTGTATGCACTATATTAGTTTCATGCACGTCTTGCACTTGTTTCATGTGGATAGCATGTCGGTTTTGTGCTTGAAATCTATTGGTTGTATGTGTGTACTATGTCGGTTTCTTGTATGAAACATGCTAGTTATGTTTGCACACCCCATCGCAACTTTCTGTATGAGCTATATCGGTTCTGCATGCAAACTATATTAGTTGTTCATGTGATCTTCAGCGGAAATTGTCAAATTTATTTATATAGCACATTTAAAACAACATAGGAATGCTGTGGCCAAAGTGCTTTACAATAATAGAATAAAAGAAAAACATACAATTAACATGAATAACATAAATAGAAATAAAATAAAGTAACATAAATAAAATAAATAATAAATAGAAGTAATGTTACATAATCACCATTAGTATTACTGAAGTTCACGGAATGCAAGTGAATAGAAATGAGTCTTTAATCTCGTTCTGAATTGTCGATGACTCCTTTATGTGACGAGGTAAAGAGTTCCACAGGCGAGCTGCAGCAGCAGCACAAGTCCTGTCTGTCCCCCTTAGTCTTACACTCGGTATGAGGGACAACAAGAGACAACTGACCAGAAGATCTAAGCACTCTAGATGGCTGGTGTAAAGCACACAATTCAGATAAATAGACAGGAGCAAGCCCATGTAAAGATTTAAAAACTAGCAACAAGATTTTAAAATCAAATCAAAAACTGACAGGCAGTCAGTGTAAAGAAGCTAAAATAGGAGAAACAGAATCAGACTTTCTTGCCCCAACCAGAAAGCGAGCGGCAGCTTTCTGGTAGCTTTAACCTGCGTAACAGAGATTTGTTAATCCCAGAATACAGCGAGTTGCAGTAATCGAGGCGAGAAAAGATAAAAGCATGAGTAGCTTTCTCAAGATCCCTAGAAGATAAAAAAGGCTTGATCTTACCTAAAAGACGAAGCTGGAAAAAGCAACTCTTGACTACAGAATTTACTTGTTTCTCAAAAGAGAGGTTACTGTCAAAAATAACACCAAGATTGCAGACTTGAGGTTTACAAAAGACAGAGAAAGAGCCGAGAAGTCCAAGACCAATTTGGGTTTAGCTGATGGACCCACTCTAAGCATCTCTGTTTTATTTTGATTCAGATCAAGAAAAGTATTAGCCCTCCAGGATCTTAGTTCAGAAAGGCAGTTGTGCAGTTGATTCATTTCAGAGTTGCAGATGGGAATATAAACCTGAATATCATCAGCATAGCAGTGAAAAGAAATGTTAAATTTCCTAAAAATAGATCCAATATGGTGAAGGTATATAAAGAACAAAATAGGACCCAAAATGGATCCCTGAGGAACACCACATGTAAGAGGAGCAGTAGATGAAAAAGAGGAATTTAAAGTCAGTCTACCAGTTAGATATGGGCAAGAAACAGGAACTCAAGGGCTGGTACAGTCATGGAGTATGCAGAGAAGTGGGTAGGAGACGGATATGCTATTGAACAGCGCAGTATTTTTTTCTGCACAATACGTTTGTGAAAGGACTTGGTGGTAATTATTACTGTTTAACAGAATCTACCCTGTGACAAATAATACCAAAAGACACGATAAAGGTTTAGGGCAGCCACCCATATATTGTATTCTGGCTGCTAAAATTGCAATAATTGAACAGAAATATTCATATGACTGATTCCAAAACAGAACTGATCACACACATATCAAGATGTTGGCTTTTAAGGCCCATTGAGGAAGTGACATCATCTCTGGGGCCAGAAGTGACATCATCAAAGTTGCCGGAACCTGGTGGGATTTCTCGGTAATGGTCTGCAAGTAACTGAGAAATACAGTCAGCCCACCCCGCCACCCCCTGGTCGGTGGTGGTATTACAGTTACTCAGGCCCTTTAGCCGCCTCCTAATAGCACGTGTGTGACAACCCTTGAGTCTGTAATGAACACAAGGCTGAAGTTAGGTACGTATTCCTCCATCTTTTTATCCGCTCCCAGCTACATGCTTGCTGGCAACCCGCGACTTTACTTTTTCACACAGTTTTTGGCAACTAGGTACTTATTCTAATAGCAAAATATTTTATATTTACGATTGACGCCTTTATCTAACATAACATTTAGTTACTAATAGTTACATTTCTTATACCCAGCCATCCCGCACCGTGCCGCCCAGACGGGTGAAGTGACTTGCTCCTGGTCACACACTGTCAACATCAGGACTTGAAGGCAGAAACGCGTCTCAGGGAGAGTGTTTTGAGGGTGATTCGATTTTGGAAATGTTCTAAGAAATATATGATTTTTCAAAAACAAATTCACACATTATACAATTCACGTCAGCATTTTGTCAGCGTTATCACATGAAAAACGTTTCTCTTTTAGTAATGTGTTCAACATTTCTTGCCTCACATATCCTGTGATCCTACATTTACCCAAATTGTTGAAGACACGGAACACACAGGACATGCATGTGTTCTAAATACTGATATTATTTACCCTGTACAACTCCGGGCACCTCACACGCAGATAAGGAGCCTTGGCTTGAGCTGGGAGAACTATTTGTCCAATCTGAGCTCCTTCAGGTGAGACAGCAGGCTGCTTGTCGCTTGTGCTGATCGACGCATTTATGAAAACAAAAGACGATGCATGGTGAGGTGCGAAGGGATTTAAGGTGGGCCGGGATTCTGAGTTTTTTCGTAGGCTTTGGTAATTCTAGTGTTAAGCGTGTGAGCCCCTAAGATCTGAATTGATTCCTCATAGAAACCTTAGAAGCATATCAATCACCTGTCAGCCGCAAGTCAATGACAGTTTTCCAACATCGATTCTAGCCTGTCTTTACCTACATTACTTAATTACAAAAGTAATCAGTAAGTGATCACTAATCCTTGTCGCCTAAGGAGCTCTAGTTATAGATAATTAGATGATCTAGTTATAGATAATCAGCCCAGCCCAGAAATCCAAAATCTTTCCACCACTTATGAGGATGTTGGTGTATTTTTGCCCCTTCTTGGGCCAGCATCATTTTCTATATGAACAATGAACTCCGCGTGTGAGACTGGGGGGACCCTTTGTGACAGGCGTCTGGTCACCCTTACAGGTAATCTAACCTTAGGCACCTTTAATATATATGGCTACGTCACCCAGTTTTTATTAATTCTTTGAGGGCTGAATATTTTTTCCAAAAAATGCAGTTTTCTGAAAAGCACACAAAGCAATTGTTTCACACATGAATCAACCTCAGTCTTTTATGACTCGAGACGCTCACAAGCGGCATGACGGTTGGCAGAAATGCATGGCAGGCTGGCTGCCCAGCTGTTTTCACGTCACGTTGGGTAACAGTCGCAGTCGCAGTGCAGTGCAATCTGGTTGGTACCTCTTGTCATTGTAAGAGGCGGTCCTCCCAGGCAAACATTGCCATAGGCACGTCAGTGACATAAATGTTCTCAGCACCACAATTAGCTGGAGATCGATCAGCTAAAGCCACTTTTGTTTGCGATATCGTTCTCCAGATCACTTACATCAGAATCAGAGTCCGACAAGTCAGACTCCAATTCAGCGATAAATTCAAAACGTTGCCAATGGAGTATTTTGTTTTGTGCATTCACTCTCGCCAGATGTCAACGACATTTTTGTCGTTGTTTGCTCTTCATTACTCACAAGCGCAGGGAATCTCGGTCAAATCAACGAAGCTAAGTAAGTTGGACTAAAACGTAACAGCGAGTTTAGTCACCATGCACAGTTGATTACTGATCTCAACTCCGCCCTGAAAGAGTTAAGAGACGGTGAACTCTTGAGATTTATAGAAAAGAACACGCAGGTTTCTTTAAATTGGGCGGTGAGTAAACACGCAATGAAAGACACAGCAGCAATTTCAGGAACAGCAACAGTAACTTGGATTACACAAGACAATATACAGTACACCAAAAAGATTAAAGAGCATACGAATCTAACAATTTCAGAAACAAAAATTCCTTTTTAAAAAGAAAAGCACACAGTCCACTCTCTAAACGTCCGGTAAAAACATAAAGTAGAGGATACAACCTGTAGTGGTGCAGAGCCCAGATTGCGTGCTGTGTTACCCCAACAATCACCCAACTGTCCACGGAAGCACTCTGCTCACCGGATACTCGTTTCCTAACAGAAGTCATGCCAAATTGTCAAATTCCTGTTGGCGTCTCTTCTTCATGGAGTGAACGTTCTCTTTTTTTCCACTTTGGGCTCCCTGAGTTGACCGAGGCATGCCTTGCTTCTTGTCCTTCAGCTTCACTCGGTCCTTTCGTGAGTCTTCCCCCTCTTTCTGGACCCACAACCGGCATCTCTCTGGTGGAACCGTCTCTTCGTCCGTGGAGGCAGGTGTTGCCATCTCTGGGCCTTGTGTCATACCAGCCATGTACACTCGTCTGCCTGTGAGCCCCTGTGTTCCGTGCGAGTGGTCTTGGCAGAGTTCTCAGTGGACCGTCCCTCACACCCTGCCTTCTCCTGCCCAGAAATATAAATCTCCTTCAGTCCCTGCCTAGATCAACATGACGCTGGATTAAACAATGGCACATGTCAATTTTCTGAGCTGGACAAATAATGTAAACACAGGTTAAACAAAACATATTGTTGCCAACCATCAAGGAGTACACATCTGCTGATTAGACCCCAATGCCCGCAGACATGTTCATTTTCAAGCCATGTAAATACAAATATTTTCCAAGGAAGGAAGCAGTTCTGTTATCACAATATTGAGCTGTATACATGTGTAAGCAGTTCAAACTTCAGAGCAGGTGATGTCCTGTAGACAACCATTGCAGTAATAATCAGGAACGGGATTAGTCAGGAAATCCACCTTTCAGCTTCTCACCCCAGTCCCAGCAATGGGTGCCTATTGCCCCTTCATCTATTGTTTTTTTAAATATCATATTTACAGGTTTCTTTGCCTAAGAGAAAAAAAGAAGCCACACAGTGTACAAAAAATGTTCCCATCAGACACCTTTACTAGTCATACATTGAAAATCTCCAACAAGGTTACATTTTTCTGCATATTCACACAAACAACAGGCAAAATGTTTCTCCCCACAAGTGAAAGACGCATTGAAGCAAACCTAACATCTACCAGGACATATTACAGTGGCACAGCAAGCGTCTTGTACTTCACACTCCTCCCGTGGAGCAGCCTTGGAATGTTGGAGCCATGTTGCTCCATAAAGGGGAAACATGGCGGAATAAAGAAAAGATCAGTGCATGACCGAACTGAGCATCGCTTAGACACTTAGACACTTCTGATAATAATAATCAATTTTATTATCATTATTAAACAAATTGACAATTAAGAGAGCAATTAGGGTGCTATTTAAACTATTAACTCATTGCTGTTTTAAATAATAAGCAAATCTCTATTTTATGTTAATGTCATAATTGTAATTATTAGGTAAACCTGTCTGCATTTCATAATTTAGTATTGTAATTGTTTTGTTACATAAATCTGCAGTCTTTACGTAAATCAACTACCCCTTATGATTATTATTATGAAGAAAGGGCCTGAGTTGCCTCGAAAGCTTCCATTTTGTCATCTTTCTAGTTAGCCAATGAAAGGAGTCATCCTGCCTGACTTCTCACTGCAATATTATAAAGCAAGTCTACATTTAGTTAATAATTTAGCTACCTCTTACCCACTTTGCAAAAATATTACCATGATGATGATGATGATGATGATATTATTATTATTATTATTATTATTATTATTATTATTATTAGATAGATAGATAGATAGATAGATAGATGTGAAAGGCACTATATAATAGATAGATAGATAGATAGATAGATAGATAGATAGATAGCTCGAATATAAACAGGCCTGAAGAGGGAGCATAAAGTGCTGTCTCTATCAAGGAGAAAATGGGATGTCACCAGCCGAAGTGGACCGTGAGGTCAGTAAGAACAAATCAGGCCTTTGTACAATAAAGCAGAACGAAGCTAAAATTTGTGGAAGTGAAAGAGCTGCTAGTGCTATTATAATCTAGAGATGGTTCAAAGTATATGGGAGGATGTGTATAGGTTAACTGCAAACATGATGCCATTTTACATAAAGGACTTGAGCATCTGCAGATTTTGGGGTCCTGGAGCCAATTCCCCCGCAGGTACCCAGAGATGATTGTAAAACACAAAGGAATTTGATCACACCAGCTTTGGCCCCTGGATACTTTGCCATAATTTTTCTCTGGTCCCATAAGGCTTAACACAGGAAGTTATTGACATCTCCATTTTTTTTCTAATTATTGCCTTAATTTGACTTGCAAAATTACCTCAGTGTGCATAGATGTGTGAAAGTGTGGCTCTTGATGGACTGGTGTCCCATCCAGAATACCTACTATGGCTGGAATAGGTTAGGAATAGGTATCAGGATCTTAAAATTGAAATAGATAGATAGATAGATAGATAGATAGATAGATAGATAGATAGATAGATAGATAGATAGATAGATAGATAGATAGATAGATAGATATGAAAGGCACTATATAATAGACCCATGGGGAAAGTTCCTTTTTACAGAAGTCCTTAAACTAAATAAATAAACACACTCATACACACACACTTTAGTCTAAACACACACCAGAATGACTAAAAAGAAACAAAGTTTAAAAAGAGAGAAAAACTCCCAGTCCCAGTGTGGTGCTATATAAACGTATTGCTGGTGGTACAAAGGAGCCCCCCATAGTGTTTCTTGACACACTTCTGCTGAATAATTTGTTGGCTGAAAGTCCTCAGTGTTGGTGGGTCACAGAGAGAATGTGCAGCTTTGTTCTCCTTCTACGTCTTTTTTCCAGCCACTGCTTTTATAGAACAGTAGCATAAGGGTAATAGGTATCCACCAATGAAACTGAAAGGTCAGATAAGATGCCTTTATTATTTTTGCCCAAATACAATGAAATGTCATTTGGAGCAGATCCCAGGTCAAGACTCCTGAGGTTTGTCCACACAGCACCACGCCAAAGTAGAGACTCCAGCAAAAGTAAATTAATAATTGGAATAAATCATTTTAATAATCTTTTTTTTTTTTGTGTGTGTAGAACAGCACACTTTTTGTCTTTTAGCACAAGATCATTGTTTTTATTTTCTCATTTCTCAGCCGAATGCACATCTCTGTCAGGTTACTTTATATGGCGATGCAGCTTTGATGCCTAACAGGTATATGAGAACGAATGTGAAATCTTACAACATTTGGAGTTTGCATCTTTCTCCAGCATATTGTTTGACTTTGTTCTTTGTAATTAATATTCAGCCAACAGGCAATGCATGCTTACTGCTTCGACAAACTTGATGTGTAGGCTGCTGTGTTGCCATGGTAACACCTGCAGATGGGGGTCACTGCACTTCCACTTCTTTTGGTTAGACGGCCCCTTAGTTTTACGGTCGCCGGCCAACGGATGAATCTGTCATAATGTCTCAAGGTCAAAGATGTGCTCTTTCCTTTCCGAATAAAGAAGATATTTTGTGAAATTACGCCAGTGAGCAAGGAATCTGAGCAGGCAGCTACAAATCAGTCAGAAAGTAGTGTAGAAGAAGTGGTCAGGCAATCGCCGTGAAAAGGATTTATTGTCAAATGCGATGCGGGTTATAGATGAAATGGACATTTGAGTTTCAGAACATCTGCTAGAGAGGGACTCTCTAAACCTCCGAATTATTAAGTCTGTTGGCAAAGATAAATTGATACCATCAGCCTCACAGCCCTGAAGCCAGGCTCAGATGTGTTTCTAGGCCTTGAATAAACAAAAGGGAGGAAACCCTGCAAAAGGAAGCAGAGACGTGACTGTTTAACATGGCGTTTTCAGCAAAATTTATTTAACGATTAAAAAATAAAACAGAAAATGAAGTCTTTAAGAATTACAGCAACATAAATAGGACACTCCTGGTGCTTTTTTACCTTGTCATGGATGGATCCATTCCCTTACCATGGTCAGAACAATCCCTATCTCGGCTATGGGTGGGCATGATGGCAGCTCTGGTACACTGTAACTGGCATCCCAGCAATAATGGATGGAAATCCTTTCCCCGACTTGGAGGCCAGCATAGTGGATGAACAACAAGCCTAGAGAAGCCTGGGATCGTTAGCAGACTCTTTCCTTGTCAGGAGGCCAGAAGAAATAGGGGCTCTGGGGCATTTGGAGGATGCCTGGCATGCTCAGGTTATGTATCGCATACACTTGGTGGTATCCCTTGTGGCGAGCCCCATTATGAATGTCTGCAGGGCAGCATGGGAGCTGTGGTTCCATAGGGCTGCCATGTTCTGTTGTGTGGAGGCAACCAGAGGGGCTGTCATTTCTTCCAGGATGATACCCCCTGACCCAGAAGTACTCCCCAGGGAGAGAGATTTCTGCAACTGAAGTACTCCTTGGTCGGGTATAAAAGGGAGCCCTCCACTTTACTCTGGGATGTTGGAGTCGGGTCAGGAGGAAGGGCAAAGTTCACCCGTCTTCTCGCCATACCCTCCTCTTCCTCCATGCCTGGGAGGAATGGATTTGGAAAAGAAGTTAGACTAAGAAAAGTAAAAGAGAATAAGTTGTGAAAGAGACCTGTGGAGAGGCACCTTGTGGAAATTGGGACCTGGCAAGGTTTGGGGGTGGCAAGTGGGGCGACCTCCCCAAGCCCCGCACCTGAGGGGGCCCTGCTTTTGGGGTCTGGGATTTGTCAAGTTATATTCTCCAGTTATATTTTGATAAAGTCTGCATATTATCTTGCATAAATTTAGCTGAATACTGTAATGAGAAAATCCTGTGTATGTTAGCATTATTTTTATTAAATTCATGCACCCAAGTTTATACAGTCCACACCTACCGGCCCCATGTGGGGTTGCAGTTGCGTCTTTGGTTTGGGGTGCTGCTATGCCCCCTAGCGGCTACAAGCTCAGAGTCATCCCACTTTCTACTTTTCTGCCACCTTCTGTCTTCTATTTTATCCACCATTGTCCCCCTCCACCTACTGGACATCTCTTAGCTTACCTAACTTTCAATTCTGTTTTCTCCGGACATGATTTCAGCCATAACAGCCCTAGCCTATTGTTGGAAATGTAGTGCCTCTCTTTTTGCTGTACTTTATAGAAATCCTTATTCTTCATCCTGCGCTTCTTGAGCTTTCAGTGTCGAGGGCCAAAAGGTCATCTGGATTCAATACTGCAATGTGGGGAACTGTAGTCTGGCTAAGTGCAGAGTTGGATATTCTGGACCCTATCCAGTGACCTGAGTTGAAGACCAGATTCCTTCATGTGTGTTTCTTCAGGGAATCCTTGGGTACTACCGGTTTGACTTTGTGCTGCTCATGGAGTCCCGAATGAGGCCCATGACCTGCATTGTGAGGGAGTGTCAGTTACGGTACTACAGCAATGTGGCGCAATTCCCCGAGGGTGATCCGGCTTGCAGGACCCTCAATGTTGAGGACCCAAGTAGCTGAACCAGGCCAAAGGGACGCCCATGTAATACCTGACTGCGGCAGACAGAGGGTCATTTCCAGAAGGTGGGACTGGACTGTGTGTCTGCCTGGGGGGTTGCCAACCAGCATCTTGTCGCACTGTACAAGTGCATGTACCCCAACCTGACCTAACCTGCCCCGTTACATAAATTATATTTTACCAGTAATGGCGCAGTGCACAATGACATGCAGTAATTACACTTGACTTGAGCATTCCTAGTATTCGTGCTATTTCTCTGTACGCTTATCAATTGTTTGCTCAGAGGTTGATGCTTTTGCTGCTTCCTGAGCAGCTCTTCTTTTCTCCAACTTAGCGGCCCGCTTCTTCTCTTCTTTTGTCTGCATCTTTTTGCATTAAAACTGATTAAGTCAATGTTTGTGTTGCAATTACTTTGTACGTTTTCTTAAATTTTTCACTTAAGCTGGAACTTAAGTTTTAATGATGATTTAAGATATGAATAGGCAGGGCAAGTGACAGCAAAGGTGGTAGGGATGAGAACGGCACCCGTACCCATGTGCCACACGACCGCCCTCCTGCCCGCTGCCGAGAGTTGATTCTACAATAAAATAAAATAAAAAGAGGAATAACCTTGGAGGTCAATCATCACCTTCAAAGCGGTTAGTAGACGTCACATAGTATTTGGTAATATATGTAACAAATTTCTGGTCAATAGTTCAAACGGTTTGCGAGCTACAGGTGATTTAAAATCCTGGACAGACAAATTATATAAGAAGATATGCAACCTGAGAGGCTAAGCACCATTCCTTAGCTTCTGTTTTGGAATAAAACCTCAGAGGCTAGGCAGCCTAATGTAACAACAACAACAACATTTATTTCTATAGCACATTTTCATACAAACAGTAGCTCAAAGTGCTTTACATAATAAAGAATAGAAAAATAAAAGACAAAATAAGAAAACAAAATAAGTCAACATTAAATAACATTGAATAAGAGTAAGGTCCGATGGCCAGGGGGGACAGAAAAAACAAAAAAACTCCAGACGGCTGGAAAAAAATAAAATCTGTAGGGATTCCAGGCCATGAGACCGCCCAGTCCCCTCTGGGCATTCTACCTAACATAAATGAAACAGTCCTCTTTGGATTTAAGATTCTCATGGAAGGACTTGATGATGATGATGGTCACGTAGACTTCTGCCTTTTAATCCATCCATCATTGTTGGAGCATCATGAAGCTTTGAGTAGGTGGAGGTGGCGCAGGCCACCACCACAAAGAACCTGGAAAAAAGAAACAGAAGAGAGAGTAGGGGTCAGTACGGATTTTAGAGCCACCATAAATAGTTATTATGTTAGTAACATGTGATACATTTAATTAAAAGCCTAACTAATAAAGAACACTTACCAATAAGGAGGTTGAGTTCCACAGAAAAAAAGGCCTTTCCAGCATTAATCACAAAGACAGCAGTACAGTAACTGACAAATTATTAACCTTCAACTTCTTCTTTTAGTTGCTCCCATTAGGGGTCACCACAGCGGATCATCTTCTTCCATATCTTTTTGTCCTCTGCATCTTGTTCTGTTACACCCATCACCTGCATGTCCTCGTTCACCACATCCATAAACCTTCGCTTAGGCCTTCCACTTTTCCTCTTCCCTGGCAGGTCTATCCTTACCACCCTTTTCCCAATATATCCAGCATCTCTCCTCTGCACATGTCCAAACCACTGCAATCTCGCCTCTCTGACATTGTTTCCCAACTGTCCAACCTGAGCTGACCCTTTAATGTCGTCATTTATAATCCTGTTCATCCTCGTCACACCCAATGCAAATCTTAGCATCTTTAACTCTGCCACCTCCAGCTTTGTCTCCTGCTTTCTGGTCAGTGTCACCGTCTCTAACCCATATAACATGGCTGGTCTCACTACCATCCTGTAGACCTTCCCTTTCACTCTTGCTGAAATCCGTCTGTCACAAATCACTCCTGACACTCTTCAACCACCCATTCTACCCTGCCTGCACTCTCTTTTTCACTTCTCTTCCACAATCCCCTCCATTCCATACTGTTGACCCCAAGTATTTAAACTCCTCCACCTTTGCCAACTCTACTCCCTCATCCTCACCATTCCACTGACCTCCCTCTCATTCACACACATGTATTCTGTTTTGTTCCTACTGACCTTCATTCCTCTCCTCTCTGGAGCATATCTCCACCTCTCCAGAGACTCCTCAGCTTGCACTCTACTATCACTACAAATCACAAAGTCATCAGCAAACATCATAGTCACGGGGACTGCTGTATAATCTCGTCTGTCAACCTGTCCATCTCCATTGTAAATAAGTAAGGGCTCAGAGCCGATCCCTGATGTAATCCCAGCTCAGTCACTCCTACCGCAGACCTCACCACGGTCACACTTCCCTCGTACATATCCTGTACAACTCTTACGTACTTCTCTGCCACTCCAGACTTCCTCATACAGTACCACAACTCTTCTCTCCTCACCCTGTCATATTCTTTCTCCATGTCCTTAAAGACACAATGCAACTCCTTCTGGCCTTTTCTAAACTTCTCCATCAACATCCTCAGAGCAAACATTGCATCTGTGGTGCTCTTTCTTGGCATGAAACCACACTGCTGCTCACTAATCATCACCTCACTTCTTACCTGAGCTTCCACTACTCTTTCCCATAACTTCATGCTGTTGCTCATCAATTTTATCCCCCTGTAGTTACTAAAGTCCTGCACACCCCCCTTATTCTTAAATATCGGCACCAGTACACTTTTTCTCCACTCCTCACGTATCCTCTCACTTTCCAAGATTCCATTAAACAATCTGGCTAAAAACTCCACTGCCATCTCTCCTAAACACCTCCATGCTTCCACAGGTATGTCATCTGGACCAACTGACAGATTATTAATCGCAGACTCAAAATTATATACAGTAACAGAAGTGAATAAATTTACAACAACAGTGAAATACAGAATGCTACAAATTCATGAACATGCATGCCAGAAGACAGAATTACTTATCTTTCCTTTGTATACCAAAATATGTCCTTTTTATACAACGAGTAGCTAAAGTTAGAGATTAAAGCTCAACCAATGAGACAACGTATGGCCATAAAATCTTCAAAAGAGTTGGCACCAGTTCCATTTGCTGTCAAGAAATACAAACAGTCGGGAAAATAACAGGCTGGCACCCACTGCTATGTCCATGAGAATACATACCAATTGTCCACTTCTTTAATATGCATATTTATCAGAAATACTATGACAGAAACAAACCATTCATCCATCCAACCGTCCATCCATCAATCTTTCCATTTTGCACCACATATCTTGGTCCAGGTCATAGGAGAAGCAGGCTTAGCAATGATGCCCAGTCATCCCTTTTCCCCGCCACCTCCTCCAACTCCTCTGGGGAGATACCAACGTATTCCCAGACCAACCAAGAGATATAACTCCTCCAGCATGTCCTGAGTCTGCCCCGAGGTCTTCTCCCAGTTGGACATACTCAGTACACCTTCCCAGGAAGGCATCCAGGAGGAGTCCTAATCAAATGCCTGAACCACCTCAACTGGTTTCTTTCACTGCAGATAAGCAGTGGCTCTACTTTGTGCTTCTTAACCTATCTGTCTATAAAGCTGAGTTGAGACACCCTGAGGAGGAAACTCATTTCTGCCACTTGTATCCACAATCTAGTTCTTATAGTCACTATCCAAAGCTTGTGACCATAGATGAAGATAGGAATGTAGATCAACCAGTACATTAAGAGCTTCACCTTTTCAGTTCAGCTCCCTCTTCATCATGACTGACCAGTATATCTATATGGACGGTGCTCCAATTCACCTGTCCATCTCCTGCTCCCTTCATCCCTCACTCGTGAACAAGATCCTGAGGTACTTAAACTTCTCTACTTGAAGCAGCACCCTATCTTCAACTCAAAGTTGGAACTCCAACCCTTTTCTCTCTGAGAACAGAACCTCATACTTGGAGGTCCTGATCTTCACACTTGGCTGCAAACTGCACCCAGTGCATGTCTAAGGTCACAGGCCAATGAAGCCAACAAGAACACATTGTCTGCAAAAAGCTGAGATGCCATCCTGAGGCCACCAAACTAGACCCCCTTCATTTCTTGGCCACACATAGAAATTCTCTTCATAAAAATTATGAACACAATCTGTGACAAAAGGACTGCCCTGGCCGTGTCCCACACCCACAGGTTATGAGTGTGACTTACTGCTGGCGATGTGAACTAAGCTTTTGCTCTAGTTGTACAGTTGACCGAACAGACTGTAACAGCTGGCCTGGTACCCCACACTCCCAAAGCACCCCTTACAGGACCCTCTACCTTTCTCAAGTCCATGACGCACATATAGACTAGTTGAGCATACTCCCACAAACCCTCCAGAATATTCTCCAGTGTTCCGTGCCAAGGATAAAATCTGCAGGCTTGACCAACTGCCAAATCCTCCTGTCCTGATCCCGGGTATAGCCCTTCCGAGGGGGGCCAAGGAGTGTTATCTCCCTACAGTTGGAAAACACTCCTTAAAAATGTGGACCACCAGCCATACCTTTCTAAAAAAAAACCCTAAAAGATTCACAATTTAGCATTAATTTAAGACCAAACATGATGTGAAGATATTCCACCTCTCTCTATATATCTACTTATATAAACCCCAACCGTGGCTGTCCGTTTGTGTGTCCAGGATTTTATATCACCTGTAGCTCGCAAACTGTTTGACCTATGGACCTGAAATTTGGACACATATACTATGTGACCTCTACTGTCCACTTTTGGGGTGATGATTTTTATTACACTTTTATTTTTATTTTATTTTATTGTGGAATCAACTCTCGGCAGCGGCCAGCAGGGTGGCCATGTGGCACATGTATACGGGCAGTGTTCTCATCCCTACCACCTTCGCCGTCACTTCCCCTGCCTCTTCATATATTAAATCATTCTTGAGGCAGATTGAACACTTAAGTGCCAGCTTAAGTGAAAAATTAAGGAAAACGTACTAAGTAATTACAACACAAACGTCCGAATTTAACGTGAAATAATGGCGACGAAAGAAAAGAAGAAGTGGGCCGCTAGGGTGGAGAAAAGAAGAGCTGTTCAGGAAGCAACAATTGCATCAACCTCTGATCAAATGAATGATAAGCGTACGGGTACGCCGTTATTGGTATGTAAATATAAAATCCAACGTCTGTCTGTATGTCTGTTTGCTTTCGCAAGAGAACTACTTAACGGATTTAGATCGGGCTTATTTCTATAATTTGCTTGAACATTCCGGTTGATTTTGCGACCTCTCTCATTGCGCTATGTATCATAGTTTGCTTGCAGTACTGATTTATTGGCACAAATCTGAAAGACAAGCAGCGGGCTGAGGGTTCATCCTCACTCATGCGCCAGCCTCAGGGCATTCTTTACCTCCACTTAGTTACTGAACAAGAGAGCTACTTAACGGATTTAAATAGTTTTTTTTTCTATAATTTACTTGAACATTAGTAAATTACTTCTCTCGTTAAGTATCATAGTTTGGTTGTGGCACGGATTTATTCGCTCGAATCTGAGACAGACACTGCGGGCCGAGGAGGGGGGAGGCAGGACCTCAGTAGTAGGGAGCAGGGTGGGGTCCTCCTCACTCTCACGCCAGCCTCTGTTCGACTCGTCTACCTCTCACCACGTGTTGGAGTGTACTTTGCCTCAGCTTAGCTAGCAATACCTGTTAGTTCAGCAGACATTATCATCTAGAGATTGTTAAGGGGTAACGTTGGACATTTTTAAGAGAGAGATCAGAACTACGTGTGCTTTAGAGGGTAGCTGCTCATTGGCAGAGATATCACGGTTACTATTTAATTTAATATTGTTTCTTTGTATCAGTATACTGCTGCTGGATTATGTGAATTTCCCCTTGGGATTAATAAAGTATCTATCTATCTATCTATCTATCTATCTATCTATCTATCTATCTATCTATCTATCTATCTATTCTATCTATCTCTCCCATCAGAGCTGAACACAATCAGATACAGTGCCGTTTGACATTGGAGCACGCCCTCCTTCCCCTTGGACAGAGATAACTTGATAACTTTTTACATTTTTGGCAAAGAGTTCACAGCTACATTCTCGCCCCAGGCCACGAGGGGGCAACTGCCCTGGATAAGAAGGGGACCACGGGGACGGAGCCAGGAGGCTCAAACCCATTGGGGCCCGTGGCCGCTGTCAGGGGGCGCCCCGAGTGTCGTGGTGCCCAGGAAACTTGCACTTCCGCCACACCTGGGCAGGTGGAGAAAGAACCTTCCAGGGATACCAAGAGTGCTTCTGTTTGCTTGTGTGGCACTTCCGCCACACCAGGAAGTGCCACCGGAAGGTCATCAACGAGCACCTGAAGCACATACGGGTGAATATAAAAGGGGCCGCCTTCCTACAGTCGGGAGCTGGAGCAGGACGAAGCTCCAGGGACAGGAGGAAGAAAGGCAGCCCACGGACATTGAGAGAGAAGCCCGTGATGAGGGGTGTTTGGTGCAGGAGCATTGTGTGCTGTGTGGGACTTTTGCAGAGTATAAAATGTGTTTAATAAGGAATTAATGTTTGTCTGATGGTGTTCGGACCTGCTCTCACAATATGTATATACATATATATATATACTGTATATATCCATCCATCCATCCATCATCCAACCTGCTATATCTTAACTACAGGGTCATGGGGGTCTGCTGGAGCCAATCCCAGCCAGCACCAGGTCCACCACAGCATATATATATATATATATATATATATATATATATATACTTGGGATTAATAAAGTATCTATCTATCTATCTATCTATCTATCTATCTATATACATATAATAATAATAATATATACATATATATTTATACTGATAGCTTTAATATCCAATATTTTTGGTTTTGCAAGAATCAAGGATTTGAACTTAATTTGCGCCGCTACAGTGACGTGAAAGGAGTGACATGTGCCCTTCTCAAATGGTTGAACACCAGACATGCTGAATTTTGAAGGAGCCATTGAGGTGGCAGCATAGGGAGTACAGAGTGCCCACGTCGGGTGCAGCCAGAATCGACCGCGGTTTGGGTGCAGCAGGTCTCGGTGGATACCATATGATTGGCAATGAAGACACGGGATGGCTGAGATGGGCGTTTGAGCTTGTTGGTCGATGTCTCTCTGGACTGCCACATCCAAACAGAATAAGCCGGAGAGGCGTCACTTTTAAATGAAGGCAACAGGACTTGTGGATTTTAAAAGAGATTCCTATGCTGTGTGTGTGTTTTTTTTATCTTGTTTTAATGGATTTACTTATTGGATTTTAACCTCCATGTCACTTTTATTTTATTGAATTACTTATTTATTGACATTTTGAGCACTATACTTTTTGGGCACCTTGTTTTGTTGAATTGTTAAAGCACTGAGCACGATTTCACCATCCCTTTGCTTGGTGTGTTTGTCTGCTCAGCTCATCCTGGCTACGACTATCAGGGATGGTGGGTTAGAAGAGGCTCCCCGTGGGGCTGACCCACACCAGCACACCCTCCTGATTAGGATCAAGCCGTCTGCTTGGTAGAAGGTGGTCAGAGGTTTTCCTTGGTGTGACCTGGGATTTGTCTGCTTGCTTGGGCCATTTAATTTTCCCAATCGGGCTGAGGTGGTCAGGGGTTTGAGGGTTGAAGGAAGGTGGGAGTGAGTTAACTTAATATTCCAAATCCTTGTTTCCCTACACCTCATTTAATCAGATTTCAGAAATACTTGTCAGTTTATCTTAGTTTTATTCATGTTATTGAATTGTCAATAAATATTTGATCACAAAAGAAATTTATAAAAGGACAGATCAGGAGGAAATCCCTAATGCTCAGTTAACGCAGACAGGTAGCAAAGGCGCTGATACTTCACACATCTATCAAACATTTTTTTTTAAGATGCAAATCATGGGTTTGGTTGTCACGAGTGGCTTCCTCTGTGGCCTAAAGCAGCTCATGTGAGCTTCTGCTGCTATAGATTTTGAATAAAATACACAGCATCAAAAACTGTGAGTGACTTTGATGAAAATGTCACCTAAACGACTACAGAGGTGATGCTTAAAGAACAATGCAATCACATATTCAGCCAATATTTGACTTTTATCACTTGTCACTTGTTTGGTAATGGTAGTATCTGCTCACCTAGTCGAATTCTTTAGGCCTTAAAAGGAGCAATAAGAAAATGACGGGCAAGAATAGTGCCTTCTTGGTGAAGAGTTCAGCTCAAGCTTTATAACACACTTGTGAGGCTTCATCTGGAGTCCTGGGTGCATTTTTGTTCTCCGGCTACAAAAAAGGACATAACAGCACTAGAAAAAGTCAAGAGAAGAGTGACTCGCCTGATTCCAGGGCTACAGGGGATGAGTTATGAGGAAAGATTAAAAGAGCTGAGCCTTTACAGTTTAAGCAAAAGAAGATTAAGAGGTGACATGACTGAAGTTTTTAAAATTATGAAGGGAATTAGTCCAGTGGATTGAGATGGTGACTTTAAAGCAGTGTTAATGTGTGTGATACGCCCTCTGTTGGAATAGAAATGCAATGCATATGTCTCTGTTATATGATATGGAATTTGTTGTGGGATGTGTTAATGTGTAATGAGTCATCTGTTGGAATGAGAAATGCAATGCATATGTCTCTGTTATATGGAATTTGGTGTGGGATGTGTTAATGTGTGTGATGAGCCATCTGTTGGAATGAGAAATGCAATGCATACGTCTCTTTTATATGATATGGCATTTGGTGTGGGATGTATTGATTTGTGATGCACCATCTGTTGGAAAGAGAAATGCAATTCATATGTCTCTTTTATATGATATGGAATCTGGCGTGGGATGTGTTAATGTGTAATAAGCCATTTGTTAGAATGAGAAATGCAATGCATATGTCTCTGTTATATGGAATTTGGTGTGGGATGTGTTAATGTGTGTGATGAGCCATCTGTTGGAATGAGAAATGTTGTGCATATGTCTCTGTTATATGGAATTTGGTGTGGGATGTGTAAATGTGTGTGATGTGCCATCTGTTGGAATTACAAAGACATAGCAATCGGAAAGACTAACAGACAGTTATAAAGGCACTTATCCTTTTAGTAAGGTGGATAATTTCATAATGAAAGGCTTTCTTTGCCTTAGGAAAACTGCAGGACTTTCCCACTTTATTAAGTTAAACATGCAGGATTTCTTATAATAATATGCATGATTGCAGCAAAGGCGACACAGACATTTAAGCCCCTTTACTGGATTTCAGAAATGTTTTTCAAGTGCACCCCTAAGTTTCACTTAAGAACATAAGAAGTTTGTTAAATGAGTCCAGTTGTCAAACAGCTAAGCTATCCCATGATCTCCCTGAGACACTTTGTAAAATGTATGAAGTTGTCAAGCTTACTCCAAAAGAAATGCTTTGATACAACATAATATTCCAGGTGCAAAAGGGTTAACCATTGTATCTTTGTGATCTTTCATTCATTTTAACGTAAACCCCTTAGGATCTGCAAATGTGTGGAAATAAAACTTGAGCGCGGCATTCTGTCCACCAGTGATATGATTGCATGCGGCAGATACAGTACTGAAGATCCAGCTGCCAATCGGCCCTTTATCTGACCTGCCTTTAACACTGACTGCCTTGTCAAGTTGGAACGAGTTTAAATAATCCGTTTCCCTGGCACATTCTTGCACAACGTGATTGGAAATATATGAAAAAATATTGAAATCTGCTATACAGTGAGCACCTGCCTGTAAAGGTGGAGCGCTTCCTTCAAATTAAAATGGAAGGCTTAGTCTAATGCAAGCTGTCAGCTACTAAACCTAACAATACATCACCCCAGGCTGATTCTTTTAGAAATTTCTGGATATTTACTTTTCCTTTTTTAGCAAACTATTATAAAAAGCCTGCCGTCCAATATGCCTGATATTGATAAGTAAGTCAGAATTTCCAGAGACCAACTGAATCAATCATCTTTGACAGGGTGCAATATTAAAAGCATGCTTGACAGTCATTGTCCAACCCGCCATATCCTAACTACAGGGTCACAGGGGTCTGCTGGAGCCAATCCCAGCCAACACAGGGCACAAGGCAGGAAGCAAACCCCGGGCAGGGTGCCAGCCCACAGCAGGGCACACACACCAGAAACAATTTAGGATCACCAATGTACCTAACCTGCATGTCTTTGGACTGTGGGAGGAAATGCATGCAGACACAGGGAGAACATGCAAACTCCACGCTGAGAGGACCCGGGAAGTGAACCCGACTCTCCTAACTGCGATGTAGCAGCGCTACCACTGCGCCACCATGCAGCCCATATTACATGGTAATTGGATTAAATAATAATAATAATAACTTGGGGGTTGGCACCCTGCTCACTTTGCTCGCCACTACATGACAGCCACTTCGCGTCACTGCCGCTCGCGCTGTGAAGACGGGGGCTGAACGCTCCCCAAAGAGACCCAGTCGCTTCTCTGATACCCCCTCTTAAATGGTGATACAACGGGAAGCAAATAGTTTTTTATTTTTACCTCCTCTTTGCTCGATCATCTGCTGGTTTGCTGCTGCAGCTGCCGTGCCGCGTGATCTGCATCTCGTGCAACATTTCGAACATTTAAAAGCCTGTACAGCAGTTGTCCTTTTGTCTCACTGCCTTGTCTCTACGACATTCTAATTTGCCATCTACTCTTTGTCTTTTATTTCCAGCCCCGGGCGTGGTTAAATCTCTTGGCACAAAGTCTTGTCTCGCGGGATGTGAGTTCTTGATAGTTTTTAGTTTATAATTTATAAACGGAATAAGAATCTGAAAATCTAAATACAATAAAAATTAAAACTGTAATACAAATAAAACAAATTAAATATTCCATGACAGTGAGGCAGTACAGAAAAATCATGACCTGAAGAATGGAGACTGCATTGTATAAATGTGTTGTCATTGATCGACTGACACGGACTCTGCTCTTCTACCTACATATACTTCCACCTTAAAACAACAGCTTACAGTGCTTAGGACAGTTAACTTGATTTTATTTCTTATTTCCAAGAATTAAATGTTTATTACTTTATCTGAAAGAAATCCGACCTTGTTGTCAACTACTTTTGTAAAAAACAGTGCCAATAGTCAACCCAGGGTGGTCTATATTGGAAGGTATCTAGCGATGAGCTGCTGATCTTTCAGGCTACTAGCATAATTCAAATGGTGGGATCGAATTGAGGAGACACCCCTTACTATGTCTTGTATTCTGAAGACTTTTCAGGTGACCTTATACTAAAACAAACACTCAGCGGCCACTTTATTAGGTACGCCCGTTCAACTGCTTGTTAATACAAATATCTAATCAGCCAATCGCATGGCAGCAGCTCAATACATTAACGTTGTCAAGATGACCTGCTGAAGTTCAAACTGAGCATCAGAATGGTAAAGAAAGGAGACTGAAGTGACTTTGAACATGGCGTGGTTGTTGGTGCCAGACGGGCTGCTCTGAGTATTTCAGAAACTGCTGATCTGCTGGGAATTTCACACACAACCATCTTTAAGTTTTACAGAGGGGGGTCCGAAAAAGGGAAAACATCCAGTGAGTGTAAGCTCTCTGGGTGAAAATGCCTTGTTGATGCCAGTGTTCAGAGGAGAATGATAGAAAGACAGCAGGGACTCAAATAAGCAATTGTTACAACTGAGCTGTTCAGAAGAGCACCTCTGAGCACACAAAATGTCAAACTTTGAAGCAGGTGGGCTACAGAAGCAGGAGACTCCACCGGGTGCCACTCCTGTCAGCTAGGAACAGGCAACTGAGGCTACAATTCACATGGGCTCATCAAAATTCTCTTCCATAGAAGACTGGAAAAGTGTTGCCTGGTCTGATGAGTCTCGATTTTGATGGCCGTCTCAGAAATTGGCATTAATAACATGATGGCACGTACCCATCCTGCCTTGTATCAACGGTTCAGGCTGCTGGAGCCTTGGCTTGAGCTGGGAGAACTTTTTGTCCGAGTTGAGCTCCGTCAAAGGGATGGATGGGATAGCAGGCTGCTTTCTGCTTGTGTTGATTGACACATTTACAAAACAAAAGTCGCTGATGGTAGAGGTGTGAAGGGATTTAAGGTGGCCAGGGATTATGAGTTTCTTCATAGGCTTCAGAGATTCTAGTTTTAATGTGCCAAAAGCAGAAGAAAAAGCAAATGGATGCGGAAATAACATATATGATAAGGACATTTCAGGACCTCTTTATAGATGATGCTGACCGACCCACGTATCTTCAGCTTCTTGGTGGCTGTGTTCTTCCTGTTTCTTCTTTGTTTGGGTTCTCCTTCTTCCTCGAAAGATGTTGACCATATAAGGCCAGTCAGGGCCTGGGTGAACACCCCTAGCCCCCAGGACATGACTGAAGTGTTTAAAATTATTAACAGAATTAGTCCAGTTGATTGAGACTTTAAAATGAGTTCATCAAGAACATGGGGACACAGTTTGGAACTTGTTAGAAGTAAATTTCATACAAACATTAGGGAATTTTTCTTTACACAAAGAATGATAGACAGTTAGAATAAGCTAGCTTCCTGTGTCTGAGCCAATTCTGCACCCATCTACAAACATCACCCTGAACTGCCACTTCTTGTAGTTTGATGCCCACCCTCTCATGTGGCACCTTATCAAATGCTTTCTGAAAGTCCAGATAAATAATATCATAAGCTCCATTTTGATCGTATCCTTTTGTTGCCTCCTCATAGAATTCCAGCATGTTAGTAAACCACGACCTACCTCTTCTGAGCCCATGCTGACTGTTCAGTTAAACTCCTGTCCTTGCCATGTGTTGCTCAATCCTTAATAATTCCTTCCATTAATTTTCCTGTGAGATAGATAGATAGATAGATAGATAGATAGATAGATAGATAGATAGATAGATAGATAGATAGATAGATAGATAGATAGATAGATAGATAGATAGATAGATAGATAGAAAAGGCACTATAAGATAGATAGATAGATAGATAGATAGATAGATAGATAGATAGATAGATAGATAGATAGATAGATAGATAGATAGATGAAAGACACTATATAATAGATAGATAGATAGATAGATAGATAGATAGATGAAAGACACTATATAATAGATAGATAGATAGATAGATAGATAGATATATTTTTTTTTTATTTTTAAAAACAAACTTTATTGACAAAAACATCAAATATACAACTTACACATTATTATAAATATATTTACATGTTCATTTTTTTTTTTGAAAAAACACAATTGAACCAACAAAAACCCCTAAAAAACAAACCGCAGTTCCTCATTATCACAGTCACACAGTACACTATTCACACACCATATTGTTTTAAACTTGTCCATATTCTTTGTGGATTTGTAAAATTAAAATCAATCAAAATGCGACTAATGCACAGTATTTTAAAAAACACAATCGGATCTTGTAAACCATTCCCTTCAATTTTGTGCTTTCTCGTTTTCCAAATAGCTAATTTACTTTGCCCCATAATAAAGTTTGCCAAATTCACATTATCTGTGTTTCTTTTAGTTTTTTTAAAACCAAACAGAAAGCCCACCCTAGTGTACACCATTTCCAATCCCCCAACAAGCCTCTCTATTAAATTAAACAAAGGCTCAAGCCTTGCACAAAACATAAAACAGTGAAACACGGTCTCTCTTTCTCCACAGAAACAACAACAGTCAGACACCCCAGGTATAATAATTGACAAGAAGGAGTTCACAGCTAAGATCCCATGTAAGACCCTCCACTGTAAATCACCCACCCTACTGGTCAATGGTGGCTTGTATAGCGACCTCCAGGCTGGCTCTGAGAATTCTGTGCAGTCCATCTTTCTCCTCCATGGAGTGTCTGTTATCGTCCTCAGGGAGTCTCGATGTCTCACTTTTACGCACAGCCAGTACAATTGTTTCCCTGTAGCCTTGGCAAAGGCAGGTCCATCAGCCTCTCCACCGAAAGAAATTTGCTCTGCTCCGCCGTTGTCCAGTCACCCCCAGGAGATACCAAAAGTGTAGGAAAATCAGGATCCTCAGGTGGATGAGTCCGTTCATTGAACATGTCTCTCAGGAGTGCCGATCTCTCAGCTGACAGTGAAGCCTTCACTTGTGTTAAAAGGTCTGCACCACTCTCACTGACCGCACTCCAATTTGGTGTGCAATTTCATTTGCGTTCTTCCAACAAAACTTTTCACAGTCAATAACATGTTTTAGTTTTGTGCACACTCCATTTTTAAGATGATTAATGAAAGTTTGAGACAGTCCCACTGAACTACTGTACTTCACATTATTAACAATGGGCTCTTCCAAAACCCAGAACAATGACAGGCTGTCCTCATCCCCTTTAATTGTCACCATCTGCCAGGCTTTAAAAAGACTCTTATAAAAGTCCGGTATGTCCGACATATCAAATTTATTCACCTGGCACAGCAGCAGAGTTTTTCCAAATTTCAGGTTTTCAATGTGGTCAAAAAAACGTTGTGCCAAATCCATCCACGGCTGATGCTCAGAAGGATACAACAATTTCTGTAAAGTCTGTAGCCGAAATGCAGCAACTCTCCCGAACACATCTATAATGCCTTGCCCACCTTCATCCAGTGGCTGAAACAGGACACTTCTCCTAAGCCAATGCAGGCCATCCCAAAAAAAGTTGATTAAAACTTCCTGAATATTTTGAAGCAGCTGTGCAGGAGGCTCTAAACAAATGCATTTATGCCACAGTCCTGAGGCTATGAGGTTGTTAATGATGAGCATCCTGCCTCTGTAGGATAACTGAGGTAGAATCCACCTCCACCGAGCAAGCCGATCCTTCACCTTCTGCAGTACTCCATCCCAGTTCTTTCGTATGAAGTGTTCATCCCCAAGAAACACTCCTAAATATAACAATCCTTCAGAGGACCACTGCAGGTCACCAACCAGTTGTGGTGGTTTTAAACCAGTCCAGTTGCCCAGTAAGATAGCACTGCTCTTTCCCCAGTTTATTTTAGCTGATGAAACAATTTCAAAAGATCTCTGGCATTGAAGCAAAATGTCAACGTCCTCCTGATTTTTAATGACGATGATGATGTCATCAGCGTATGCTGAAACCTTAACAGGCTCCGCAGTGCAACATGGAATTGATAGACCAGTCAACACTCCTCTCAGTTTAACCAGAAAAGGTTCCAAGGCCAACACGTAGAGCATTCCAGACAAAGGGCACCCCTGCCTGACTCCTCTTCTGACATCAAAAGGTTCGCACAAACCACCATTGACCTTAACTACACCAGAAATGTCACTATACAATAGCTGAATATATTTAACAAAACGGTCCCCAAACCCAAAAGCCTGCATGACTTCCCATAAATGAATGTGCTGACCCTGTCAAAGGCCTTCTCTTGATCTAAAGAAATAAGACCAATTGGAAAGTTAAAGAGTTTGGATACTGCAAAAATATCTGAATTAAGAAAATATTATTAAAAATCATTCTATGAGGGACACAATAGCTCTGATCAGGATGCACCACCTGAGCTAAAACAGTTGCAATCTGTTAGCTAGCCTTTGACAGGATTTTGTAATCAGCACAAAGGAGGGACACAGGCCGCCAGTTTTGAGATTTTGTAGGTCACCTTTTTGGCAGTAGTGTTATTACGCCCTGCGGCAACTCTGAGGTAACACACCCATTTTAATACTGTAGAGGAATACCTCCAATACATCAGGACCAATAA